>NW_027136302.1:314375-628750 GCF_039906515.1 Pseudorca crassidens | reverse complement strand
TGAGCACAGATAAAGTTCCTTAAGCCAAATATGGAATAGACAAGAGCTACTCCTTGCTCAACGAAATGGACTCAACACCGCATATTAAACGCCTAAGAATGTACCTGACTAGTAAGTATCTTAAAACCTATGGATTGCTATGTCTCCAAAAGAGAATCAAGCATGTGTACAGGGACATAAACGCAGCAGTGATAGGATTGGAGAGGTTCGGTGAGCAAATAAAGACCCTTTGAAGTCATATTGCATGGTACCCATTCCACGGGTTTCAAGTACCCAGGTTTAAGGTATTCTTCCTTCAGCTAAAACATGCATGTGGAACCTAGAGTATGATCAACCATGTGATCGGGAGACGTGTTCAAATATGTCTCAGTTTTCATACCCTGGTACTCGGGTGCAACATTCAGACGCTTTACTAACACTCTCCCGACTTGGAGAGTCAGTCCCTTTAACCTCCTGTTTGGCCCAGTTTGCAATTTCTGTGGAAGATTAACAGGAATAGCGAGAACCAATGAGAGACTAGCTGGAGGTGTCTGGACGGGCAAATTTAACTCTCATTTCCTACCAGGAAGAGGAATTAACCAAAGGCTCAGCTTACCGTGCCGGAACCAGATTAGGGCCTGAAGCCATACTGCAGTGTTGCGGCCAGGTCACAAGAAAGCGAGTTGAAGAAAGGAGCTCAGGGGCACTGTAATTCACAAACCTGCAGAGTTATAAATGACAGCTATCGTCCAAAAATATATTGAAGTAAGGCTGCCAAGAGGACTTGAAAGCGGGGCAGAATTGCAGGAAACCGATTTCAGGAGGTAGACTGGAATTGCATTGAAAGCATAGGAAAAGAGGCAGAACGTCCACAATGATGCACTTGGCTAAAAAGGGCGTATGCGTTTTTTCCTGAATATATTCAGGAAAAAACGCATACGCCCTTTTTGGCCAACCAAGCAAACTTGCAAAGGAAATCTGCACTACAATGAAGTCTCACTTCCCCCCGGTCAAAAGGGCCATCTGAAAAAAGTGTAAAATCCAGAAAGGCAGGACAGGCCATGGAGAACTGGGAGCCTTGTTATGCTGATGGGTGGGATGTAAATTGCCAACAGACACTCGGGAGAAGTGTATGGTGTTTCCTGAAACATCTAAAAAACAAAGCAACAGAGCCTAGGGCACTTCCACTTATGGTCCTATAGCTTAGGGAAATTAAAATCAAAAAGACACAGCCACCCCAAAGTTTGGGACGCCTCTGTTTACAAGAACCTCGTTTACCTTACAAGTTCAATATCACAGAAAGTGAAAAATGGATACAGAACTTGTGGTACTTACGTACAATGCAGTATCACTCAGCAATGAAATCTATGTCATCAGGCCCATAGCAGCATAATGAGTGGATTCAGGTACGATGATTCTAACTGAAATAAGTCACACAGAAAAAGAAACATCATAAGATATCACTAATACACGGAATGTAAACTTGGCTACACAGGAACTGAATTCCAAAACAGAACAGGGTCTCAAATTTAGAAAACCAACTTATGCTTGCTTAAGGGGAAAGGTGAGTTGGGGTGCTGCATAAAACCATAGATTGAAATGAGCACAGATAAAGTTCCTTAAGCCAAATATGGAATAGACAAGAGCTACTCCTTGCTCAACGAAATGGACTCAACACCCCATATTAAACGCCTAAGAATGTACCTGACTAGTAAGTATCTTAAAACCTATGGATTGCTATGTCTCCGAAAGAGAATCAAGCATGTGTACAGGGGCATAAACGCAGCAGTGATAGGATTGGAGAGGTTCGGTGAGCAAATGAAGACCCTTTGAAGTCATATTGCATGGTACCCATTACACGGGTTTCAACTACCCAGGTTTAAGGTATTCTTCCTTCAGCTAAAACATGCATGTGGAACCTAGAGTATGATCAACCATGTGATCGGGAGACGTGTTCAAATATGTCGCAGTTTTCGTACCCTGGTACTCGGGTGCAACATTCCAGACGCTTTACTAACACCCTCCCGACTTGGAGAGTCAGTCCCTTTAACCTCCTGTTTGTCCCAGTTTGCAATTTCTGCGGAAGATGAACAGGAATAGCGAAAACCAATGAGAGACTAGCTGGAGGTGTCTGGACGGGCAAATTTAACTCTCATTTCCCACCAGGAAGAGGAATTAACCAAAGGCTCAGCGTGCCGTGCTGGAACCAGATTAGGGCCTGAAGCCATCCTGCGGTGTTGCGGCCAGCTCAAAAGAAAGCGAGTTGAAGAAAGGAGCTCAGGGGCACTGTAATTCACAAACCTGCAGAGTTATAAATGACAGCTATCGTCCAAAAATATACTGAAGTAAGGCTGCCAAGAGGACTTGAAAGCGGGGCAGAATTGCAGGAAACCGATTTCAGGAGGTAGACTGGAATTGCATTGAAAGCATAGGAAAAGAGGCAGAACGTCCACAATGATGCACTTGGCCAAAAAGGGCGTATGCGTTTTTTCCTGAATATATTCAGGAAAAAACGCATACGCCCTTTTTGGCCAACCAAGCAAGCTTGCAAAGGAAATCTGCACTACAATGAAGTCTCACTTCCCCCCGGTCAAAAGGGCCATCTGAAAAAAGTGTAAAATCCAGAAAGGCAGGACAGGCCATGGAGAACTGGGAGCCTTGTTATGCTGATGGGCGGGATGTAAATTGCCAACAGACACTCGGGAGAAGTGTATGGTGTTTCCTGAAACATCTAAAGAACAAAGCAACAGAGCATAGGGCAATTTCACTTATGGTCCTATATATTAGGGAAATTAAAATCAAAAAGACACAGCCACCCCAAAGTTTGGGACGCCTCTGTTTACAAGAACCTCGTTTACAGTACAAGTTCAACATCGCAGAAAGTGAAAAATGGATAAAGAAGTTGTGGTATTTACTTACAAAGCAATATCACTCAGCAATGAAATCTATGTCATCAGGCCCTTAGCAGCACAATGAGTGGATTCAGGTATGATGATTCTAACTGAAATAAGTCACACAGAAAAAGAAACATCATAAGATATCAGTAATACACGGAATGTAAACTTGGCTACACAGGAACTGAATTACAGAACAGAACAGGGTCTCAAATTTAGAAAAGCAACTTATGCTTGCTTAAGGGGAAAGGTGAGTTGGGGTGCTGCATAAAACCAGAGATTGAAATGAGCACAGATAAAGTTCCTTAAGCCAAATATGGAATAGACAAGAGCTACTCCTTGCTCAACGAAATGGACTCAACACCGCATATTAAACGCCTAAGAATGTACCTGACTAGTAAGTATCTTAAAACCTATGGATTGCTATGTCTCCAAAAGAGAATCAAGCATGTGTACAGGGACATAAACGCAGCAGTGATAGGATTGGAGAGGTTCGGTGAGCAAATGAAGACCCTTTGAAGTCATATTGCATGGTACCCATTCCACGGGTTTCAAGTACCCAGGTTTAAGGTATTCTTCCTTCAGCTAAAACATGCATGTGGAACCTAGAGTATGATCAACCATGTGATCGGGAGACGTGTTCAAATATGTCTCAGTTTTCATACCCTGGTACTCGGGTGCAACATTCAGACGCTTTACTAACACTCTCCCGACTTGGAGAGTCAGTCCCTTTAACCTCCTGTTTGGCCCAGTTTGCAATTTCTGTGGAAGATTAACAGGAATAGCGAGAACCAATGAGAGACTAGCTGGAGGTGTCTGGACGGGCAAATTTAACTCTCATTTCCTACCAGGAAGAGGAATTAACCAAAGGCTCAGCTTACCGTGCCGGAACCAGATTAGGGCCTGAAGCCATACTGCAGTGTTGCGGCCAGGTCACAAGAAAGCGAGTTGAAGAAAGGAGCTCAGGGGCACTGTAATTCACAAACCTGCAGAGTTATAAATGACAGCTATCGTCCAAAAATATATTGAAGTAAGGCTGCCAAGAGGACTTGAAAGCGGGGCAGAATTGCAGGAAACCGATTTCAGGAGTTAGACTGGAATTGCATTGAAAGCATAGGAAAAGAGGCAGAACGTCCACAATGATGCACTTGGCCAAAAAGGGCGTATGCGTTTTTTCCTGAATATATTCAGGAAAAAACGCATACGCCCTTTTTGGCCAACCAAGCAAACTTGCAAAGGAAATCTGCACTACAATGAAGTCTCACTTCCCCCCGGTCAAAAGGGCCATCTGAAAAAAGTGTAAAATCCAGAAAGGCAGGACAGGCCATGGAGAACTGGGAGCCTTGTTATGCTGATGGGTGGGATGTAAATTGCCAACAGACACTCGGGAGAAGTGTATGGTGTTTCCTGAAACATCTAAAAAACAAAGCAACAGAGCCTAGGGCACTTCCACTTATGGTCCTATAGCTTAGGGAAATTAAAATCAAAAAGACACAGCCACCCCAAAGTTTGGGACGCCTCTGTTTACAAGAACCTCGTTTACCTTACAAGTTCAATATCACAGAAAGTGAAAAATGGATACAGAACTTGTGGTACTTACGTACAATGCAGTATCACTCAGCAATGAAATCTATGTCATCAGGCCCATAGCAGCATAATGAGTGGATTCAGGTACGATGATTCTAACTGAAATAAGTCACACAGAAAAAGAAACATCATAAGATATCACTAATACACGGAATGTAAACTTGGCTACACAGGAACTGAATTCCAAAACAGAACAGGGTCTCAAATTTAGAAAACCAACTTATGCTTGCTTAAGGGGAAAGGTGAGTTGGGGTGCTGCATAAAACCATAGATTGAAATGAGCACAGATAAAGTTCCTTAAGCCAAATATGGAATAGACAAGAGCTACTCCTTGCTCAACGAAATGGACTCAACACCCCATATTAAACGCCTAAGAATGTACCTGACTAGTAAGTATCTTAAAACCTATGGATTGCTATGTCTCCGAAAGAGAATCAAGCATGTGTACAGGGGCATAAACGCAGCAGTGATAGGATTGGAGAGGTTCGGTGAGCAAATGAAGACCCTTTGAAGTCATATTGCATGGTACCCATTACACGGGTTTCAACTACCCAGGTTTAAGGTATTCTTCCTTCAGCTAAAACATGCATGTGGAACCTAGAGTATGATCAACCATGTGATCGGGAGACGTGTTCAAATATGTCGCAGTTTTCGTTCCCTGGTACTCGGGTGCAACATTCCAGACGCTTTACTAACACCCTCCCGACTTGGAGAGTCAGTCCCTTTAACCTCCTGTTTGTCCCAGTTTGCAATTTCTGCGGAAGATGAACAGGAATAGCGAAAACCAATGAGAGACTAGCTGGAGGTGTCTGGACGGGCAAATTTAACTCTCATTTCCCACCAGGAAGAGGAATTAACCAAAGGCTCAGCGTGCCGTGCTGGAACCAGATTAGGGCCTGAAGCCATCCTGCGGTGTTGCGGCCAGCTCAAAAGAAAGCGAGTTGAAGAAAGGAGCTCAGGGGCACTGTAATTCACAAACCTGCAGAGTTATAAATGACAGCTATCGTCCAAAAATATACTGAAGTAAGGCTGCCAAGAGGACTTGAAAGCGGGGCAGAATTGCAGGAAACCGATTTCAGGAGGTAGACTGGAATTGCATTGAAAGCATAGGAAAAGAGGCAGAACGTCCACAATGATGCACTTGGCCAAAAAGGGCGTATGCGTTTTTTCCTGAATATATTCAGGAAAAAACCATACGCCCTTTTTGGCCAACCAAGCAAGCTTGCAAAGGAAATCTGCACTACAATGAAGTCTCACTTCCCCCCGGTCAAAAGGGCCATCTAAAAAAAGTGTAAAATCCAGAAAGGCAGGACAGGCCATGGAGAACTGGGAGCCTTGTTATGCTGATGGGCGGGATGTAAATTGCCAACAGACACTCGGGAGAAGTGTATGGTGTTTCCTGAAACATCTAAAAAACAAAGCAACAGAGCCTAGGGCACTTCCACTTATGGTCCTATAGCTGAGGGAAATTAAAATCAAAAAGACACAGCCACCCCAAAGTTTGGGACGCCTCTGTTTACAAGAACCTCGTTTACCGTACAAGTTCAACATCGCAGAAAGTGAAAAATGGATAAAGAAGTTGTGGTATTTACTTACAAAGCAATATCACTCAGCAATGAAATCTATGTTATCAGGCCTTAACAGCACAATGAGTTGATTCAGGTATGATGATTCTAACTGAAATAAGTCACACAGAAAAAGAAACATCATAAGATATCACTAATACACGGAATGTAAACTTGGCTACACAGGACCTGAATTCAAAAACAGAACAGGGTCTCAAATTTAGAAAACCAACTTATGCTTGCTTAAGGGGAAAGGCGAGTTGGGGTGCTGCATAAAACCAGAGATTGAAATGAGCACAGATAAATTTCGTTAAGCCAAATATGGAATAGACAAGAGCTACTCCTTGCTCAACGAAATGGACTCAACACCCCATATTAAACGCCTAAGAATGTACCTGACTAGTAAGTATCTTAAAACCTATGGATTGCTATGTCTCCAAAAGAGAATCAAGCGTGTGTACAGGGGCATAAACGCAGCAGTGATAGGATTGGAGAGGTTCGGTGAGCAAATAAAGACCCTTTGAAGTCATATTGCATGGTACCCATTCCACGGGTCTCAACTCTCCAGGTTTAAGGTATTCTTCCTTCAGCTAAAACATGCATGTGGAACCCAGAGTATGATCAACCGTGTGAACGGGAGACGTGTTCAAATATGTCTCAGTTTTGGTCCCCTGGTACTCGGGTGCAACATTCCTGACACTTTACTAACACTCTCCCCACTTGGAGAGTCAGCGTCTTTAACCTCCTGTATGGCCCAGTTTGCAATTTCTGTGGAAGATGAACAGGAATAGGGAGAACCAATGAGAGACTAGCTGGAGGTGTCTGGACGGGCAAATTTAACTCTCATTTCCCACCAGGAAGAGGAAATAACCAAAGGCTCAGCGTGCCGTGCCGGAATCAGATTAGGGCCTGAAGCCATCCTGCGGTGTTGCGGCCAGGTCACAAGAAAGCGAGTTGAAGAAAGGAGCGCAGGGGCACTGTAATTCACAAACCTGCAGAGTTATAAATGACAGCTATCGTCCAAAAATATACTGAAGTAAGGCTGCCAAGAGGACTTGAAAGCGGGGCAGAATTGCAGGAAACCGATTTCAGGAGGTAGACTGGAATTGCATTGAAAGCATAGGAAAAGAGGCAGAACGTCCACAATGATGCACTTGGCCAAAAAGGGCGTATGCGTTTTTTCCTGAATATATTCAGGAAAAAACGCATACGCTCTTTTTTGCCAACCAAGCAAACTTGCAAAGGAAATCTGCACTACAATGAAGTCTCACTTCCCCCCGGTCAAAAGGGCCATCTGAAAAACCTGTAAAATCCAGAAAGGCAGGACAGGCCATGGAGAACTGGGAGCCTTGTTATGCTGATGGGCGGGATGTAAATTGCCAACAGACACTCGGGAGAAGTGTATGGTGTTTCCTGAAACATCTAAAAAACAAAGCAACAGAGCCTAGGGCACTTCCACTTATGGTCCTATAGCTTAGGGAAATTAAAATCAAAGAGACACAGCCACCCCAAAGTTTGGGATGCCTCTGTTTACAAGAACCTCGTTTAGAGTACAAGTTCAATATCACAGAAAGTGAAAAATGGATAAAGAACTTGTGGTACTTACGTACAATGCAGTATAACTCAGCAATGAAATCTATGTCATCAGGCCCGTAGCAGCATAATGAGTGGATTCAGGTAGGATGATTCTAACTGAAATAAGTCACACAGAAAAAGAAACATCATAAGATATCACTAATACACGGAATGTAAACTTGGCTACACAGGAACTGAATTCCAAAACAGAACAGGGTCTCAAATTTAGAAAAGCATCTTATGCTTGCTTAAGGGGAAAGGTGAGTTTGGGTGCTGCATAAAACCAGACATTGAAATGAGCACAGATAAAGTTCCTTAAGCCAAATATGGAATAGACAAGAGCTACTCCTTGCTCAACGAAATGGACTCAACACCCCATATTAAACGCCTAAGAATGTACCTGACTAGTAAGTATCTTAAAACCTATGGATTGCTATGTCTCCAAAAGAGAATCAAGAGTGTGTACAGGGGCATAAACGCAGCAGTGATAGGATTGGAGAGGTTCGGTGAGCAAATGAAGACCCTTGGAAGTCATATTGCATGGTACCCATTCCACGGGTCTCAACTCTCCAGGTTTAAGGTATTCTTCCTTCAGCTAAAACATGCATGTGGAACCCAGAGTATGATCAACCGTGTGAACGGGAGACGTGTTCAAATATGTCTCAGTTTTGGTCCCCTGGTACTCGGGTGCAACATTCCTGACGCTTTACTAACACTCTCCCCACTTGGAGAGTCAGCGCCTTTAACCTCCTGTTTGGCCCAGTTTGCAATTTCTGCGGAAGATGAACAGGAATAGGGAGAACCAATGAGAGACTAGCTGGAGGTGTCTGGACGGGCAAATTTAACTCTCATTTCCCACCAGGAAGAGGAAATAACCAAAGGCTCAGCGTGCCGTGCCGGAACCAGATTAGGGCCTGAAGCCATCCTGCGGTGTTGCGGCCAGCTCAAAAGAAAGCGAGTTGAAGAAAGGAGCTCAGGGGCACTGTAATTCACAAACCTGCAGAGTTATAAATGACAGCTATCGTCCAAAAATATACTGAAGTAAGGCTGCCAAGAGGACTTGAAAGTGGGACATAATTGCAGGAAACCGATTTCAGGAGGTAGACTGGAATTGCATTGAAAGCATAGGAAAAGAGGCAGAACGTCCACAATGATGCACTTGGCCAAAAAGGGCGTATGCGTTTTTTCCTGAATATATTCAGGAAAAAACCATACGCCCTTTTTGGCCAACCAAGCAAGCTTGCAAAGGAAATCTGCACTACAATGAAGTCTCACTTCCCCCCGGTCAAAAGGGCCATCTGAAAAAAGTGTAAAATCCAGAAAGGCAGGACAGGCCATGGAGAACTGGGAGCCTTGTTATGCTGATGGGCGGGATGTAAATTGCCAACAGACACTCGGGAGAAGTGTATGGTGTTTCCTGAAACATCTAAAAAAGAAAGCAACAGAGCCTAGGGCACTTCCACTTATGGTCCTATAGCTTAGGGAAATTAAAATCAAAAAGACACAGCCACCCCAAAGTTTGGGACGCATCTGTTTACAAGAACCTCGTTTACCGTACAAGTTCAATATCACAGAAAGTGAAAAATGGATAAAGAACTTGTGGTACTTACGTACAATGCAGTATCACTCAGCAATGAAATCTATGTCATCAGGCCCGTAGCAGCATAATGAGTGGATTCAGGTACGATGATTCTAACTGATATAAGTCACACAGAAAAAGAAACATCATAAGATATCACTAATAAACGGAATGTAAACTTGGCTACACAGGAACTGAATTCCAAAACAGAACAGGGTCTCAAATTTAGAAAACCAACTTATGCTTGCTTAAGGGGAAAGGTGAGTTGGGGTGCTGCATAAAACCAGACATTGAAATGAGCACAGATAAAGTTCCTTAAGCCAAATATGGAAGAGACAAGAGCTACTCCTTGCTCAACGAAATGGACTCAACACCGCATATTAAACGCCTAAGAATGTACCTGACTAGTAAGTATCTTAAAACCTATGGATTGCTATGTCTCCGAAAGAGAATCAAGCATGTGTACAGGGGCATAAACGCAGCAGTGATAGGATTGGAGAGGTTCGGTGAGCAAATGAAGACCCTTTGAAGTCATATTGCATGGTACCCATTCCACGGGTTTCAACTACCAAGGTTTAAGGTATTCTTCCTTCAGCTAAAACATGCATGTGGAACCCAGAGTATGATCAACCATGTGAACGGGAGATGTGTTCAAATATGTCTCAGTTTTCCTCCCCTGGTACTCGGGTGCAACATTCCAGACGCTTTACTAACACTCTCCCCACTTGGAGAGTCAGCGCCTTTAACCTCCTGTTTGGCCCAGTTTGCAATTTCTGCGGAAGATGAACAGGAATAGCGAGAACCAATGAGAGATTAGCTGGAGGTGTCTGGACGGGCAAATTTAACTCTCATTTCCCACCAGGAAGAGGAATTAACCAAAGGCTCAGCGTGCCGTGCTGGAACAAGATTAGGGCCTGAAGCCATCTTGCGGTGTTGCGGCCAGGTCACAAGAAAGCGAGTTGAAGAAAGGAGCTCAGGGGCACTGTAATTCACAAACCTGCAGAGTTATAAATGACAGCTATCGTCCAAAAATATACTGAAGTAAGGCTGCCAAGAGGACTTGAAAGCGGGGCAGAATTGCAGGAAACCGATTTCAGTAGGTAGACTGGAATTGCATTGAAAGCATAGGAAAAGAGGCAGAACGTCCACAATGATGCTCTTGACCAAAAAGGGCGTATGCGTTTTTTCCTGAATATATTCAGGTAAATACGCATACGCCCTTTTTGGCCAACCAAGCAAGCTTGCAAAGGTAATCTGCACTACAATGAAGTCTCACTTCCCCCCGGTCAAAAGGGCCATCTGAAAAAAGTGTAAAATCCAGAAAGGCAGGACAGGCCATGGAGAACTGGGAGCCTTGTTATGCTGATGGGCGGGATGTAAATTGCCAACAGACACTCGGGAGAAGTGTATGGTGTTTCCTGAAACATCTAAAAAACAAAGCAACAGAGCCTAGGGCACTTCCACTTATGGTCCTATAGCTTAGGGAAATTAAAATCAAAAAGACACAGCCACCCCAAAGTTTGGGACGCCTCTGTTTACAAGAACCTCGTTTACCGTACAAGTTCAATATCACAGAAAGTGAAAAATGGATAAAGAACTTGTGGTACTTACGTACAATGCAGTATCACTCAGCAATGAAATCTATGTCATCAGGCCCGTAGCAGCATAATGAGTGGATTCAGGTACGATGATTCTAACTGAAATAAGTCACACAGAAAAAGAAACATCATAAGATATCACTAATACACGGAATGTAAACTTGGCTACACAGGAACTGAATTCCAAAACAGAACAGGGTCTCAAATTTAGAAAAGCATCTTATGCTTGCTTAAGGGGAAAGGTGAGTTCGGGTGCTGCATAAAACCAGAGATTGAAATGAGCACAGATAAAGTTCCTTAAGCCAAATATGGAATAGACAAGAGCTACTCCTTGCTCAACGAAATGGACTCAACACCCCATATTAAACGCCTAAGAATGTACCTGACTAGTAAGTATCTTAAAACCTATGGATTGCTATGTCTCCAAAAGAGAATCAAGCGTGTGTACAGGGGCATAAACGCAGCAGTGATAGGATTGGAGAGGTTCGGTGAGCAAATGAAGACCCTTTGAAGTCATATTGCATGGTACCCATTCCACGGGTCTCAACTCTCCCGGTTTAAGGTATTCTTCCTTCAGCTAAAACATGCATGTGGAACCCAGAGTATGATCAACCGTGTGAACGGGAGACGTGTTCAAATATGTCTCAGTTTTGGTCCCCTGGTACTCGGGTGCAACATTCCTGACGCTTTACTAACACTCTCCCCACTTGGAGAGTCAGCGCCTTTAACCTCCTGTATGGCCCAGTTTGCAATTTCTGTGGAAGATGAACAGGAATAGGGAGAACCAATGAGAGACTAGCTGGAGGTGTCTGGACGGGCAAATTTAACTCTCATTTCCCACCAGGAAGAGGAAATAACCAAAGGCTCAGCGTGCCGTGCCGGAATCAGATTAGGGCCTGAAGCCATCCTGCGGTGTTGCGGCCATGTCACAAGCAAGCGAGTTGAAGAAAGGAGCGCAGGAGCACTGTAATTCACAAACCTGCAGAGTTATAAATGACAGCTATCGTCCAAAAATATACTGAAGTAAGGCTGCCAAGAGGACTTGAAAGCGGGGCAGAATTGCAGGAAACCGATTTCAGGAGGTAGACTGGAATTGCATTGAAAGCATAGGAAAAGAGGCAGAACGTCCACAATGATGCACTTGGCCAAAAAGGGCGTATGCGTTTTTTCTTGAATATATTCAGGAAAAAACCATACGACCTTTTTGGCCAACCAAGCAAGCTTGCAAAGGAAATCTGCACTACAATGAAGTCTCACTTCCACCCGGTCAAAAGGGCCATCTGAAAAAAGTGTAAAATCCAGAAAGGCAGGACAGGCCATGGAGAAATGGGAGCCTTGTTATGCTGATGGGCGGGATGTAAATTGCCAACAGACACTCGGGAGAAGTGTATGGTGTTTCCTGAAACATCTAAAAAACAAAGCAACAGAGCCTAGGGCACTTCCACTTATGGTCCTATAGCTTAGGGAAATTAAAATCAAAAAGACACAGCCACCCCAAAGTTTGGGACGCCTCTGTTTACAAGAACCTCGTTTACCGTACAAGTTCAATATCACAGAAAGTGAAAAATGGATAAAGAACTTGTGGTACTTACGTACAATGCAGTATCACTCAGCAATGAAATCTATGTCATCAGTCCCGTAGCAGCATAATGAGTGGATTCAGGTACGATGATTCTAACTGATATAAGTCACACAGAAAAAGAAACATCATAAGATATCACTAATAAATGGAATGTAAACTTGGCTACACAGGAACTGAATTCCAAAACAGAACAGGGTCTCAAATTTAGAAAACCAACTTATGCCTGCTTAAGGGGAAAGGTGAGTTGGGGTGCTGCATAAAACCAGAGATTGAAATGAGCACAGATAAAGTTCCTTAAGCCAAATATGGAATAGACAAGAGCTACTCCTTGGTCAATGAAATGGACTCAACACCGCATATTAAACGCCTAAGAATGTACCTGACTAGTAAGTATCTTAAAACCTATGGATTGCTATGTCTCCGAAAGAGAATCAAGCATGTGTACAGGGGCATAAACGCAGCAGTGATAGGATTGGAGAGGTTCGGTGAGCAAATGAAGACCCTTTGAAGTCATATTGCATGGTACCCATTACACGGGTCTCAACTCTCCAGGTTTAAGGTATTCTTCCTTCAGCTAAAACATGCATGTGGAACCCAGAGTATGATCAACCATGTGAACGGGAGATGTGTTCAAATATGTCTCAGTTTTCCTCCCCTGGTACTCGGGTGCAACATTCCTGACGCTTTACTAACACTCTCCCCACTTGGAGAGTCAGCGCCTTTAACCTCCTGTTTGGCCCAGTTTGCAATTTCTGCGGAAGATGAACAGGAATAGCGAGAACCAATGAGAGATTAGCTGGAGGTGTCTGGACGGGCAAATTTAACTCTCATTTCCCACCAGGAAGAGGAATTAACCAAAGGCTCAGTGTGCCGTGCCGGAACCAGATTAGGGCCTGAAGCCATCTTGCGGTGTTGCGGCCAGGTCACAAGAAAGCGAGTTGAAGAAAGGAGCTCAGGGGCACTGTAATTCACAAACCTGCAGAGTTATAAATGACAGCTATCGTCCAAAAATATACTGAAGTAAGGCTGCCAAGAGGACTTGAAAGCGGGGCAGAATTGCAGGAAACCGATTTCAGGAGGTAGACTGGAATTGCATTGAAAGCATAGGAAAAGAGGCAGAACGTCCACAATGATGCACTTGACCAAAAAGGGCGTATGCGTTTTTTCCTGAATATATTCAGGTAAATACGCATACGCCCTTTTTGGCCAACCAAGCAAGCTTGCAAAGGTAATCTGCACTACAATGAAGTCTCACTTCCCCCCGGTCAATAGGGCCATCTGAAAAAAGTGTAAAATCCAGAAAGGCAGGACAGGCCATGGAGAACTGGGAGCCTTGTTATGCTGATGGGCGGGATGTAAATTGCCAACAGACACTCGGGAGAAGTGTATGGTGTTTCCTGAAACATCTAAAAAACAAAGCAACAGAGCCTAGGGCACTTCCACTTATGGTCCTATAGCTTAGGGAAATTAAAATCAAAAAGACACAGCCACCCCAAAGTTTGGGACGCCTCTGTTTACAAGAACCTCATTTACCGTACAAGTTCAACATCGCAGAAAGTGAAAAATGGATAAAGAACTTGTGGTACTTACGTACAATGGAGTATCACTCAGCAATGAAATCTATGTCATCAGGCCCTTAGCAGCACAATGAGTGGATACAGGTATGATGATTCTAACTGAAATAAGTCACACCGAAAAAGAAACATCATAAGATATCACTAATACACGGAATGTAAACTTGGCTACACAGGAACTGAATTCCAAAACAGAACAGGGTCTCAAATTTAGAAAAGCATCTTATGCTTGCTTAAGGGGAAAGGTGAGTTCGGGTGCTGCATAAAACCAGAGATTGAAATGAGCACAGATAAAGTTCCTTAAGCCAAATATGGAATAGACAAGAGCTACTCCTTGCTCAACGAAATGGACTCAACACCGCATATTAAACGCCTAAGAATGTACCTGACTAGTAAGTATCTTAAAACCTATGGATTGCTATGTCTCCAAAAGAGAATCAAGCGTGTGTACAGGGGCATAAACGCAGCAGTGATAGGATTGGAGAGGTTCGGTGAGCAAATGAAGACCCTTGGAAGTCATATTGCATGGTACCCATTCCACGGGTCTCAACTCTCCAGGTTTAAGGTATTCTTCCTTCAGCTAAAACATGCATGTGGAACCCAGAGTATGATCAACCGTGTGAACGGGAGACGTGTTCAAATATGTCTCAGTTTTGGTCCCCTGGTACTCGGGTGCAACATTCCTGACGCTTTACTAACACTCTCCCCACTTGGAGAGTCAGCGCCTTTAACCTCCTGTTTGGCCCAGTTTGCAATTTCTGCGGAAGATGAACAGGAATAGGGAGAACCAATGAGAGACTAGCTGGAGGTGTCTCGACGGGCAAATTTAACTCTCATTTCCCACCAGGAAGAGGAAATAACCAAAGGCTCAGCGTGCCGTGCCGGAACCAGATTAGGGCCTGAAGCCATCCTGCGGTGTTGCGGCCAGCTCAAAAGAAAGCGAGTTGAAGAAAGGAGCTCAGGGGCACTGTAATTCACAAACCTGCAGAGTTATAAATGACAGCTATCGTCCAAAAATATACTGAAGTAAGGCTGCCAAGAGGACTTGAAAGCGGGGCAGAATTGCAGGAAACCGATTTCAGGAGGTAGACTGGAATTGCATTGAAAGCATAGGAAAAGAGGCAGAACGTCCACAATGATGCACTTGGCCAAAAAGGGCGTATGCGTTTTTTCCTGAATATATTCAGGAAAAAACGCATACGCCCTTTTTGGCCAACCAAGCAAGCTTGCAAAGGAAATCTGCACTACAATGAAGTCTCACTTCCCCCCGGTCAAAGGGGCCATCTGAAAAAAGTGTAAAATCCAGAAAGGCAGGACAGGCCATGGAGAACTGGGAGCCTTGTTATGCTGATGGGCGGGATGTAAATTGCCAACAGACACTCGGGAGAAGTGTATGGTGTTTCCTGAAACATCTAAAAAACAAAGCAACAGAGCCTAGGGCTCTTCCACTTATGGTCCTATAGCTTAGGGAAATTAAAATCAAAAAGACACAGCCACCCCAAAGTTTGGGACGCCTCTGTTTACAAGAACCTCGTTTACCTTACAAGTTCAATATCACAGAAAGTGAAAAATGGATAAAGAACTTGTGGTACTTACGTACAATGCAGTATCACTCAGCAATGAAATCTATGTCATCAGGCCCGTAGCAGCATAATGAGTGGATTCAGGTACGATGATTCTAACTGATATAAGTCACACAGAAAAAGAAACATCATAAGATATCACTAATACACGGAATGTAAACTTGGCTAACAGGAACTGAATTACAGAACAGAACAGGGTCTCAAATTTAGAAAACCAACTTATGCTTGCTTAAGGGTAAAGGTGAGTTGGGGTGCTGCATAAAACCAGAGATTGAAATGAGCACAGATAAAGTTCCTTAAGCCAAATATGGAATAGACAAGAGCTACTCCTTGCTCAACGAAATGGACTCAACACCGCATATTAAAGGCCTAAGAATGTACCTGACTAGTAAGTATCTTAAAACCTATGGATTGCTATGTCTCCAAAAGAGAATCAAGCATGTGTACAGGGGCATAAACGCAGCAGTGATAGGATTGGAGAGGTTCGGTGAGCAAATGAAGACCCTTTGAAGTCATATTGCATGGTACCCATTCCACGGGTTTCAACTACCCAGGTTTAAGGTATTCTTCCTTCAGCTAAAACATGCATGTGGAACCTAGAGTATGATCAACCATGTGATCGGGAGACGTGTTCAAATATGTCTCAGTTTTCGTACCCTGGTACTGAGGTGCAACATTCCAGACGCTTTACTAACACTCTCCCCACTTGGAGACTCAGCGCCTTTAACCTTCTGTTTGGCCCAGTTTGCAATTTCTGCGGAAGATGAACAGGAATAGTGAGAACCAATGAGAGACGAGCTGGAGGTGTCTGGACGGGCAAATTTAACTCTCATTTCCCACCAGGAAGAGGAATTAACCAAAGGCTCAGCGTGCCGGGCCGGAACCAGATTAGGGCCTGAAGCCATCCTGCGGTGTTGCGGCCAGGTCACAAGAAAGCGAGTTGAAGAAAGGAGCTCAGGGGCACTGTAATTCACAAACCTGCAGAGTTATAAATGACAGCTATCGTCCAAACATATACTGAAGTAAGGCTGCCAAGAGGACTTGAAGGCGGGGCAGAATTGCAGGAAACCGATTTCAGGAGGTAGACTGGAATTGCATTGAAAGCATAGGAAAAGAGGCAGAACGTCCACAATGATGCACTTGGCCAAAAAGGGCGTATGCGTTTTTTCCTGAATATATTCAGGAAAAAACGCATACGCCCTTTTTGGCCAACCAAGCAAGCTTGCAAAGGAAATCTGCACTACAATGAAGTCTCACTTCCACCCGGTCAAAAGGGCCATCTGAAAAAAGTGTAAAATCCAGAAAGGCAGGACAGGCCATGGAGAACTGGGAGCCTTGTTATGCTGATGGGCGGGATGTAAATTGCCAACAGACACTCGGGAGAAGTGTATGGTGTTTCCTGAAACATCTAAAAAACAAAGCAACAGAGCCTAGGGCACTTCCACTTATGGTCCTATAGCTGAGGGAAATTAAAATCAAAAAGACACAGCCACCCCAAAGTTTGGGACGCCTCTGTTTACAAGAACCTCGTTTACCGTACAAGTTCAACATCACAGAAAGTGAAAAATGGATAAAGAAGTTGTGGTATTTACTTACAAAGCAATATCACTCAGCAATGAAATCTATGTTATCAGGCCTTAACAGCACAATGAGTTGATTCAGGTATGATGATTCTAACTGAAATAAGTCACACAGAAAAAGAAACATCATAAGATATCACTAATACACGGAATGTAAACTTGGCTACACAGGAACTGAATTCCAAAACAGAACAGGGTCTCAAATTTAGAAAACCAACTTATGATTGCTTAAGGGGAAAGGCGAGTTGGGGTGCTGCATAAAACCAGATATTGAAATGAGCACAGATAAATTTCCTTAAGCCAAATATGGAATAGACAAGAGCTACTCCTTGCTCAACGAAATGGACTCAACACCCCATATTAAACGCCTAAGATTGTACCTGACTAGTAAGTATCTTAAAACCTATGGATTGCTATGTCTCCAAAAGAGAATCAAGCGTGTGTACAGGGGCATAAACGCAGCAGTGATAGGATTGGAGAGGTTCGGTGAGCAAATAAAGACCCTTTGAAGTCATATTGCATGGTACCCATTCCACGGGTCTCAACTCTCCAGGTTTAAGGTATTCTTCCTTCAGCTAAAACATGCATGTGGAACCCAGAGTATGATCAACCGTGTGAACGGGAGACGTGTTCAAATATGTCTCAGTTTTGGTCCCCTGGTACTCGGGTGCAACATTCCTGACACTTTACTAACACTCTCCCCACTTGGAGAGTCAGCGTCTTTAACCTCCTGTATGGCCCAGTTTGCAATTTCTGTGGAAGATGAACAGGAATAGGGAGAACCAATGAGAGACTAGCTGGAGGTGTCTGGACGGGCAAATTTAACTCTCATTTCCCACCAGGAAGAGGAAATAACCAAAGGCTCAGCGTGCCGTGCCAGAATCAGATTAGGGCCTGAAGCCATCCTGCGGTGTTGCGGCCAGGTCACAAGAAAGCGAGTTGAAGAAAGGAGCGCAGGAGCACTGTAATTCACAAACCTGCAGAGTTATAAATGACAGCTATCGTCCAAAAATATACTGAAGTAAGGCTGCCAAGAGGACTTGAAACCGGGGCAGAATTGCAGGAAACCGATTTCAGGAGGTAGACTGGAATTGCATTGAAAGCATAGGAAAAGAGGCAGAACGTCCACAATGATGCACTTGACCAAAAAGGGCGTATGCGTTTTTTCTTGAATATATTCAGGAAAAAACGCATACGCCCTTTTTTGCCAACCAAGCAAACTTGCAAAGGAAATCTGCACTACAATGAAGTCTCACTTCCCCCCGTCAAAAGGGCCATCTGAAAAAAGTGTAAAATCCAGAAAGGCAGGACAGGCCATGGAGAACTGGGAGCCTTGTTATGCTGATGGGCGGGATGTAAATTGCCAACAGACACTCGGGAGAAGTGTATGGTGTTTCCTGAAACATCTAAAAAACAAAGCAACAGAGCCTAGGGCACTTCCACTTATGGTCCTATAGCTTAGGGAAATTAAAATCAAAGAGACACAGCCACCCAAAAGTTAGGGATGCCTCTGTTTACAAGAACCTCGTTTACCGTACAAGTTCAATATCACAGAAAGTGAAAAATGGATAAAGAACTTGTGGTACTTACGTACAATGCAGTATCACTCAGCAATGAAATCTATGTCATCAGGCCCGTAGTAGCATAATGAGTGGATTCAGGTACGATGATTCTAACTGAAATAAGTCACACAGAAAAAGAAACATCATAAGGTATCACTAATACACGGAATGTAAACTTGGCTACACAGGAACTGAATTCCAAAACAGAACAGGGTCTCAAATTTAGAAAACCAACTTATGCTTGCTTAAGGGGAAAGGTGAGTTGGGGTGCTGCATAAAACCAGAGATTGAAATGAGCACAGATAAAGTTCCTTAAGCCAAATATGGAATAGACAAGAGCTACTCCTTGCTCAACGAAATGGACTCAACACCCCATATTAAAGGCCTAAGAATGTACCTGACTAGTAAGTATCTTAAAACCTATGGATTGCTATGTCTCCAAAAGAGAATCAAGCATGTGTACAGGGGCATAAACGCAGCAGTGATAGGATTGGAGAGGTTCGGTGAGCAAATGAAGACCCTTTGAAGTCATATTGCATGGTACCCATTCCACGGGTTTCAACTACCCAGGTTTAAGGTATTCTTCCTTCAGCTAAAACATGCATGTGGAACCTAGAGTATGATCAACCATGGAATCGGGAGACGTGTTCAAATATGTCTCAGTTTTCGTACTCTGGTACTCAGGTGCAACATTCCAGACGCTTTACTAACACTCTCCCCACTTGGAGAGTCAGCGCCTTTAACCTTCTGTTTGGCCCAGTTTGCAATTTCTGCGGAAGATGAACAGGAATAGCGAGAACCAATGAGAGACGAGCTGGAGGTGTCTGGACGGGCAAATTTAACTCTCATTTCCCACCAGGAAGAGGAATTAACCAAAGGCTCAGCGTGCCGGGCCGGAACCAGATTAGGGCCTGAAGCCATCCTGCGGTGTTGCGGCCAGGTCACAAGAGAGCGAGTTGAAGAAAGGAGCTCAGGGGCACTGTAATTCACAAACCTGCAGAGTTATAAATGACAGCTATCGTCCAAACATATACTGAAGTAAGGCTGCCAAGAGGACTTGAAAGCGGGGCAGAATTGCAGGAAACCGATTTCAGGAGGTAGACTGGAATTGCATTGAAAGCATAGGAAAAGAGGCAGAACGTCCACAATGATGCACTTGGCCAAAAAGGGCGTATGCGTTTTTTCCTGAATATATTCAGGAAAAAACGCATACGCCCTTTTTGGCCAACCAAGCAAGCTTGCAAAGGAAATCTGCACTACAATGAAGTCTCACTTCCACCCGGTCAAAAGGGCCATCTGAAAAAAGTGTAAAATCCAGAAAGGCAGGACAGGCCATGGAGAACTGGGAGCCTTGTTATGCTGATGGGCGGGATGTAAATTGCCAACAGACACTCGGGAGAAGTGTATGGTGTTTCCTGAAACATCTAAAAAACAAAGCAACAGAGCCTAGGGCACTTCCACTTATGGTCCTATAGCTTAGGGAAATTAAAATCAAAAAGACACAGCCACCCAAAAGTTTGGGACGCCTCTGTTTACAAGAACCTCGTTTACCGTACAAGTTGAACATCGCAGAAAGTGAAAAATGGATAAAGAAGTTGTGGTATTTACTTACAAAGCAATATCACTCAGCAATGAAATCTATGTCATCAGGCCCTTAGCAGCACAATGAGTGGATTCAGGTATGATGATTCTAACTGAAATAAGTCACACAGAAAATGAACCATCATAAGGTGTTAGTAATATACGGAATGTAAACTTGGCTACACAGGAACTGAATTACAGAACAGAACAGGGTCTCAAATTTAGAAAAGCATCTTATGCTTGCTTAAGGGGAAAGGTGAGTTGGGGTGCTGCATAAAACCAGAGATTGAAATGAGCACAGATAAAGTTCCTTAAGCCAAATATGGAATAGACAAGAGGTACTCCTTGCTCAATGAAATGGACTCAACACCCCATATTAAACGCCTAAGAATGTACCTGACTAGTAAGTATCTTAAAACCTATGGATTGCTATGTCTCCAAAAGAGAATCAAGCGTGTGTACAGG
This sequence comes from Pseudorca crassidens, assembly GCF_039906515.1. Lineage (NCBI taxonomy): Eukaryota > Metazoa > Chordata > Mammalia > Artiodactyla > Delphinidae > Pseudorca > Pseudorca crassidens. The sequence goes on along the minus strand of NW_027136302.1, from coordinate 608,046 downwards.
GGCATAAACGCAGCAGTGATAGGATTGGAGAGGTTCGGTGAGCAAATGAAGACCCTTTGAATTCCTATTGCATGGTAACCATTCCACGGGTGTCAACTCTCCAGGTTTAAGGTATTCTTCCTTCAGCTAAAACATGCATGTGGAACCCAGAGTATGATCAACCATATGAACGGGAGACGTGTTCAAATATGTCTCAGTTTTCCTCCCCTGGTACTCGGGTGCAACATTCCAGACGCTTTACTAACTCTCTCCCCACTTGGCAAGTCAGCGCCTTTAACCTCCTGTTTGGCCCAGTTTGCAATTTCTGCGGAAGATGAACAGGAATAGCGAGAACCAATGAGAGACTAGCTGGAGGTGTCTGGACGGGCAAATTTAACTCTCATTTCCCACCAGGAAGAGGAATTAACCAAAGGCTCAGCGTGCCGTGCCGGAACAAGATTAGGGCCTGAAGCCATCCTGCGGTGTTGCGGCCAGGTCACAAGAAAGCGAGTTGAAGAAAGGAGCTCAGGGGCACTGTAATTCACAAACCTGCAGAGTTATAAATGACAGCTATCGTCCAAAAATATACTGAAGTAAGGCTGCCAAGAGGACTTGAAAGCGGGGCAGAATTGCAGGAAACCGATTTCAGGAGGTAGACTGGAATTGCATTGAAAGCATAGGAAAAGAGGCAGAACGTCCACAATGATGCACTTGGCCAAAAAGGGCGTATGCGTTTTTTCCTGAATATATTCAGGAAAAAACGCATACGCCCTTTTTGGCCAACCAAGCAATCTTGCAAAGGAAATCTGCACTACAATGAAGTCTCACTTCCACCCGGTCAAAAGGGCCATCTGAAAAAAGTGTAAAATCCAGAAAGGCAGGACAGGCCATGGAGAACTGGGAGCCTTGTTATGCTGATGGGCGGGATGTAAATTGCCAACAGACACTCGGGAGAAGTGTATGGTGTTTCCTGAAACATCTAAAAAGCAAAGCAACAGAGCCTAGGGCACTTCCACTTATGGTCCTATAGCTTAGGGAAATTAAAATCAAAAAGACACAGCCACCCCAAAGTTTGGGACGCCTCTGTTTACAAGAACCTCGTTTACCGTACAAGTTCAATATCACAGAAAGTGAAAAATGGATACAGAACTTGTGGTACTTACGTACAATGCAGTATCACTCAGCAATGAAATCTATGTCATCAGGCCCGTAGCAGCATAATGAGTGGATTCAGGTACGATGATTCTAACTGATATAAGTCACACAGAAAAAGAAACATCATAAGATATCACTAATAAACGGAATGTAAACTTGGCTACACAGGAACTGAATTCCAAAACAGAACAGGGTCTCAAATTTAGAAAAGCAACTTATGCTTGCTTAAGGGGAAAGGTGAGTTGGGGTGCTGCATAAAACCAGAGATTGAAATGAGCACAGATAAAGTTCCTTAAGCCAAATATGGAATAGACAAGAGCTACTCCTTGCTCAACGAAATGGACTCAACACCGCATATTAAACGCCTAAGAATGTACCTGACTAGTAAGTATCTTAAAAGTATGGATTGCTATGTCTCCGAAAGAGAATCAAGCATGTGTACAGGGGCATAAACGCAGCAGTGATAGGATTGGAGAGGTTCGGTGAGCAAATGAAGACCCTTTGAAGTCATATTGCATGGTACCCATTCCACGGGTTTCAACTACCCAGGTTTAAGGTATTCTTCCTTCAGCTAAAACATGCATGTGGAACCCAGAGTATGATCAACCATGTGAACGGGAGATGTGTTCAAATATGTCTCAGTTTTCCTCCCCTGGTACTCGGGTGCAACATTCCAGACGCTTTACTAACACTCTCCCCACTTGGAGAGTCAACGCCTTTAACCTCCTGTTTGGCCCAGTTTGCAATTTCTGCGGAAGATGAACAGGAATAGCGAGAACCAATGAGAGATTAGCTGGAGGTGTCTGGACGGGCAAATTTAACTCTCATTTCCCACCAGGAAGAGGAAATAACCAAAGGCTCAGCGTGCCGTGCTGGAACAAGATTAGGGCCTGAAGCCATCTTGCGGTGTTGCGGCCAGGTCACAAGAAAGCGAGTTGAAGAAAGGAGCTCAGGGGCACTGTAATTCACAAACCTGCAGAGTTATAAATGACAGCTATCGTCCAAAAATATACTGAAGTAAGGCTGCCAAGAGGACTTGAAAGCGGGGCAGAATTGCAGGAAACCGATTTCAGGAGGTAGACTGGAATTGCATTGAAAGCATAGGAAAAGAGGCAGAACGTCCACAATGATGCACTTGACCAAAAAGCGCGTATGCGTTTTTTCCTGAATATATTCAGGAAAATACGCATACGCTCTTTTTGGCCAACCAAGCAAGCTTGCAAAGGTAATCTGCACTACAATGAAGTCTCACTTCCCCCCGGTCAAAAGGGCCATCTGAAAAAAGTGTAAAATCCAGAAAGGCAGGACAGGCCATGGAGAACTGGGAGCCTTGTTATGCTGATGGGCGGGATGTAAATTGCCAACAGACACTCGGGAGAAGTGTATGGTGTTTCCTGAAACATCTAAAAAACAAAGCAACAGAGCCTAGGGCACTTCCACTTATGGTCCTATAGCTTAGGGAAATTAAAATCAAAAAGACACAGCCACCCCAAAGTTTGGGACGCCTCTGTTTACAAGAACCTCGTTTACAGTACAAGTTCAACATCGCAGAAAGTGAAAAATGGATAAAGAAGTTGTGGTATTTACTTACAAAGCAATATCACTCAGCAATGAAATCTATGTCATCAGGCCCTTAGCAGCACAATGAGTGGATTCAGGTATGATGATTCTAACTGAAATAAGTCACACAGAAAAAGAAACATCATAAGATATCAGTAATACACGGAATGTAAACTTGGCTACACAGGAACTGAATTACAGAACAGAACAGGGTCTCAAATTTAGAAAACGAACTTATGCTTGCTTAAGGGGAAAGGTGAGTTGGGGTGCTGCATAAAACCAGAGATTGAAATGAGCACAGATAAAGTTCCTTAAGCCAAATATGGAATAGACAAGAGCTACTCCTTGCTCAATGAAATGGACTCAAAACCCCATATTAAACGCCTAAGAATGTACCTGACTAGTAAGTATCTTAAAACCTATGGATTGCTATGTCTCTGAAAGAGAATCAAGCGTGCGTACAGGGGCATAAACGCAGCAGTGATAGGATTAGAGAGGTTCGGTGAGCAAATGAAGAACTTTTGAAGTCATATTGCATGATACCCATTCCACGGGTCTCAACTCTCCAGGTTTCAGGGATTCTTCCTTCAGCTAAAACATGCATGTGGAACCCAGAGTATGATCAACCATGTGATCGGGAGACGTGTTCCAATATGTCTCAGTTTTCGTCCCCTGGTACTCGGGTGGAACATTCCAGACGCTTTACTAACACTCTCCCCAATTGGAGAGTCAGTGCCTTTAACCTCCTGTTTGGCACTGTTTGCAATTTCTGTGGAAGATGAACAGGAATAGGGAGAACCAATGAGAGACTAGCTGGAGGTGTCTGGACGGGCAAATTTAACTCTCATTTCCCACCAGGAAGAGGAATTAATTAAAGGCTCAGCGTGTGATACCGGAACCAGATTAGGGCCTGAAGCAATCCTGCGGTGTTGCGGCCAGGTCACAAGAAAGCGAGTTGAAGAAAGGAGCTCAGGGGCACTGTAATTCACAAACCTGCAGAGTTATAAATGACAGCTATCGTCCAAAAATATACTGAAGTAAGGCTGCCAAGAAGACTTGAAAGCGGGGCAGAATTGCAGGAAACCGATTTCAGGAGGTAGACTGGAATTGCATTGAAAGCATAGGAAAAGAGGCAGAACGTCCACAATGATGCACTTGGCCAAAAAGGGCGTATGCGTTTTTTCCTGAATATATTCAGGAAAAAACGCATACGCCCTTTTTGGCCAACCAAGCAAGCTTGCAAAGGAAATCTGCACTACAATGAAGTCTCACTTCCCCCCGGTCAAAAGGGCCACCTGAAATAAGTGTAAAATCCAGAAAGGCAGGACAGGCCATGGAGAACTGGGAGCCTTGTTATGCTGATGGGCGGGATGTAAATTGCCAACAGACACTCGGGAGAAGTGTATGGTGTTTCCTGAAACATGTAAAACACAAAGCAACAGAGCCTAGGGCACTTCCACTTATGGTCCTATAGCTTAGGGAAATTAAAATCAAAAAGACACAGCCACCCCAAAGTTTGGGACGGCTCTGTTTACAAGAACCACGTTTACGGTACAAGTTCAATATCGCAGAAAGTGAAAAATGGATAAACAAGTTATGGTACTTACGTACAATGCAATATCACTCAGCAATGAAATCTCTGTCATCAGACCCGAAGCTGCATAATGAGTGGATTCAGGTACGATGATTCTAACTGAAATAAGTCACACAGGAAAAGAAACATCATAAGATATCACTAATACACGGAATGTAAACTTGGCTAACAGGAACTGAATTACAAAACAGAAAAGGGTCTCAAATTTAGAAAAGCAACTTATGCTTGCTTAAGGGGAAAGGTGAGTTGGGGTGCTGCATAAAACCAGAGATTGAAATGAGCACAGATAAAGTTCCTTAAGCCAAATATGTAATAGACAAGAGCTACTCCTTGCTCAACGAAATGGACTCAACACCCCATATTAAATGCCTAAGAATGTACCTGACTAGTAAGTATCTTAAAAGCTATGGATTGCTATGTCTCCGAAAGGGAACCAAGCGTGTGTACAGGGCCATAAACGTAGCAGTGATAGGATTGGAGAGGTTCGGTGAGCAAATGAAGACCCTTTGAAGTAATATTGCATGGTACCCATTCCACGGGTCTCAACTCTCCAGGTTTCAGGGATTCTTCCTTCAGCTAACACATGCATGTGGAACCCAGAGTATGATCAACCATGTGATCGGGAGACGTGTTCCAATATGTCTCAGTTCTCGTCCCCTGGTACTCGGGTGCAACATTCCAGACGCTTTACTAACACTCTCCCGACTTGGAGAGTCAGTGCCTTTAACCTCCTGTTTGGCCCAGTTTGCAATTTCTGCGGAAGATGAACAGGAATAGGGAGAACCAATGAGAGACTAGCTGGAGGTGTCTGGACGGGCAAATTTAACTCTCATTTCCCACCAGGAAGAGGAATTAACAAAAGGCTCAGCATGTCGTGCCGGAACCAGATTAGGCCCTGAAGCAATCCTGCGGTGTTGCGGCCAGCTCACAAGAAAGCGAGTTGAAGAAAGGAGCTCAGGGGCACTGTAATTCACAAACCTGCAGACTTATAAATGACAGCTATCGTTCAAAAATATACTGAAGTAAGGTTGCCAAGAGGACTTGAAAGCGGGGCAGAATTGCAGGAAACCGATTTCAGGAGGTAGACTGGAATTGCATTGAAAGCATAGGAAAAGAGGGAGAACGTCCACAATGATGCACTTGGCCAAAAAGGGCGTATGTGTTTTTTCCTAATATACGCCCTTTTTGGCCAACCAAGCAAGCTTGCAAAGGAAATCTGCACTACAATGAAGTCTCACTTCCCCCTGGTCAAAAGGGCCATGTGAGAAAAGTGTAAAATCCAGAAAGGCAGGACAGGCCATGGAGAACTGGGATCCTTGTTATGCTGATGGGCGGGATGTAAATTGCCAACAGACACTCGGGAGAAGTGTATGGTGTTTCCTGAAACATCTAAAAAACAAAGCAACAGAGCCTAGGGCACTTCCACTTATGGTCCTATAGCTTAGGGAAATTAAAATCAAAAAGACACAGCCCCCCCACAGTTTGGGACGCCTCTGTTTACAAGAACCTTGTTTACGGTACAAGTTCAATATCGCAGAAAGTGAAAAATGGATAAAGAAGTTGTGGTACTTATGTACAATGCAAAATCACTCAGCCATGAAATCTATGTCATCAGGCCCGTAGCAGCATAATGAGTGGATTCAGGTATGATGATTCTAACTGAAATAAGTCACACAGAAAAAGAAACATCATAAGATATCACTAATACACGGAATGTGAACTTGGCTACACATGAACTAAATTACAAAACAGAACAGGGTCTCAAGTTCAGAAAACCAACTTATGCTTGCTTAAGGGGGAAAGTGAGTTGGGGTGCTGCATAAAACCAGAGTTTGAAATTAGCACAGATACCATTCAATAAGCCAAATATGTAATAGACAAGACCTACCCCTTGCTCAACAAAATGGACTCAACAATGAGGTATCACCTCACACCTGATAGAATGGGCATCATGAGAAAATCTACAAACAAAAATGCTGGAAAGGGTGTGGAGAAAAGGAACCCTCTTCCACTATTGTTGGGAATATAAATTGATACAGTCACTACGGAGAACAATATGGAGTTTCTTAAGAAACTAACAATAGAATTACCATATGATACTGCAATCCCAGTACTGGACATATACCCAGACAAAACCATAAATCAAAACGAGACATTCACCGCAATGTTCATTGCATCACTATTTACAATATCGAGGTAATGGAAGCAACCTAAATGCCCACAGACAGACGAATGCATAAAGCTGTGGTACATATATAAAATGGAATATTACTAAGCCATGAAAAGGAATGAAATTGGGTCATTTTTAGAGACGTCGATGGATCTAGAGACTGTCATACAGAGTGAAGTAAGTCAGAAAGAGAAAAACAAATCTTGTATATTCATGCATATATGTGGAACCTAGAAAAACTGTACAGATTAACCATTTTGCAAGGCATAAATAGAGCAACAGATGTAGACAACAAATGTATGGACAACAAGGGGGGAAAGCTGTTGGGGGGGTGGTGGTGGGAGGAGTTGAGAGACTGGGATTGGCATGTATACATTTATATGTATAAAATAGATAACCAATAAGAACCTGCTGTATAAAAATATAAAATAAAATTCAAAATTAAAAAGAAATAAAATTTAAAAAATAAAACAGAAAAAACAATTATTCCCTTCACATACATGTATTTATATGAATAAATTATTTCCATGCTTATATCTGTAAATACAAAAAAGAGGAATAAAATCTACCTTGAACCAAAAACGAAAAAGAGAAAAAAAACACAGAACCCACCAGTTCCACAGAGGAAAACCGTATCAGGGCACTTGCTCCAGTTGTAAACAATTCTGAAGTTGGCCAGTGGTGGGGAATCGTCTCCCATTCAGCCAGCAGCCCCCACGCAACAAGCGTCCTCATTGCAAAGCTGGGGCACCGTGCCGAGGCATCTGTGAGTAAACGTGAGCTGAGCCCCAGGCCAGTTGCTGCTGAACTATTCCCACCCGTCCCAGGTAAAACACCTGAATATATACAAGGACTTGAAAGCCTAGAGGAAGGGCCATAGAGCCACACGAGTGACAGCATGCCGGCCGACTTGGTGCCTGCAGGCCAGCCAGGATGGTCCTGGCCCTGGGTGCTCTTCTGGAAGATTTCCATTTCCCTGCCTGAGATACCCGTCCTGTCCCTGCCCCCACTGCTTTTTTCCTTCCTCACCTCTGCCCAGGGAGAAATTCCAGCAGCAGGTATGGGTGACACATCCTCTTCTTTAGCAGGTGGCAGCCTGGCAACTGCTGCAGAAAGTCCAGCAGAGCCCCACTCACAGTGGGCCACCCACAAAGCCGTGGCCTCTCACTCCCTCCCACCAGCCCAGCCCCGAGACTGCTGACAGGGCAGAGAAAATGGCGTCAGGCACGGCTGCAGGGGCTCTTGCTGCCTGGAGTGGTATTTATATTGATCTCAACCCAGGCACACCTGGGGAGGGCTGGCCCGCACGGTAAGGCTGCCCAGGTCAGCCAATCATCACCCCTCAGGGGCTCACAGTTGCAGAAAATGGAACTTGCTGAACCGGCCAGGTCCAAGGAACCGGTGTGGGCTCCTGAGAGTCAGGATAGACAAGGGGCTGCAGCTTTGGCTTATTTTCTAATCATTTTATCTGGCCCATGAGTGGGAGACAACTTCAAGAAAACCCTCTCCTTATGAGAGGAACCCAGGAGTCAGGGAGAGGAGGGGTGGGTGGTGGTTGGAGACAGAGGCCTGGTGCCCCGGGTGCAGTGGAAGTCTCTGGAAGACCAGGTGGAGGGAGGCCGCACAGAGTGATGCCCAGGGTCACAGACCTGTCGCAGCTGCTGTTTGTTAGTTCAAGTCCTGCTCTGAGGTGCTCTGTGCCAGCTCTGATTGACAGGTGAGCTGGGGGTGCTCTGCAATGAGGGCTATGTGCACGGTTCCTGTGTGCCCAGCCCTGCCACGGTACCTGCAAGGGTAGCTCTGTATCCTGGGAAGGGCCTGACCACGAGAGCCCCGTGGGCTGGGGTGGGGGTGGGGTACCTGCCCAGGTGAGCTCCATATTCTGGGATTGGTCTGACCACGAGAGCCCCATGGGCTGCTGGGGACCTGGTAAAGGATGTCAGGACAGTCAGTGAAGCCACCGAGGATATACCTCCTGTTGCTCCTAATTCCTACACCCTGCTGGTCATTCTACCAACCACCAGGACATGGTATTCTGTATTAGTCTTCAATGATGCCTTCTTTTGTATTCCATTAGTCCCAGAGTCACAAGAAATTTTGGCTTGTGAGTGGCAGGACTCAACATACAACTAAAACAATACTTCCGGGCCGTCTTGCCCCAAGGGTGCAAAAATTCCCACACCATCTTTGGGGAAAGCTTAGCTAAAGACCTAAAAGTTCTACCTCTGGAAAAGGAAACCCTCCTTCAGTACGCAGACGACATTCTGATCGCCAGCCCTACTAAGGAGGCCTCTGAACTACCAAGCCAATAAAGGATAGAAGTTGTCCAAGAAAAAGCTCAAATATCACAGACTGCGGTGACCTGCCTGGGCTTCATTCTCACAGAAGGTCGGAGAAGCCCATCCCAGGAAAGGGAAGAAACCATTTGCAGCCTTACCCCTTTCTAAAACTAGAAGACAGCTTAGGGGTTCCTGGGGAGGCCAGGGTTTGCTGCTTCTGGATCCCTAACTACAGTCTACTAGCTGGGCCTCTATATGAAACACTGAAAGGAAAAGATGATGATCCTTTTGAATAGAATCCAGAAGTGGCCTTTCAAGAATGGAAAGAGCAGTCAATTCAGACCCTTGCCCTGGAACTCCCTAATTTAGCTAAACCCTTTGACCTTTACATTCCCGGTGAAAGGTGAATCGCCATTGGAGAATTAGTGCAAAAACTGGGACCACTTGAAATGGAACAATGCAAGAATGCCATCCAGGTAGGATAAACTACGGTCACCAAGGGGCTTGGCCCACTGCCGCATCTGGCCAAGATACTGGCGGTATCTAAAAACCTGGAAATCAGCAGCCCAAAAGGCCACCTCCCTCCTAAGGGAAAAGGACCCCACGTGGTGATCCTAACCACCAACCATGCCCTGAAGTTGCAGGGTTCGCTCCGTGGGCACACCGACCTCGAGTGAGGAGGCCCTCCAACTCCAACATCCAGAGAGATAACCGGGGGCAACAGGACACCATGACGATTCGTGTGAACATCACTTGACCTGGAGTTTCTCTCATAAAACAACAAGAGTGTGTCCCAAAAGAGTAGACTACTGCTTGCAGGACTTACTGCACCCAGAGGGGAGCTAATAATCTTGGCGGGGGAACCGTATATCACACTGTCACCATAGAAAAGCCTACAGACACCGTGATGATGGTGGCTAATAAGACCGGCTGGACTCCTGTTTACTTCAAAAGGCTGTTGACTCAGTGGTCATCATGGTCCTTGATCACCACTGACCCTGGACTGTCTGGGAGTTGAGCGGGCAGGGCTCTGACACCTGGTGCTGTTTGTACGTTAATTCAGGGGCCTAATTGAAGAAAGCGCAGACTACTGGTCAGAGCATCTAGGCTGGCAGAAACGGTCAGCCTAAGGTGGCCGAACAAATGTGGGGCGGGGTGAAACCGGCCCCCACAGCGTCTCTGCACATCTCTTTCCTGGACCCTTAAAGGTCATTAGAATCTATAACACTTCCAATGCTGGTGCTCAGGTGGACGAGCAGGGAGGCAGGGGGCCTGGGGACAATCAACGTCACCTGGAGGCTGCTGGGGAGAAGCTCTGACCCTCGCCCCCGGGTATTAGGGTTCCCAACTCAGCACTCAGCAGTTACAGATGAAGTGTCTGCACCCTCAGCACTCCAAGAATGAGGAACGGGACAAAAGGCAGAGGAGGGGTTTGTCCCCAGCAAAGCCCATTAAAAATCCCTGGGAGATAAAAATAGAATCTGGGCAATAAAGTCAAGTCTAACCTTTTTTATCCTTTGTGCTTTGTCTAATTTCACGTGCTCCTAGGGTCCCGCATGCAGAGGTTCCACACCCGGCACTTCAGACCAGATTTCCTAGTGCAGAATGGCTGGGTCGACACCTCAGCTCCTGGGGCCCAGTGCAGACTCCACGATATAGAGCCTGAGCTGCAGCCAACCTGGCCCTCGAGAGCTCCGCCCCCTCCCTCCCACTGACTCTGACAGGATCTCTACACAGCAGCCCAGCCCACAGCCCACGGGGTAGTGCATGCTCTCACCTCTCCATTCTCTGATCAAAATATAAAGTTTCCTTTGCTTGTGAACCAAACTCAGTCTCGATCTGTTGGCCCCAATGACACTGGGCAGGGGGACACTTGTTGGGGTCCACTCTGGAGGATCAGTAACAGAAATTGAGACTATTGTAACCTCAAAGAACAGATGTGTGAGCCAAACTGTAGTTAACATAGAACAGTGTATAAGGCTCGGGTAAAATAAGATGTTTCTAACACTTCCATTTGATATTTCCATCACTTTATTATAAGCAAGTTCAGTGAAAAGGTTTGTCTTATTTGTCAGGTCAATATTAGAGAAACGAAGTGATTTCTTTCCAAGGATGTACATCTAATAATCTTGGTTAAAGCTTCAATCTTGTTTTAAATGCTTTTCCATTGAAAATGATACCTCTCTTTCAGTTCCCCCATTTCTGAGAAGTATAAAATCTTATAATTTATTATTACCAAAGGGGAAAGGTGGGAGGAGGGATAAATTAACAGTTTGGGATTAACACATACACACTGCTATGTATAAAATAGATCATCAACAAGGAACTACTGTATAGCACAGGGAACTACACTCAACATTTTGCAATAACCTATAAGGGGAAATAATCTGAAAAAGAATAGATATTTTTATTGACATCATCTATCAATGACAGTTAAAGTGTAACCTAAGGGAAGCTGGTGGTGAGTGCTTCTGACCCTGAAGACTTCAATCATCTAAAGTTTGGACTCTGCCTACTTCCCAAGGCCCTTAATGAACATATGTGTAGCCGTAGCTTAAAAAATTCCCCAGTTTGGGTTTCGGGGAGACACTGATTTTGAAAAAGCCCTGGTGTTCTCCTTACATGAATGGGACTCTTCCTACTGCTAAAACATGTCTGTCACACCCAGAGGATGGTATACTGTCTGATCGGGAAGAGTTTGGAAAAGGCATCTCATCTCCTCATCTCCTGGTGCTCGGGTTCACCCCTCCAGCGTCTTTACTAACAGTCTCCCCACTTGGAGATGTCAGCACTGTCAACATCCTGTTGCGTACAGTTTGGAATTTGTCCAGAGGATGAAGCGGAAGGATGAGGAACAATGAGAGACAAGTCCTAGGTGTTCAGACAGGCACATGTCACTCTAATTTCCAATCAGGAAGACGAATTGACCAAAGGCTAGGGTTGCCCATGGAAACAGTATAGGGCTTGAGGAAATCCCGCTGCTTTGTGGCCAGTTCCCATAAACACAAGTTGAACAATGGAACTCAGGGGCAGTAAAATTCACGAAACTGCAGAGTTGAAAATATCCATCACTGAAAAATGTCTTGAGGAAAGTCAGAGAAAAGGACTTGTAAGCAAGGGAGAATGGCAGGAAAGGGATTTGAGGAGGTAGAAAGGACTCGCCATTAAGCACAAGAAAAGGAGCTGAACATTGCCAACATTGCAGTTGGCCAAAAAGGGTGTATGCGTTTTTTTCTGTATATATTCAAGAAAAGGGCATACACTTTTTTAGCCAACCAAACAGGTGGGCACTGGAAGTCAATACTACAAAAGATATCACTTCGCATCAGTCAGAAGAGCCATCCTCATAAAGCGTAAACAACAGAAATGCAGGACAGGGCAAGGAGAAGAGGGAGCCCTGTGAGACTTATAGTGGAAATGTATATTGCCAACGGCCATTCTGGAGAAGTGTATTGTGTTTACTAAAGCATCTAAAAAATGAGCTACAGAGCATAGGGCACTTGCACTCATGGGCGTATATCTTGAGAAAAACAAAAATCGAGAGGACACAGGCACCCCAATGTTTACCCCCTCTCTGTTTAAAAGATCCTCAACTAGGATATAACTTAAATGTCTCTGGAGGGAAAAAATGGGTAGAGATGTGGTACTTAGGTAGAGTGGAATATTATTCAGCCTGGAAATCAATGAAATATGGCCAGTTGTAACAACTCCGGAGGAGTTACGTATGATCTTTCTAAGTGACATAATTCAAAAAGAAAAAGACACATATCATAAGATATCACTTAAAGGTGGAATCCAAAATGGCTACACATGAAATAAATTACAAAACAAAAACATAGTCAAATATGTAGAAAACACGCATAAGGCTGCTAAACGGGAAAGGTGGGGAGGGGTGAGGCATCACCCAGGAGGTTGAAATTAGCAAAGATACCATTCCAAATACCAAACTGATAATCAACAAGGCCTACACGGTAGCTAAAAGAACTGCACTCAGCACACTCAAGTCACCGGAAAAGAATATATACGACTGGTAAGAATCTGAAAAAGAATTTACTGATGTCTCTCTGTACGTGAATCAAGTGGATGTACAGCAGCAAGAAACAGAGCTTTGAAAATCAGCTGTAACCAATATAGTAATAAATTGAAAAAAATAAACGACAGAGAGACAGAGAAAACCTCTTACAACTTTTCCTCAGGGCCGGTGATGCAACATGGATTGAACACATCTAGACCCACAGCAGGATGAGACATAAGGCTGGAAACTGTTTGCGCTAAGAGAAATGTGAGGTTGGGTGAGGAAATGCACACCCTTTAAAGTAATACTACCTGGTACCCATTCAATGGGTCCCAAATATGCAGGTTCAAGGGATCTTCCTACAGCTAAAACATGCATGGAAAACCCAGAGGACTGTACACCATGTGATCGGGAGATGTGTCTAAAATGCAGCTCATTTATCCTCTCCTGGTGCTCCTGTTCACCATTCCAGCCACGTTACTTAGAATCTCCCCACTTGGAGAATCAGCACATTTCAACTTCTGTTTCACACATTTTGCAAATTGTGAGGAGGATGAACGGGGAACCAATGAGAGAATAGTTGTAGGGGTTTGGACGGGCACATATCACTCTAATTTCCCATTAAGAATAAGAATTGAAAAAAGGCTCAGCCCGCCTCGCCCGAGCCAAAATAGGGCCTGAAGCAATCCTGCGGGTTTGAGGCCAGCTCACAAAAGAGCAACTTAAAAAATGGAGCTCAGGGTCACTGCAATTCACAAACCTGCAGAGTTATAAATGAAAACTAACGTCCAAAAATATGTTGAGGTAAGGCAAAGAAGAGGATCTGAATGCAAGACAGAATTGCAAGAAACAGATTTCAAGAGATAGATTGGACTCGTCTTTAAAGCACATGAAAAGCGGCAGAATTTCGACAATGATGCAGTTGGCCCAAAAGGGCGTATGCGTTTTTTCCTGATTATATCCAGGAAAAAACGCATACGCACTTTATGGGCAACGAAGCAAGCAAGCAATGCAAATGTGCACAACAAAGAAGTCTCATTTCCCACTGGTCAAAAGGGCCATCCTAAAAAATTGTAAAAACCAGAAATGCAGGACAGGCCATGGAGAACAGGGAGCCTTTATATGCTGATGGGCAGTGTGTGAACTGCTGAGAGCCACTCTGGAGAAGTGTATGGTGGTTCCTAAATCATCTAAAAAACAGAGCTACAGAGCATAGGACACTTCCAATCATGGGAGTATATCTAGGGAAGTCTAAAAATCAACAAGACACAAGCACACCACAGTTTAGGGCTACTCTGTTTACAAGAACCTCAACTTCAGTATACCTTAAATATCCCAGGAAAGAGAACAATGGATAAAGAAGATGTGGTACTTATGTACAATGGAATATCTCTTCACCATGAAATCAATGTAATAAGGCTAGTAGAAGGATAAAGAGTGGATTTAGGTCCGATAATACTACTTGAAATAAGTCAAACAGAAAAAGAAACATATCATAAGATATCACTTATAGAGGGAGGGTAAATATGGCTGCACAAGAAATGAATTACAGAACAGAACAGTGTCTCACATTTAGAAAACACACTTATTTCAGCTTAAGGGGAAAGGAGAGGTGGGGTGATGCATAAAACCAGAGTTTGAAATTAGCACAGATACCGTTCAATAAACCAAATAGGTATTAGACAAGATCTACACCTTGCTCAATGAACTGGCCTCAACACACCCTATACACCGCAGAGAAATATATCTGAGTAATAAGAATCTTACAACCCATGTATTGATATATCTCCATAAGGGAATCAAGTGTGTGCAGAGTGGCACAAACACAGCAGTGAAAATGAGCTAAACCCCATTATAGAAATAAATTTTAAAAACAAAACGCAGAAACAATGAAAGAGAGAAAAATTCTTACAAAATTCGCTCAGGGGCTGTGATGCAACCTGGATTGACCACATATAAACCCACAGCTGGATAAGACATAAGGCTGGACACTTGGGGCTGAGAGGATTGATGAGCTTTGGTGAGCAACTGCCAAAAGTTTAATGCAATACTTCATGCTGCTCATTCCAAGGGTCCCAACACTCCAGGTTGAAGGGAATCTTCCTACAGCTAAACCATGCTTGGGAAACCCAGCGACTGGTATACCATATGATCGGGAAAGGTTTCTAAAACGCACCTCATTTTTCCTCTCCTGGGGCTCCGGATCGACATTCCAGCCGCTTTACCAAAAATATCCCCACATGGAGAGTCAATGCCTTTAAGTTCTGGTATCGCACAGTCTGCAGTTAGTGCGGAGGATGAATGGGAATAGGGGGAACCAGTGAGAAACTAGCTGTAGCGGTTTCAATGGGCACATGTCACTCTAATTTCACATCAGTAAGAAGAATAAACCAAAGGCACAGCAAGGTGCCCCAGAAGAAGAATAGGGCCTGAAGGAATCCTGTGGTTATGAGGCAAGATCACAAAAATAAGAGCTGAAAAATGGAGCTAAGGGCCACTGCAATTCAAAAACCTGCAGAGTTATAAAGGCCAACTATTTTCAAAAAATATATTGAGGTAAGGCTATGAAGAGGCATTGAAAGCAAGGCAGAATTGCAGGAAAACGATTTCAGGAGGTAGACTGGAATTGCATTTAAAGCATAGGAAAAGAGGCAGAACGTCCACAATGATGCACTTGGCCAAAAAGGGCGTATGCCTTTTTTCCTGAATAAATTCAGGAAAAAAGGCATACGCCCTTTTTGGCCAACCAAGCAAGCTTGCAAAGGAAATCTGCACTACAATGAAGTCTCACTTCCCCCCGGTCAAAAGGGCCATCTGAAAAAAGTGTAAAATCCAGAAAGGCAGGACAGGCCATGGAGAACTGGGAGCCTTGTTATGCTGATGGGCGGGATGTAAATTGCCAACAGACACTCGGGAGAAGTGTACGGTGTTTCCTGAAACATCTAAAAAACAAAGCAACAGAGCCTAGGGCACTTCCACTTATGGTCCTATAGCTTAGGGAAATTAAAATCAAAAAGACACAGCCACCCCAAAGTTTGGGACGCCTCTGTTTACAAGAACCTCGTTTACAGTACAAGTTCAACATCGCAGAAAGTGAAAAATGGATAAAGAAGTTGTGGTATTTACTTACAAAGCAATATCACGCAGCAATGAAATCTATGTCATCAGGACCTTAGCAGCACAATGAGTGGATTCAGGTATGATGATTCTAACTGAAATAAGTCACACAGAAAAAGAAACATCATAATATATCAGTAATACACGGAATGTAAACTTGGCTACACAGGAACAGAATTACAGAACAGAACAGGGTCTCAAATTTAGAAAACCAACTTATGCTTGCTTAAGGGGAAAGGTGAGTTGGGGTGCTGCATAAAACCAGAGATTGAAATGAGCACAGATAAAGTTCCTTAAGCCAAACATGGAATAGAAAAGAGCTACTCCTTGCTCAACGAAATGGACTCAACGCCCCATATTAAACGCCTAAGAATGTACCTAACTGGTAAGTATCTTAAAACCTATGGATTGCTATGTCTCCGAAAGAGAATCAAGCATGTGTACAGGGGCATAAACGCAGCAGTGATAGGATTGGAGAGGTTCGGTGAGCAAATGAAGACCCTTTGAAGTCATATTGCATGGTACCCATTCCACGGGTCTCAACTCTCCAGGTTTAAGGTATTCTTCCTTCAGCTAAAACCTGCATGTGGAACCCAGAGTATGATCAACCGTGTGAACAGGAGACGTGTTCAAATATATCTCAGTTTTCCTCCCCTGGTACTCGGGTGCAACATTCCAGACGCTTTACTAACACTCTCCCGACTTGGAGAGTCAGTCCCTTTAACCTCCTGTTTGGCCCAGTTTGCAATTTCTGCGGAAGATGAACAGGAATAGGGAGAACCAATGAGAGACTAGCTGGAGGTGTCTGGACGGGCAAATTTAACTCTCATTTCCCACCAGGAAGAGGAAATAACCAAAGGCTCAGCGTGCCGGGCCGGAACCAGATTAGGGCCTGAAGCCATCCTGCGGTGTTGCGGCCAGCTCAAAAGAAAGCGAGTTGAAGAAAGGAGCTCAGGGGCACTGTAATTCACAAACCTGCAGAGTTATAAATGACAGCTATCGTCCAAAAATATACTGAAGTAAGGCTGCCAAGAGGACTTGAAAGTGGGGCAGAATTACAGGAAACCGATTTCAGGGGGTAGACTTGAATTGCATTGAAAGCATAGGAAAAGAGGCAGAACGTCCACAATGATGCACTTGGCCAAAAAGGGCGTATGCGTTTTTTCCTGAATATATTCAGGAAAAAACGCATACGCCCTTTTTGGCCAACCAAGCAAGCTTGCAAAGGAAATCTGCACTACAATGAAGTCTCACTTCCCCCCGGTCAAAGGGGCCATCTGAAAAAAGTGTAAAATCCAGAAAGGCAGGAAAGGCCATGGAGAACTGGGAGCCTTGTTATGCTAATGGGCGGGATGTAAATTGCCAACAGACACTCGGGAGAAGTGTATGGTGTTTCCTGAAACATCTAAAAAACAAAGCAACAGAGCCTAGGGCACTTCCACTTATGGTCCTATAGCTTAGGGAAATTAAAATAAAAAAGACACAGCCACCCCAAAGTTTGGGACGCCTCTGTTTACAAGAACCTCGTTTACAGTACAAGTTCAACATCGCAGAAAGTGAAAAATGGATAAAGAAGTTGTGGTATTTACTTACAAAGAAATATCACTCAGCAATGAAATCTATGTCATCAGGCCCTTAGCAGCACAATGAGTGGATTCAGGTATGATGATTCTAACTGAAATAAGTCACACAGAAAAAGAAACATCATAATATATCAGTAATACACGGAATGTAAACTTGGCTACACAGGAACTGAATTACAGAACAGAACAGGGTCTCAAATTTAGAAAACCAACTTATGCTTGCTTAAGGGTAAAGGTGAGTTGGGGTGCTGCATAAAACCAGAGATTGAAATGAGCACAGATAAAGTTCCTTAAGCCAAATATGAAATAGATAAGAGCTACTCCTTGCTCAACGAAATGGACTCAACACCGCATATTAAACGCCTAAGAATGTACCTGACTAGTAAGTATCTTAAAACCTATGGATTGCTATGTCTCCAAAAGAGAATCAAGCATGTGTACAGGGGCATAAACGCAGCAGTGATAGGATTGGAGAGGTTCGGTGAGCAAATGAAGACCCTTTGAAGTCATATTGCATGGTACCCATTCCACGGGTTTCAACTACCCAGGTTTAAGGTATTCTTCCTTCAGCTAAAACATGCATGTGGAACCTAGAGTATGATCAACCATGTGATCGGGAGACGTGTTCAAATATGTCTCAGTTTTCGTACCCTGGTACTCGGGTGCAACATTCCAGACGCTTTACTAACACTCTCCCCACTTGGAGAGTCAGCGCCTTTAACCTCCTGTTTGGCCCAGTTTGCAATTTCTGTGGAAGATGAACAGGAATAGCGAGAACCAATGAGAGACTAGCTGGAGGTGTCTGGATGGGCAAATTTAACTCTCATTTCCCACGAGGAAGAGGAATTAACCAAAGGATCAGCGTGCCGTGCCGGAACCAGATTAGGGCCTGAAGCCATCCTGCGGTGTTGCGGCCAGGTCACAAGAAAGCGAGTTGAAGAAAGGAGCTCAGGGGCATTGTAATTCACAAACCTGCAGAGTTATAAATGACAGCTATCGTCCAAAAATATACTGAAGTAAGGCTGCCAAGAGGACTTGAAAGCGGGGCAGAATTGCAGGAAACCGATTTCAGGAGGTAGACTGGAATTGCATTGAAAGCATAGGAAAAGAGGCAGAACGTCCACAATGATGCACTTGGCCAAAAAGGGCGTATGCGTTTTTTCCTGAATATATTCAGGAAAAAACGCATACGCCCTTTTTGGAAAACCAAGCAAACTTGCAAAGGAAATCTGCACTACAATGAAGTCTCACTTCCCCCTGGTCAAAAGGGCCATCTGAAAAAAGTGTAAAATCCAGAAAGGCAGGACAGGCCATGGAGAACTGGGAGCCTTGTTATGCTGATGGGCGGGATGTAAATTGCCAACAGACACTCGGGAGAAGTGTATGGTGTTTCCTGAAACATCTAAAAAACAAAGCAACAGAGCCTAGGGCACTTCCACTTATGTTCCTATAGCTTAGGGAAATTAAAATCAAAAAGACACAGCCACCCCAAAGTTTGCGACGCCTCTGTTTACAAGAACCTCGTTTACCGTACAAGTTCAATATCACAGAAAGTGAAAAATGGATAAAGAACTTGTGGTACTTACGTACAATGCAGTATCACTCAGCCATGAAATCTATGTCATCAGGCCCTTAGCAGCACAATGAGTGGATTCAGGTACGACGATTCTAACTGAAATAAGTCACACAGAAAAAGAAACATCATAAGATATCACTAATACACGGAATGTAAACTTGGCTACACAGGAACTGAATTCCAAAACAGAACAGGGTCTCAAATTTAGAAAACCAACTTATGCTTGCTTAAGGGGAAAGGTGAGTTGGGGTGCTGCATAAAACCAGAGATTGAAATGAGCACAGATAAAGTTCCTTAAGCCAAATATGGAATAGACAAGAGCTACTCCTTGCTCAATGAAATGGACTCAAAACCCCATATTAAACGCCTAATAATGTACCTGACTAGTAAGTATCTTAAAACCTATGGATTACTATGTCTCTGAAAGAGAATCAAGCATGTGTACAGGGGCATAAACGCAGCAGTGATAGGATTGGAGAGGTTCGGTGAGCAAATGAAGACCCTTTGAAGTCATATTTCATGGTACCCACCTTACGGGTCTCAACTCTCCAGGTTTAAGATATTCTTCCTTCAGCTAAAACATGCATGTGGAACCTAGAGTATGATCAACCATGTGATCGGGAGACATGTTCAAATATGTCTCAGTTTTCGTACCCTGGTACTCGGGTGCAACATTCCAGACGCTTTACTAACACTCTCCCCACTTGGAGAGTCAGCGCCTTTAACCTCCTGTTTGGCCCAGTTTGCAATTTCTGCGGAAGATGAACAGGAATAGGGAGAACCAATGAGAGACTAGCTGGAGGTGTCTGGACGGGCAAATTTAACTCTCATTTCCCACCAGGAAGAGGAAATAACCAAAGGCTCAACGTGCCGTGCCGGAACCAGATTAGGGCCTGAAGGAATCCTGCGGTGTTGCGGCCAGCTCAAAAGAAAGCGAGTTGAAGAAAGGAGCTCAGGGGCACTGTAATTCACAAACCTGCAGAGTTATAAATGACAGCTATCGTCCAAAAATATACTGAAGTAAGGCTGCCAAGAGGACTTGAAAGTGGGGCATAATTTCAGGAAACCGATTTCAGGGGGTAGACTGGAATTGCATTGAAAGCATAGGAAAAGAGGCAGAACGTCCACAATGATGCACTTGGCCAAAAAGGGCGTATGCGTTTTTTCCTGAATATATTCAGGAAAAAACGCATACGCCCTTTTTGGCCAACCAAGCAAGCTTGCAAAGGAAATCTGCACTACAATGAAGTCTCACTTCCCCCCGGTCAAAAGGGCCATCTGAAAAAAGTGTAAAATCCAGAAAGGCAGGACAGGCCATGGAGAACTGGGAGCCTTGTTATGCTGATGGGCGGGATGTAAATTGCCAACAGACACTCGGGAGAAGTGTATGGTGTTTCCTGAAACATCTAAAAAACAAAGCAACAGAGCCTAGGGCACTTCCACTTATGGTCCTATAGCTTAGGGAAATTAAAATCAAAAAGACACAGCCACCCCAAAGTTTGGGACGCCTCTGTTTACAAGAACCTCGTTTACAGTACAAGTTCAACATCGCAGAAAGTGAAAAATGGATAAAGAACTTGTGGTACTTACGTACAATGCAGTATCACTCAGCAATGAAATCTATGTCATCAGGCCCGTAGCAGCACAATGAGTGGATTTAGGTATGATGATTCTAACTGAAATAAGTCACACAGAAAAAGAAACATCATAAGATATCAGTAATACACGGAATGTAAACTTGGCTACACAGGAACTGAATTACAGAACAGAGCAGTGTCTCAAAATGAGAAAACCAACTTATGCTTGCTTAAGGGGAAAGGTGAGTTGGGGTGCTGCATAAAACCAGAGATTGAAATGAGCACAGATAAAGTTCCTTAAGCCAAATATGGAATAGACAAGAGCTACTCCTTGCTCAATGAAATGGACTCAACACCCCATATTAAACGCCTAAGAATGTACCTGACTAGTAAGTATCTTAAAACCTATGGATTGCTATGTTTCCGAAAGAGAATCAAGCATGTGTACAGGGCCATAAACGCAGCAGTGATAGGATTGGAGAGGTTCGGTGAGCAAATGAAGACCCTTTGAAATCATATTGCATGGTACCCATTCCACGGGTCTCAACTCTCCAGGTTTAAGGTATTCTTCCTTCAGCTAAAACATGCATGTGGAACCCAGAGTATGATCAACCGTGTGAAAGGGAGACATGTTCAAATATGTCTCAGTTTTCCTCCCCTGGTACTCGGGTGCAACATTCCAGACGCTTTACTAACACTCTCCCCACTTGGAGAGTCAGCACCTTTAACCTCCTGTTTGGCCCAGTTTGCAAATTCTGTGGAAGATGAACAGGAATAGGGAGAACCAATGAGAGACTAGCTGGAGGTGTCTGGACGGGCAAATTTAACTCTCATTTCCCACCAAGAAGAGGAAATAACCAAAGGCTCATCGTGCCGTGCCGGAAGCAGATTAGGGCCTGAAGCCATACTGCGGTGTTGCGGCCAGGTCACAAGAAAGCGAGTTGAAGAAAGGAGCTCAGGGGCACTGTAATTCACAAACCTGCAGAGTTATAAATGACAGCTATCGTCCAAAAATATACTGAAGTAAGGCTGCCAAGAGGACTTGAAAGCGGGGCAGAATTGCAGGAAACCGATTTCAGGAGGTAGACTGGAATTGCATTGAAAGCATAGGAAAAGAGGCAGAACGTCCACAATGATGCACTTGGCCAAAAAGGGTGTATGCGTTTTTTTCTGAATATTTCAGGAAAAACCGCATACACCCTTTTTGGCCAACCAAGCAAACTTGCAAAGGAAATCTGCACTACAATGAAGTCTCACTTCCCCCCGGTCAAAAGGGCCATCTGAAAAAAGTGTAAAATCCAGAAAGGCAGGACAGGCCATGGAGAACTAGGAGCCTTGTTATGCTGATGGGCGGGATGTAAATTGCCAACAGACACTCGGGAGAAGTGTATGGTGTTTCCTGAAACATCTAAAAAACAAAGCAACAGAGCCTAGGGCACTTCCACTTATGGTCCTATAGATTAGGGAAATTAAAATCAAAAAGACACAACCACCCCAAAGTTTGGGACGCCTCTGTTTACAAGAACCTCGTTTACCGTACAAGTTCAATATCACAGAAAGTGAAAAATGGATAAAGAACTTGTGGTACTTACGTACAATGCAGTATCACTCAGCAATGAAATCTACGTCATCAGGCCCGTAGCAGCATAATGAGTGGATTCAGGTACGATGATTCTAACTGAAGTAAGTCACACCGAAAAAGAAACATCATAAGATATCACTAATACACGGAATGTAAACTTGGCTACACAGGAACTGAATTCCAAAACAGAACAGGGTCTCAAATTTAGAAAACCAACTTATGCTTGCTTAAGGGAAAAGGTGAGTTGGGGTGCTGCATAAAATCATAGATTGAAATGAGCACAGATAAAGTTCCTTAAGCCAAATATGGAATAGACAAGAGCTACTCCTTGCTCAACGAAATGGACTCAACACCGCATATTAAACGCCTAAGAATGTACCTGACTAGTAAGTATCTTAAAACCTATGGATTGCTATGTCTCCGAAAGAGAATCAAGTGTGTGTACAGGGGCATAAACGCAGCAGTGATAGGATTGGAGAGGTTCGGTGAGCAAATGAAGACCCTTTGAAGTCATATTGCATGGTACCCATTACACGGGTCTCAACTCTCCAGGTTTAAGGTATTCTTCCTTCAGCTAAAACATGCATGTGGAACCCAGAGTATGATCAACCGTGTGAAAGGGAGACGTGTTCAAATATGTCTCAGTTTTCCTCCCCTGGTACTCGGGTGCAACATTCCAGACGCTTTACTAACACTCTCCCCACTTGGAGAGTCAGCGCCTTTAACCTCCTGTTTGGCCCAGTTTGCAATTTCTACGGAAGATGAACAGGAATAGGGAGAACCAATGAGAGACTAGCTGGAGGTGTCTGGACGGGCAAATTTAACTCTCATTTCCCACCAGGAAGAGGAAATAACCAAAGGCTCAGCGTGCCGTGCCGCAACCAGATTAGGGCCTGAAGCCATCCTGCGGTGTTGCGGCCAGCTCACAAGAAAGCGAGTTGAAGAAAGGAGCTCAGGGGCACTGTAATTCACAAACCTGCAGAGTTATAAATGACAGCTATCATCCAAAAATATACTGAAGTAAGGCTGTCAAGAGGACTTGAAAGCGGGGCAGAATTGCAGGAAACCGATTTCAGGAGGTAGACTGGAATTGCATTGAAAGCATAGGAAAAGAGGCAGAACGTCCACAATGATGCACTTGGCCAAAAAGGGCGTATGCGTTTTTTCCTGAATATATTCAGGAAAAAACGCATACGCCCTTTTTGGCCAACCAAGCAAGCTTGCAAAGGAAATCTGCACTACAATGAAGTCTCACTTCCCCCCGGTCAAAAGGGCCATCTGAAAAAAGTGTAAAATCCAGAAAGGCAGGACAGGCCATGGAGAACTGGGAGCCTTGTTATGCTGATGGGCGGGATGTAAATTGCCAACAGACACTCGGGAGAAGTGTATGGTGTTTCCTGAAACATCTAAAAAACAAAGCAACAGAGCCTAGGGCACTTCCACTTATGGTCCTATAGCTTAGGGAAATTAAAATCAAAAAGACACAGCCACCCCAAAGTTTGGGACGCCTCTGTTTACAAGAACCTCAGTTACCGTACAAGTTCAATATCACAGAAAGTGAAAAATGGATAAAGAACTTGTGGTACTTACGTACAATGCAGTATCACTCAGCAATGAAATCTATGTCATCAGGCCCGTAGCAGCATAATGAGTGGATTCAGGTACGATGATTCTAACTGAAATAAGTCACACAGAAAAAGAAACATCATAAGATATCACTAATACACGGAATGTAAACTTGGCTACACAGGAACTGAATTCCAAAACAGAACAGGGTCTCAAATTTAGAAAAGCAACTTATGCTTGCTTAAGGGGAAAGGTGAGTTGGGGTGCTGCATAAAACCAGACATTGAAATGAGCACAGATAAAGTTCCTTAAGCCAAATATGGAATAGACAAGAGCTACTCCTTGCTCAACGAAATGGACTCAACACCCCATATTAAACGCCTAAAAATGTACCTGACTAGTAAGTATCTTAAAACCTATGGATTGCTATGTCTCCAAAAGAGAATCAAGCGTTTGTACAGGGGCATAAACACAGCAGTGATAGGATTGGAGAGGTTCGGCGAGCAAATGAAGACCCTTTGAAGTCATATTGCATGGTACCCATTACACGGTTCTCAACTCTCCAGGTTTAAGGTATTCTTCCTTCAGCTAAAACATGCATGTGGAACCCAGAGTATGATCAACCATGTGAACGGGAGACGTGTTCAAATATGTCTCAGTTTTCCTGCCCTGGTACTCTGGTGCAACATTCCAGACGCTTTACTAAAACTCTCCCCACTTGGAGAGTTAGCACCTTTAACCTCCTGTTTGGCCCAGTTTGCAATTTCTGCGGAAGATGAACAGGAATAGGGAGAACCAATGAGAGACTAGCTGGAGGTGTCTGGACGGGCAAATTTAACTCTCATTTCCCACCAGGAAGAGGAAACAACCAAAGGCTCAGCGTGCCGTGCCGCAACCAGATTAGGGCCTGAAGCCATCCTGCGGTGTTGCGGCCAGCTCAAAAGAAAGCGAGTTGAAGAAAGGAGCTCAGGGGCACTGTAATTCACAAACCTGCAGAGTTATAAATGACAGCTATCGTCCAAAAATATACTGAAGTAAGGCTGCCAAGAGGACTTGAAAGCGGGGCAGAATTGCAGGAAACCGATTTCAGGAGGTAGACTGGAATTGCATTGAAAGCATAGGAAAAGAGGCAGAACGTCCACAATGATGCACTTGGCCAAAAAGGGCGTATGCGTTTTTTCCTGAATATATTCAGGAAAAAACGCATACGCCCTTTTTGGCCAACCAAGCAAGCTTGCAAAGGAAATCTGCACTACAATGAAGTCTCACTTCCCCCCGGTCAAAAGGGCCATCTGAAAAAAGTGTAAAATCCAGAAAGGCAGGACAGGCCATGGAGAACTGGGAGCCTTGTTATGCTGATGGGCGGGATGTAAATTGCCAACAGACACTCGGGAGAAGTGTATGGTGTTTCCTGAAACATGTAAAAAACAAAGCAACAGAGCCTAGGGCACTTCCACTTATGGTCCTATAGCTTAGGGAAATTAAAATCAAAAAGACACAGCCACCCCAAAGTTTGGGACGCCTCTGTTTACAAGAACCTCGTTTACCGTACAAGTTCAATATCACAGAAAGTGAAAAATGGATACAGAACTTGTGGTACTTACGTACAATGCAGTATCACTCAGCAATGAAATCTATGTCATCAGGCCCGTAGCAGCATAATGAGTGTATTCAGGTATGATGATTCTAACTGAAATATGTCACACCGAAAAAGAAACATCATAAGATATCACTAATACACGGAATGTAAACTTGGCTACACAGGAACTGAATTACAGAACAGAACAGGGTCTCAAATTTAGAAAAGCAACTTATGCTTGCTTAAGGGGAAAGGTGAGTTGGGGTGCTGCATAAAACCAGAGATTGAAATGAGCACAGATAAAGTTCCTTAAGCCAAATATGGAATAGACAAGAGCTACTCCTTGCTCAACGAAATGGACTCAACACCGCATATTAAACGCCTAAGAATGTACCTGACTAGTAAGTATCTTAAAACCTATGGATTGCTATGTCTCCGAAAGAGAATCAAGCGTGTGTACAGGGGCATAAACGCAGCAGTGATAGGATTGGAGAGGTTCGGTGAGCAAATGAAGACCCTTTGAAGTCATATTGCATGGTACCCATTCCACGGGTCTCAACTCTCCAGGTTTAAGGTATTCTTCCTTCAGCTAAAACATGCATGTGGAACCCAGAGTATGATCAACCGTGTGAACAGGAGACGTGTTCAAATATGTCTCCGTTTTCCTCCCCTGGTACTCGGGTGTAACATTCCAGACGCTTTACTAACACTCTCCCCACTTGGAGAGTCAGCGCCTTTAACCTCCTGTTTGGCCCAGTTTGCAATTTCTGCGGAAGATGAACAGGAATAGGGAGAACCAATGAGAGACTAGCTGGAGGCGTCTGGACGGGCAAATTTAACTCTCATTTCCCACCAGGAAGAGGAAATAACCATAGGCTCAGCGTGCCGTGGCGGAACCAGATTAGGGCCTGAAGCCATCCTGCGGTGTTGCGGCCAGGTCACAAGAAAGCGAGTTGAAGAAAGGAGCTCAGGGGCACTGTAATTCACAAACCTGCAGAGTTATAAATGACAGCTATCGTCCAAAAATATACTGAAGTAAGGCTGCCAAGAGGACTTGAAAGCGGGGCAGAATTGCAGGAAACCGATTTCAGGAGGTAGACTGGAATTGCATTGAAAGCATAGGAAAAGAGGCAGAACGTCCACAATGATGCACTTGGCCAAAAAGGGCGTATGCATTTTTTCCTGAATATATTCAGGAAAAAACGCATACGCCCTTATTGGCCAACCAAGCAAGCTTGCAAAGGAAATCTGTACTACAATGAAGTCTCACTTCCCCCCGGTCAAAAGGGCCATCTGAAAAAGTGTAAAATCCAGAAAGGCAGGACAGGCCATGGAGAACTGGGAGCCTTGTTATGCTGATGGGCGGGATGTAAATTGCCAACAGACACTCGGGAGAAGTGTATGGTGTTTCCTGAAACATCTAAAGAACAAAGCAACAGAGCCTAGGGCACTTCCACTTATGGTCCTATAGCTTAGGGAAATTAAAATCAAAAAGACACAGCCACCCCAAAGTTTGGGACGCCTCTGTTTACAAGAACCTCAGTTACCGTACAAGTTCAATATCACAGAAAGTGAAAAATGGATAAAGAACTTGTGGTACTTACGTACAATGCAGTATCACTCAGCAATGAAATCTATGTCATCAGGCCCGTAGCAGCATAATGAGTGGATTCAGGTACGATGATTCTAACTGAAATAAGTCACACAGAAAAAGAAACATCATAAGATATCACTAATACACGGAATATAAACTTGGCTACACAGGAACTGAATTCCAAAACAGAACAGGGTCTCAAATTTAGAAAAGCAACTTATGCTTGCTTAAGGGGAAAGGTGAGTTGGGGTGCTGCATAAAACCAGACATTGAAATGAGCACAGATAAAGTTCCTTAAGCCAAATATGGAATAGACAAGAGCTACTCCTTGCTCAACGAAATGGACTCAACACCCCATATTAAACGCCTAAAAATGTACCTGACTAGTAAGTATCTTAAAACCTATGGATTGCTGTGTCTCCAAAAGAGAATCAAGCGTTTGTACAGGGGCATAAACACAGCAGTGATAGGATTGGAGAGGTTCGGCGAGCAAATGAAGACCCTTTGAAGTCATATTGCATGGTACCCATTACACGGTTCTCAACTCTCCAGGTTTAAGGTATTCTTCCTTCAGCTAAAACATGCATGTGGAACCCAGAGTATGATCAACCGTGTGAACGGGAGACGTGTTCAAATATGTCTCAGTTTTCCTGCCCTGGTACTCTGGTGCAACATTCCAGACGCTTTACTAAAACTCTCCCCACTTGGAGAGTTCGCACCTTTAACCTCCTGTTTGGCCCAGTTTGCAATTTCTGCGGAAGATGAACAGGAATAGGGAGAACCAATGAGAGACTAGCTGGAGGTGTCTGGACGGGCAAATTTAACTCTCATTTCCCACCAGGAAGAGGAAATAACCAAAGGCTCAGCGTGCCGTGCCGGAACCAGATTAGGGCCTGAAGCCATCCTGCGGTGTTGCGGCCAGCTCAAAAGAAAGCGAGTTGAAGAAAGGAGCTCAGGGGCACTGTAATTCACAAACCTGCAGAGTTATAAATGACAGCTATCGTCCAAAAATATACTGAAGTAAGGCTGCCAAGAGGACTTGAAGGCGGGGCAGAATTGCAGGAAACCGATTTCAGGAGGTAGACTGGAATTGCATTGAAAGCATAGGAAAAGAGGCAGAACGTCCACAATGATGCACTTGGCCAAAAAGGGTGTATGCGTTTTTTTCTGAATATTTCAGGAAAAACCGCATACACCCTTTTTGGCCAACCAAGCAAACTTGCAAAGGAAATCTGCACTACAATGAAGTCTCACTTCCCGCCGGTCAAAAGGGCCATCTGAAAAAAGTGTAAAATCCAGAAAGGCAGGACAGGCCATGGAGAACTGGGAGCCTTGTTATGCTGATGGGCGGGATGTAAATTGCCAAAAGACACTCGGGAGAAGTGTATGGTGTTTCCTGAAACATCTAAAAAACAAAGCAACAGAGCCTAGGGCACTTCCACTTATGGTCCTATAGATTAGGGAAATTAAAATCAAAAAGACACAACCACCCCAAAGTTTGGGACGCCTCTGTTTACAAGAACCTCGTTTACCGTACAAGTTCAATATCACAGAAAGTGAAAAATGGATAAAGAACTTGTGGTACTTACGTACAATGCAGTATCACTCAGCAATGAAATCTACGTTATCAGGCCCGTAGCAGCATAATGAGTGGATTCAGGTACGATGATTCTAACTGAAGTAAGTCACACCGAAAAAGAAACATCATAAGATATCACTAATACACGGAATGTAAACTTGGCTACACAGGAACTGAATTCCAAAACAGAACAGGGTCTCAAATTTAGAAAACCAACTTATGCTTGCTTAAGGGAAAAGGTGAGTTGGGGTGCTGCATAAAATCATAGATTGAAATGAGCACAGATAAAGTTCCTTAAGCCAAATATGGAATAGACAAGAGCTACTCCTTGCTCAACGAAATGGACTCAACACCGCATATTAAACGCCTAAGAATGTACCTGACTAGTAAGTATCTTAAAACCTATGGATTGCTATGTCTCCGAAAGAGAATCAAGTGTGTGTACAGGGGCATAAACGCAGCAGTGATAGGATTGGAGAGGTTCGGTGAGCAAATGAAGACCCTTTGGAGTCATATTGCATGGTACCCATTACACGGGTCTCAACTCTCCAGGTTTAAGGTATTCTTCCTTCAGCTAAAACATGCATGTGGAACCCAGAGTATGATCAACCATGAGATCGGGAGACGTGTTCAAATATGTCTCAGTTTTCCTCCCCTGGTACTCGGGTGCAACATTCCAGACGCTTTACTAACACTCTCCCCACTTGGAGAGTCAGCGCCTTTAACCTCCTGTTTGGCCCAGTTTGCAATTTCTACGGAAGATGAACAGGAATAGGGAGAACCAATGAGAGACTAGCTGGAGGTGTCTGGACGGGCAAATTTAACTCTCATTTCCCACCAGGAAGAGGAAATAACCAAAGGCTCAGCGTGCCGTGCCGCAACCAGATTAGGGCCTGAAGCCATCCTGCGGTGTTGCGGCCAGCTCACAAGAAAGCGAGTTGAAGAAAGGAGCTCAGGGGCACTGTAATTCACAAACCTGCAGAGTTATAAATGACAGCTATCATCCAAAAATATACTGAAGTAAGGCTGTCAAGAGGACTTGAAAGCGGGGCAGAATTGCAGGAAACCGATTTCAGGAGGTAGACTGGAATTGCATTGAAAGCATAGGAAAAGAGGCAGAACGTCCACAATGATGCACTTGGCCAAAAAGGGCGTATGCGTTTTTTCCTGAATATATTCAGGAAAAAACGCATACGCCCTTTTTGGCCAACCAAGCAAGCTTGCAAAGGAAATCTGCACTACAATGAAGTCTCACTTCCCCCCGGTCAAAAGGGCCATCTGAAAAAAGTGTAAAATCCAGAAAGGCAGGACAGGCCATGGAGAACTGGGAGCCTTGTTATGCTGATGGGCGGGATGTAAATTGCCAACAGACACTCGGGAGAAGTGTATGGTGTTTCCTGAAACATGTAAAAAACAAAGCAACAGAGTCTAGGGCACTTCCACTTATGGTCCTATAGCTTAGGGAAATTAAAATCAAAAAGACACAGCCACCCCAAAGTTTGGGACGCCTCTGTTTACAAGAACCTCGTTTACCGTACAAGTTCAATATCACAGAAAGTGAAAAATGGATACAGAACTTGTGGTACTTACGTACAATGCAGTATCACTCAGCAATGAAATCTATGTCATCAGGCCCGTAGCAGCATAATGAGTGTATTCAGGTATGATGATTCTAACTGAAATATGTCACACCGAAAAAGAAACATCATAAGATATCACTAATACACGGAATGTAAACTTGGCTACACAGGAACTGAATTACAGAACAGAACAGGGTCTCAAATTTAGAAAACCTACTTATGCTTGCTTAAGGGGAAAGGTGAGTTGGGGTGCTGCATAAAACCAGAGATTGAAATGAGCACAGATAAAGTTCCTTAAGCCAAATATGGAATAGACAAGAGCTACTCCTTGCTCAACGAAATGGACTCAACACCGCATATTAAACGCCTAAGAATGTACCTGACTAGTAAGTATCTTAAAACCTATGGATTGCTATGTCTCCGAAAGAGAATCAAGCGTGTGTACAGGGGCATAAACGCAGCAGTGATAGGATTGGAGAGGTTCGGTGAGCAAATGAAGACCCTTTGAAGTCATATTTCATGGTACCCATTCCACGGGTCTCAACTCTCCAGGTTTAAGGTATTCTTCCTTCAGCTAAAACATGCATGTGGAACCCAGAGTATGATCAACCGTGTGAACAGGAGACGTGTTCAAATATGTCTCCGTTTTCCTCCCCTGGTACTCGGGTGTAACATTCCAGACGCTTTACTAACACTCTCCCCACTTGGAGAGTCAGCGCCTTTAACCTCCTGTTTGGCCCAGTTTGCAATTTCTGCGGAAGATGAACAGGAATAGGGAGAACCAATGAGAGACTAGCTGGAGGTGTCTGGACGGGCAAATTTAACTCTCATTTCCCACCAGGAAGAGGAAATAACCAAAGGCTCAGCGTGCCGTGCCGGAACCAGATTAGGGCCTGAAGCCATCCTGCGGTGTTGCGGCCAGCTCAAAAGAAAGCGAGTTGAAGAAAGGAGCTCAGGGGCACTGTAATTCACAAACCTGCAGAGTTATAAATGACAGCTATCGTCCAAAAATATACTGAAGTAAGGCTGCCAAGAGGACTTGAAAGCGGGGCAGAATTGCAGGAAACCGATTTCAGGAGGTAGACTGGAATTGCACTGAAAGCATAGGAAAAGAGGCAGAACGTCCACAATGATGCAGTTGGATAAAAAGGGCGTATGCGTTTTTTCCTGAATATATTCAGGAAAAAACGCATACGCCCTTTTTGGCCAACCAAGCAAACTTGCAAAGGAAATCTGCACTACAATGAAGTCTCACTTCCCCCCGGTCAAAAGGGCCATCTGAAAAAAGTGTAAAATCCAGAAAGGCAGGACAGGCCATGGAGAACTGGGAGCCTTGTTATGCTGATGGGTGGGATGTAAATTGCCAACAGACACTCGGGAGAAGTGTATGGTGTTTCCTGAAACATCTAAAAAACAAAGCAACAGAGCCTAGGGCACTTCCACTTATGGTCCTATAGCTTAGGGAAATTAAAATCAAAAAGACACAGCCACCCCAAAGTTTGGGACACCTCTGTTTACAAGAACCTCGTTTACCGTACAAGTTCAATATCACAGAAAGTGAAAAATGGATACAGAACTTGTGGTACTTACGTACAATGCAGTATCACTCAGCAATGAAATCTATGTCATCAGGCCCGTAGCAGCATAATGAGTGGATTCAGGTACGATGATTCTAACTGAAATAAGTCACACAGAAAAAGAAACATCATAAGATATCACTAATACACGGAATGTAAACTTGGCTACACAGGAACTGAATTCCAAAACAGAACAGGGTCTCAAATTTAGAAAACCAACTTATGCTTGCTTAAGGGGAAAGGTGAGTTGGGGAGCTGCATAAAACCATAGATTGAAATGAGCACAGATAAAGTTCCTTAAGCCAAATATGGAATAGACAAGAGCTACTCCTTGCTCAACGAAATGGACTCAACACCCCATATTAAACGCCTAAGAATGTACCTGACTAGTAAGTATCTTAAAACCTATGGATTGCTATGTCTCCGAAAGAGAATCAAGCATGTGTACAGGGGCATAAACGCAGCAGTGATAGGATTGGAGAGGTTCGGTGAGCAAATGAAGACCCTTTGAAGTCATATTGCATGGTACCCATTCCACGGGTTTCAACTACCCAGGTTTAAGGTATTCTTCCTTCAGCTAAAACATGCATGTGGAACCTAGAGTATGATCAACCATGTGATCGGGAGACGTGTTCAAATATGTCGCAGTTTTTGTACCCTGGTACTCGGGTGCAACATTCCAGACGCTTTACTAACACCCTCCCGACTTGGAGAGTCAGTCCCTTTAACCTCCTGTTTGTCCCAGTTTGCAATTTCTGCGGAAGATGAACAGGAATAGCGAAAACCAATGAGAGACTAGCTGGAGGTGTCTGGACGGGCAAATTTAACTCTCATTTCCCACCAGGAAGAGGAAATAACCAAAGGCTCAGCGTGCTGTGCCGGAAACAGATTAGGGCCTGAAGCCATCCTGCGGTGTTGCGGCCAGCTCAAAAGAAAGCGAGTTGAAGAAAGGAGCTCAGGGGCACTGTAATTCACAAACCTGCAGAGTTATAAATGACAGCTATCGTCCAAAAATATACTGAAGTAAGGCTGCCAAGAGGACTTGAAAGCGGGGCAGAATTGCAGGAAACCGATTTCAGGAGGTAGACTGGAATTGCATTGAAAGCATAGGAAAAGAGGCAGAACGTCCACAATGATGCACTTGGCCAAAAAGGGCGTATGCATTTTTTCCTGAATATATTCAGGAAAAAACGCATACGCCCTTTTTGGCTAACCAAGCAAGCTTGCAAAGGAAATCTGCACTACAATGAAGTCTCACTTCCCCCCGGTCAAAAGGGCCATCTGAAAAAAGTGTAAAATCCAGAAAGGCAGGACAGGCCATGGAGAACTGGGAGCCTTGTTATGCTGATGGGCGGGATGTAAATTGCCAACAGACACTCGGGAGAAGTGTATGGTGTTTCCTGAAACATCTAAAGAACAAAGCAACAGAGCCTAGGGCACTTCCACTTATGGTCCTATAGCTTAGGGAAATTAAAATCAAAAAGACACAGCCACCCCAAAGTTTGGGACGCCTCTGTTTACAAGAACCTCGTTTACCGTACAAGTTCAATATCACAGAAAGTGAAAAATGGATAAAGAACTTGTGGTACTTACGTACAATGCAGTATCACTCAGCAATGAAATCTATGTCATCAGGCCCGTAGCAGCATAATGAGTGGATTCAGGTACGATGATTCTAACTGAAATAAGTCACACAGAAAAAGAAACATCATAAGATATCACTAATACACGGAATGTAAACTTGGCTACACAGGAACTGAATTCCAAAACAGAACAGGGTCTCAAATTTAGAAAAGCAACTTATGCTTGCTTAAGGGGAAAGGTGAGTTGGGGTGCTGCATAAAACCAGAGATTGAAATGAGCACAGATAAAGTTCCTTAAGCCAAATATGGAATAGACAAGAGCTACTCCTTGCTCAACGAAATGGACTCAACACCCCATATTAAACGCCTAAGAATGTACCTGACTAGTAAGTATCTTAAAACCTATGGATTGCTATGTCTCCAAAAGAGAATCAAGCGTGTGTACAGGGGCATAAACGCAGCAGTGATAGGATTAGAGAGGTTCGGTGAGCAAATGAAGACCCTTTGAAGTCATATTGCATGGTACCCATTCCACGGGTCTCAACTCTCCAGGTTTAAGGTATTCTTCCTTCAGCTAAAACATGCATGTGGAACCCAGAGTATGATCAACCGTGTGAACGGGAGACGTGTTCAAATATGTCTCAGTTTTCCTCCCCTGGTACTCGGGTGCAACATTCCAGACGCTTTACTAACACTCTCCCCACTTGGAGAGTCAGCGCCTTTAACCTCCTGTTTGGCCCAGTTTGCAATTTCTGCGGAAGATGAACAGGAATAGGGAGAACCAATGAGAGACTAGCTGGAGGTGTCTGGACGGGCAAATTTAACTCTCATTTCCCACCAGGAAGAGGAATTAACCAAAGGCTCAGCGTGCCGTGCCGGAACCAGATTAGGGCCTGAAACCATCCTGCGGTGTTGCGGCCAGCTCAAAAGAAAGCGAGTTGAAGAAAGGAGCTCAGGGGCACTGTAATTCACAAACCTGAAGAGTTATAAATGACAGCTATCGTCCAAAAATATACTGAAGTAAGGCTGCCAAGAGGACTTGAAAGCGGGGCAGAATTGCAGGAAACCGATTTCAGGAGGTAGACTGGAATTGCATTGAAAGCATAGGAAAAGAGGCAGAACGTCCACAATGATGCACTTGGCCAAAAAGGGCGTATGCGTTTTTTCCTGAATATATTCAGGAAAAAACGCATACGCCCTTTTTGGCCAACCAAGCAAGCTTGCAAAGGAAATCTGCACTACAATGAAGTCTCACTTCCCCCCGGTCAAAAGGGCCATCTGAAAAAAGTGTAAAATCCAGAAAGGCAGGACAGGCCATGGAGAACTGGGAGCCTTGTTATGCTGATGGGCGGGATGTAAATTGCCAACAGACACTCGGGAGAAGTGTATGGTGTTTCCTGAAACATCTAAAAAACAAAGCAACAGAGCCTAGGGCACTTCCACTTATGGTCCTATAGCTTAGGGAAATTAAAATCAAAAAGACACAGCCACCCCAATGTTTGGGACGCCTCTGTTTACAAGAACCTCGTTTACCGTACAAGTTCAATATCACAGAAAGTGAAAAATGGATAAAGAACTTGTGGTACTTACGTACAATGCAGTATCACTCAGCAATGAAATCTATGTCATCAGGCCCGTAGCAGCATAATGAGTGGATTCAGGTACGATGATTCTAACTGAAATAAGTCACACAGAAAAAGAAACATCATAAGATATCACTAATACACGGAATGTAAACTTGGCTACACAGGAACTGAATTCCAAAACAGAACAGGGTCTCAAATTTAGAAAAGCAACTTATGCTTGCTTAAGGGGAAAGGTGAGTTGGGGTGCTGCATAAAACCAGAGATTGAAATGAGCACAGATAAAGTTCCTTAAGCCAAATATGGAATAGACAAGAGCTACTCCTTGCTCAACAAAATGGACTCAACACCCCATATTAAACGACTAAGAATGTACCTGACTAGTAAGTATCTTAAAACCTATGGATTGATATGTGTCCAAAAGAGAATCAAGCATGTGTACAGGGGCATAAACGCAGCAGTGATAGGATTGGAGAGTTTCGGTGAGCAAATGAAGACCCTGTGAAGTCATATTGCATGGTACCCATTCCACGGGTCTCAACTCTCCAGGTTTAAGGTATTCTTCCTTCAGCTAAAACATGCATGTGGAACCCAGAGTATGATCAACCGTGTGAACGGGAGACGTGTTCAAATATGTCTCAGTTTTCCTCCCCTGGTACTCGGGTGCAACATTCCAGACGCTTTACTAACACTCTCCCCACTTGGAGAGTCAGCGCCTTTAACCTCCTGTTTGGCCCAGTTTGCAATTTCTGCGGAAGATGAACAGGAATAGGGAGAACCAATGAGAGACTAGCTGGAGGTGTCTGGACGGGCAAATTTAACTCTCATTTCCCACCAGGAAGAGGAATTAACCAAAGGCTCAGCGTGCCGTGCCGGAACCAGATTAGGGCCTGAAGCCATCCTGCGGTGTTGCGGCCAGCTCAAAAGAAAGCGAGTTGAAGAAAGGAGCTCAGGGGCACTGTAATTCACAAACCTGCAGAGTTATAAATGACAGCTATCGTCCAAAAATATACTGAAGTAAGGCTGCCAAGAGGACTTGAAAGTGGGGCAGAATTGCAGGAAACCGATTTCAGGAGGTAGACTGGAATTGCATTGAAAGCATAGGAAAAGAGGCAGAACGTCCACAATGATGCACTTGGCCAAAAAGGGCGTATGCGTTTTTTCCTGAATATATTCAGGAAAAAACGCATACGCCCTTTTTGGCCAACCAAGCAAGCTTGCAAAGGAAATCTGCACTACAATGAAGTCTCACTTCCCCCCGGTCAAAAGAGCCATATGAAAAAAGTGTAAAATCCAGAAAGGCAGGACAGGCCATGGAGAACTGGGAGCCTTGTTATGCTGATGGGCGGGATGTAAATTGCAAACAGACACTTGGGAGAAGTGTATGGTGTTTCCTGAAACATCTAAAAAACAAAGCAACAGAGCCTAGGGCACTTCCACTTATGGTCCTATAGCTTAGGGAAATTAAAATCAAAAAGACACAGCCACCCCAATGTTTGGGACGCCTCTGTTTACAAGAACCTCGTTTACCGTACAAGTTCAATATCACAGAAAGTGAAAAATGGATACAGAACTTGTGGTACTTACGTACAATGCAGTATCACTCAGCAATGAAATCTATGTCATCAGGCCCGTAGCAGCATAATGAGTGGATTCAGGTACGATGATTCTAACTGAAATAAGTCACACAGAAAAAGAAACATCATAAGATATCACTAATACACGGAATGTAAACTTGGCTACACAGGAACTGAATTCCAAAACAGAACAGGGTCTCAAATTTAGAAAAGCAACTTATGCTTGCTTAAGGGGAAAGGTGAGTTGGGGTGCTGCATAAAACCAGAGATTGAAATGAGCACAGATAAAGTTCCTTAAGCCAAATATGGAATAGACAAGAGCTACTCCTTGCTCAACGAAATGGACTCAACACCCCATATTAAACGCCTAAGAATGTACCTGACTAGTAAGTATCTTAAAACCTATGGATTGCTATGTCTCCAGAAGAGAATCAAGCATGTGTACAGGGGCATAAACGCAGCAGTGATAGGATTGGAGAGGTTCGGTGAGCAAATGAAGACCCTGTGAAGTCATATTGCATGGTACCCATTCCACGGGTCTCAACTCTCCAGGTTTAAGGTATTCTTCCTTCAGCTAAAACATGCATGTGGAACCCAGAGTATGATCAACCGTGTGAACGGGAGACGTGTTCAAATATGTCTCAGTTTTCCTCCCCTGGTACTCGGGTGCAACATTCCAGACGCTTTACTAACACTCTCCCCACTTGGAGAGTCAGCGCCTTTAACCTCCTGTTTGGCCCAGTTTGCAATTTCTGCGGAAGATGAACAGGAATAGGGAGAACCAATGAGAGACTAGCTGGAGGTGTCTGGACGGGCAAATTTAACTCTCATTTCCCACCAGGAAGAGGAATTAACCAAAGGCTCAGCGTGCCGTGCCGGAACCAGATTAGGGCCTGAAGCCATCCTGCGGTGTTGCGGCCAGCTCAAAAGAAAGCGAGTTGAAGAAAGGAGCTCAGGGGCACTGTAATTCACAAACCTGCAGAGTTATAAATGACAGCTATCGTCCAAAAATATACTGAAGTAAGGCTGCCAAGAGGACTTGAAAGCGGGGCAGAATTGCAGGAAACCGATTTCAGGAGGTAGACTGGAATTGCATTGAAAGCATAGGAAAAGAGGCAGAACGTCCACAATGATGCACTTGGCCAAAAAGGGTGTATGCGTTTTTTCCTGAATATATTCAGGGAAAAACGCATACGCCCTTTTTGGCCAACCAAGCAAGCTTGCAAAGGAAATCTGCACTACAATGATGTCTCACTTCCCCCCGGTCAAAAGGGCCATCTGAAAAAAGTGTAAAATCCAGAAAGGCAGGACAGGCCATGGAGAACTGGGAGCCTTGTTATGCTGATGGGCGGGATGTAAATTGCCAACAGACACTTGGGAGAAGTGTATGGTGTTTCCTGAAACATCTAAAAAACAAAGCAACAGAGCCTAGGGCACTTCCACTTATGGTCCTATAGCTTAGGGAAATTAAAATCAAAAAGACACAGCCACCCCAATGTTTGGGACGCCTCTGTTTACAAGAACCTCGTTTACCGTACAAGTTCAATATCACAGAAAGTGAAAAATGTATACAGAACTTGTGGTACTTACGTACAATGCAGTATCACTCAGCAATGAAATCTATGTCATCAGGCCCGTAGCAGCATAATGAGTGGATTCAGGTACGATGATTCTAACTGAAATAAGTCACACAGAAAAAGAAACATCATAAGATATCACTAATACACGGAATGTAAACTTGGCTACACAGGAACTGAATTCCAAAACAGAACAGGGTCTCAAATTTAGAAAAGCAACTTATGCTTGCTTAAGGGGAAAGGTGAGTTGGGGTGCTGCATAAAACCAGAGATTGAAATGAGCACAGATAAAGTTCCTTAAGCCAAATATGGAATAGACAAGAGCTACTCCTTGCTCAACGAAATGGACTCAACACCCCATATTAAACGCCTAAGAATGTACCTGACTAGTAAGTATCTTAAAACCTATGGATTGCTATGTCTCCAAAAGAGAATCAAGCATGTGTACAGGGGCATAAACGCAGCAGTGATAGGATTGGAGAGGTTCGGTGAGCAAATGAAGACCCTGTGAAGTCATATTGCATGGTACCCATTCCACGGGTCTCAACTCTCCAGGTTTAAGGTATTCTTCCTTCAGCTAAAACATGCATGTGGAACCCAGAATATGATCAACCGTGTGAACGGGAGACGTGTTCAAATATGTCTCAGTTTTCCTCCCCTGGTACTCGGGTGCAACATTACAGACGCTTTACTAACACTCTCCCCACTTGGAGAGTCAGCGCCTTTAACCTCCTGTTTGGCCCAGTTTGCAATTTCTGCGGAAGATGAACAGGAATAGGGAGAACCAATGAGAGACTAGCTGGAGGTGTCTGGACGGGCAAATTTAACTCTCATTTCCCACCAGGAAGAGGAATTCACCAAAGGCTCAGCGTGCCGTGCCGGAAACAGATTAGGGCCTGAAGCCATCCTGCGGTGTTGCGGCCAGCTCAAAAGAAAGCGAGTTGAAGAAAGGAGCTCAGGGGCACTGTAATTCACAAACCTGCAGAGTTATAAATGACAGCTATCGTCCAAAAATATACTGAAATAAGGCTGCCAAGAGGACTTGAAAGCGGGGCAGAATTGCAGGAAACCGATTTCAGGAGGTAGACTGGAATTGCATTGAAAGCATAGGAAAAGAGGCAGAACGTCCACAATGATGCACTTGGCCAAAAAGGGCGTATGCGTTTTTTCCTGAATATATTCAGGGAAAAACGCATACGCCCTTTTTGGCCAACCAAGCAAGCTTGCAAAGGAAATCTGCACTACAATGAAGTCTCACTTCCCCCCGGTCAAAAGGGCCATCTGAAAAAAGTGTAAAATCCAGAAAGGCAGGACAGGCCATGGAGAACTGGGAGCCTTGTTATGCTGATGGGCGGGATGTAAATTGCCAACAGACACTCGGGAGAAGTGTATGGTGTTTCCTGAAACATCTAAAAAACAAAGCAACAGAGCCTAGGGCACTTCCACTTATGGTCCTATAGCTTAGGGAAATTAAAATCAAAAAGACACAGCCACCCCAAAGTTTGGGACGCCTCTGTTTACAAGAACCTCGTTTACCGTGCAAGTTCAACATCGCAGAAAGTGAAAAATGGATAAAGAAGTTGTGGTATTTACTTACAAAGCAATATCACTCAGCAATGAAATCTATGTCAGCAGGCCCTTAGCAGCACAATGAGTGGATTCAGGTATGATGATTCTAACTGAAATAAGTCACACAGAAAAAGAAACATCATAAGATATCAGTAATACACGGAATGTAAACTTGGCTACACAGGAACTGAATTACAGAACAGAACAGGGTCTCAAATTTAGAAAACCAACTTATGCTTGCTTAAGGGTAAAGGTGAGTTGGGGTGCTGCATAAAACCAGAGATTGAAATGAGCACAGATAAAGTTCCTTAAGCCAAATATGGAATAGACAAGAGCTACTCCTTGCTCAATGAAATTGACTCAACACCGCATATTAAACGCCTAAGAATGTACCTGACTAGTAAGTATCTTAAAACCTATGGATTGCTATGTCTCCGAAAGAGAATCAAGCGTGTGTACAGGGGCATAAACGCAGCAGTGATAGGATTGGAGAGGTTCGGTGAGCAAATGAAGACCCTTTGAAGTCATATTGCATGGTACCCATTCCACGGGTCTCAACTCTCCAGGTTTAAGGTATTCTTCCTTCAGCTAAAACATGCATGTGGAACCTAGAGTATGATCAACCATGTGATCGGGAGACGTGTTCAAATATGTCTCAGTTTTCGTACCCTGGTACTCGGGTGCAACATTCCAGACGCTTTACTAACACCCTCCCGACTTGGAGAGTCAGTCCCTTTAACCTCCTGTTTGGCCCAGTTTGCAATTTCTGCGGAAGATGAACAGGAATAGCGAGAACCAATGAGAGACTAGCTGGAGGTGTCTGGACGGGCAAATTTAACTCTCATTTCCCACCAGGGAGAGGAATTAACCAAAGGCTCAGCGTGCCGTGCCGGAACCAGATTAGGGCCTGAAGCCATCCTGCGGTGTTGCGGCCAGGTCACAAGAAAGCGAGTTGAAGAAAGGAGCTCAGGGGCACTGTAATTCACAAACCTGCAGAGTTATAAATGACAGCTATCGTCCAAAAATATACTGAAGTAAGGCTGCCAAGAGGACTTGAAAGCGGGGCAGAATTGCAGGAAACCGATTTCAGGAGGTAGACTGGAATTGCATTGAAAGCATAGGAAAAGAGGCAGAACGTCCACAATGATACACTTGGCCAAAAAGGGTGTATGCGTTTTTTCCTGAATATATTCAGGAAAAAACGCATACGCCCTTTTTGGCCAACCAAGCAAACTTGCAAAGGAAATCTGCACTACAATGAAGTCTCAATTTCCCCAGGTCAAAAGGGCCATCTGAAAAAAGTGTAAAATCCAGAAAGGCAGGACAGGCCATGGAGAACTGGGAGCCTTGTTATGCTGATGGGCGGGATGTAAATTGCCAACAGACACTCGGGAGAAATGTATGGTGTTTCCTGAAATATCTAAAAAACAAAGCAACAGAGCCTAGGGCACTTCCACTTATGGTCCTATAGCTTAGGGAAATTAAAATCAAAAAGACACAGCCACCCCAAAGTTTGGGACGCCTCTGTTTACAAGAACCTCGTTTACCGTACAAGTTCAATATCACAGAAAGTGAAAAATGGATAAAGAACTTGTGGTACTTACGTACAATGCAGTATCACTCAGCAATGAAATCTATGTCATCAGGCCCGTAGCAGCATAATGAGTGGATTCAGGTACGATGATTCTAACTGAAATAAGTCACACAGAAAAAGAAACATCATAAGATATCACTAATACACGGAATGTAAACTTGGCTACACAGGAACTGAATTCCAAAACAGAACAGGGTCTCAAATTTAGAAAAGCAACTTATGCTTGCTTAAGGGGAAAGGTGAGTTGGGGTGCTGCATAAAACCAGAGATTGAAATGAGCACAGATAAAGTTCCTTAAGCCAAATATGGAATAGACAAGAGCTACTCCTTGCTCAACGAAATGGACTCAACACCGCATATTAAACGCCTAAGAATGTACCTGACTAGTAAGTATCTTAAAACCTATGGATTGCTATGTCTCCAAAAGAGAATCAAGCGTGTGTACAGGGGCATAAACGCAGCAGTGATAGGATTGGACAGGTTCGGTGAGCAAATGAAGACCCTTTGAAGTCATATTGCATGGTACCCATTCCACGGGTTTCAACTACCCAGGTTTAAGGTATTCTTCCTTCAGCTAAAACATGCATGTGGAACCTAGAGTATGATCAACCATGTGATCGGGAGACGTGTTCAAATATGTCTCAGTTTTCATACCCTGGTACTCGGGTGCAACATTCCAGACGCTTTACTAACACCCTCCCGACTTGGAGAGTCAGTCCCTTTAACCTCCTGTTTGGCCCAGTTTGCAATTTCTGCGGAAGATGAACAGGAATAGCGAGAACCAATGAGAGACTAGCTGGAGGTGTCTGGACGGGCAAATTTAACTCTTATTTCCCACCAGGAACGGGAAATAACCAAAGCCTCAGCGTGCCGTGCCGGAACCAGATTAGGGCCTGAAGCCATCCTGCGGTGTTGCGGCCAGGTCACAAGAAAGCGAGTTGAAGAAAGGAGCTCAGGGGCACTGTAATTCACAAACCTGCAGAGTTATAAATGACAGCTATCGTCCAAAAATATACTGAAGTAAGGCTGCCAAGAGGACTTGAAAGCGGGGCAGAATTGCAGGAAACCGATTTCAGGAGGTAGACTGGAATTGCATTGAAAGCATAGGAAAAGAGGCAGAACGTCCACAATGATGCACTTGGCCAAAAAGGGTGTATGCGTTTTTTCCTGAATATATTCAGGAAAAAACGCATACGCCCTTTTTGGCCAACCAAGCAAGCTTGCAAAGGAAATCTGCACTACAATGAAGTCTCACTTCCCCCCGGTCAAAAGGGCCATCTGAAAAAAGTGTAAAATCCAGAAAGGCAGGACAGGCCATGGAGAACTGGGAGCCTTGTTATGCTGATGGGTGGGATGTAAATTGCCAAAAGACACTCGGGAGAAGTGTATGGTGTTTCCTGAAACATCTAAAAAACAAAGCAACAGAGCTTAGGGTACTTCCACTTATGGTCCTATAGCTTAGGGAAATTAAAATCAAAAAGACACAGCCACCCCAAAGTTTGGGACGCCTCTGTTTACAAGAACCTCGTTTACCGTACAAGTTCAATATCACAGAAAGTGAAAAATGGATAAAGAACTTGTGGTACTTACGTACAATGCAGTATCACTCAGCAATGAAATCTATGTCATCAGGCCCGTAGCAGCATAATGAGTGGATTCAGGTACGATGATTCTAACTGAAATAAGTCACAAAGAAAAAGAAACATCATAAGATATCAGTAATACACGGAATGTAAACTTGGCTACACAGGAACTGAATTACAGAACAGAACAGGGTCTCAAATTTAGAAAAGCAACTTATGCTTGCTTAAGGGTAAAGGTGAGTTGGGGTGCTGCATAAAACCAGAGATTGAAATGAGCACAGATAAATTTCCTTAAGCCAAATATGGAATACACAAGACCTACGCCTTGCTCAACAAAATGGACTCAACACCGCATATTAAATGCTTAAGAATGTACGTGACTAGTAAGTATCTTAAAACCTATGGATTGCTATGTCTCCGAAAGAGAATCAAGCATGTGTACAGGGGCATAAACGCAGCAGTGATAGGATTGGAGAGGTTCAGTGAGCAAATGAAGACCCTTTGAAGTCATATTGCATGGTACCCTTTCCATGGGTTTCAACTACCCAGGTTTAAGGTATTCTTCCTTCAGCTAAAACATGCATGTGGAACCTAGAGTATGATCAACCATGTGATCGGGAGACGTGTTCAAATATGTCTCAGTTTTCATACCCTGGTACTCGGGTGCAACATTCCAGACGCTTTACTAACACTCTCCCGACTTGGAGAGTCAGTCCCTTTAACCTCCTGTTTGGCCCAGTTTGCAATTTCTGCGGAAGATGAACAGGAATAGCGAGAACCAATGAGAGACTAGCTGGAGGTGTCTGGACGGGCAAATTTAACTCTCATTTCCCACCAGGGAGAGGAATTAACCAAAGGCTCAGTGTGCCGTGCCGGAACTAGATTAGGGCCTGAAGCCATCCTGCGGTGTTGCGGCCAGGTGACAAGAAAGCGAGTTGAAGAAAGGAGCTCTGGG
Organism: Pseudorca crassidens; assembly: GCF_039906515.1. Classification (NCBI taxonomy): domain Eukaryota; kingdom Metazoa; phylum Chordata; class Mammalia; order Artiodactyla; family Delphinidae; genus Pseudorca; species Pseudorca crassidens. The sequence continues at coordinate 564,363 of NW_027136302.1, read as the reverse complement.
GCACTGTAATTCACAAACCTGCAGACTTATAAATGACAGCTATCGTCCAAAAATATACTGAAGAAAGGCTGCCAAGAGGACTTGAAAGCAGGGCAGAATTGCAGGAAACCGATTTCAGGAGGTAGACTGGAATTGCATTGAAAGCATAGGAAAAGAGGCAGAACGTCCACAATGATGCACTTGGCCAAAAAGGGCGTATGCGTTTTTTCCTGAATATATTCAGGAAAAAACGCATATGCCCTTTTTGGCCAACCAAGCAAACTTGCAAAGGAAATCTGCACTACAATGAAGTCTCACTTCCCCCCGGTCAAAAGGGCCATCTGAAGAAAGTGTAAAATCCAGAAAGGCAGGACAGGCCATGGAGAACTGGGAGCCTTGTTATGCTGATGGGCGGGATGTAAATTGCCAACAGACACTCGGGAGAAGTGTATGGTGTTTCCTGAAACCTCTAAAAAGCAAAGCAACAGAGCCTAGGGCACTTCCACTTATGGTCCTATAGCTTAGGGAAATTAAAATCAAAAAGACACAGCCACCCAAAAGTTTGGGACGCCTCTGTTTACAAGAACCTCGTTTACCATACAAGTTCAATATCACAGAAAGTGAAAAATGGATAAAGAACTTGTGGTACTTACGTACAATGCAGTATCACTCAGCAATGAAATCTATGTCATCAGGCCCGTAGCAGCATAATGAGTGGATTCAGGTACGATGATTCTAACTGAAATAAGTCACACAGAAAAAGAAACATCATAAGATATCACTAATACACGGAATGTAAACTTGGCTACACAGGAACTGAATTCCAAAACAGAACAGGGTCTCAAATTTAGAAAACCAACTTATGCTTGCTTAAGAGGAAAGGTGAGTTGGGGTGCTGCATAAAACCAGAGATTGAAATGAGCACAGATAAAGTTCCTTAAGCCAAATATGGAATAGACAAGAGCTACTCCTTGCTCAACGAAATGTACTCAACACCCCATATTAAACGCCTAAGAATGTACCTGACTAGTAAGTATCTTAAAACCTATGGATTGCTATGTTTCCGAAAGAGAATCAAGCATGTGTACAGGGCCATAAATGCAGCAGTGATAGGATTGGAGAGGTTCGGTGAGCAAATGAAGACCCTTTGAAGTCATATTGCATGGTACCCATTCCATGGGTCTCAACTCTCCAGGTTTAAGGTATTCTTCCTTCAGCTAAAACATGCATGTGGAACCCAGAGTATGATCAACCGTGTGAAAGGGAGACATGTTCAAATATGTCTCAGTTTTCCTCCCCTGGTACTCGGGTGCAACATTCCAGACGCTTTACTAACACTCTCCCCACTTGGAGAGTCAGCACCTTTAACCTCCTGTTTGGCCCAGTTTGCAAATTCTGTGGAAGATGAACAGGAATAGGGAGAACCAATGAGAGACTAGCTGGAGGTGTCTGGACGGGCAAATTTAACTCTCATTTCCCACCAAGAAGAGGAAATAACCAAAGGCTCATCATGCCGTGCCGGAAGCAGATTAGGGCCTGAAGCCATACTGCGGTGTTGCGGCCAGGTCACAAGAAAGCGAGTTGAAGAAAGGAGCTCAGGGGCACTGTAATTCACAAACCTGCAGAGTTATAAATGACAGCTATCGTCCAAAAATATACTGAAGTAAGGCTGCCAAGAGGACTTGAAGGCGGGGCAGAATTGCAGGAAACCGATTTCAGGAGGTAGACTGGAATTGCATTGAAAGCATAGGAAAAGAGGCAGAACGTCCACAATGATGCACTTGGCCAAAAAGGGTGTATGCGTTTCTTTCTGAATATTTCAGGAAAAACCGCATACACCCTTTTTGGCCAACCAAGCAAACTTGCAAAGGAAATCTGCACTACAATGAAGTCTCACTTCCCCCCGGTCAAAAGGGCCATCTGAAAAAAGTGTAAAATCCAGAAAGGCAGGACAGGCCATGGAGAACTGGGAGCCTTGTTATGCTGATGGGCGGGATGTAAATTGCCAACAGACACTCGGGAGAAGTGTATGGTGTTTCCTGAAACATCTAAAAAACAAAGCAACAGAGCCTAGGGCACTTCCACTTATGGTCCTATAGCTTAGGGAAATTAAAATCAAAAAGACACAACCACCCCAAAGTTTGGGACGCCTCTGTTTACAAGAACCTCGTTTACCGTACAAGTTCAATATCACAGAAAGTGAAAAATGGATAAAGAACTTGTGGTACTTACGTACAATGCAGTATCACTCAGCAATGAAATCTACGTCATCAGGCCCGTAGCAGAATAATGAGTGGATTCAGGTACGATGATTCTAACTGAAATAAGTCACACCGAAAAAGAAACATCATAAGATATCACTAATACACGGAATGTAAACTTGGCTACACAGGAACTGAATTCCAAAACAGAACAGGGTCTCAAATTTAGAAAACCAACTTATGCTTGCTTAAGGGAAAAGGTGAATTGGGGTGCTGCATAAAACCATAGATTGAAATGAGCACAGATAAAGTTCCTTAAGCCAAATATGGAATAGACAAGAGCTACTCCTTGCTCAACGAAATGGACTCAACACCCCATATTAAACGCCTAAGAATGTACCTGACTAGTAAGTATCTTAAAACCTATGGATTGCTATGTCTCCGAAAGAGAATCAAGTGTGTGTACAGGGGCATAAACGCAGCAGTGATAGGATTGGAGAGGTTCGGTGAGCAAATGAAGACCCTTTGAAGTCATATTGCATGGTACCCATTCCACGGGTCTCAACTCTCCAGGTTTAAGGTATTCTTCCTTCAGCTAAAACATGCATGTGGAACCCAGAGTATGATCAACTGTGTGATCGGGAGACGTGTTCAAATATGTCTCAGTTTTCCTCCCCTGGTACTCGGGTGCAACATTCCAGACGCTTTACTAACACTCTCCCCACATGGAGAGTCAGCGCCTTTAACCTCCTGTTTGGCCCAGTTTGCAATTTCTGCGGAAGATGAACAGGAATTGGGAGAACCAATGAGAGACTAGCTGGAGGTGTCTGGACGGGCAAATTTCACTCTCATTTCCCACCAGGAAGAGGAATTCACGAAAGGCTCAGCGTGCAGTGCCGGAACCAGATTAGGGCCTGAAGCCATCCTGCGGTGTTGCGGCCAGCTCAAAAGAAAGCGAGTTGAAGAAAGGAGCTCAGGGGCACTGTAATTCACAAACCTGCAGAGTTATAAATGACAGCTATCGTCCAAAAATATACTGAAGTAAGGCTGCCAAGAGGACTTGAAAGCGGGGCAGAATTGCAGGAAACCGATTTCAGGAGGTAGACTGGAATTGCATTGAAAGCATAGGAAAAGAGGCAGAACGTCCACAATGATGCACTTGGCCAAAAAGGGCGTATGCGTTTTTTCCTGAATATATTCAGGAAAAAACGCATACGCCCTTTTTGGCCAACCAAGCAAGCTTGCAAAGGAAATCTGCACTACAATGAAGTCTCACTTCCCCCCGGTCAAAAGGGCCATCTGAAAAAAGTGTAAAATCCAGAAAGGCAGGACAGGCCATGGAGAACTGGGAGCCTTGTTATGCTGATGGGCGGGATGTAAATTGCCAACAGACACTCGGGAGAAGTGTATGGTGTTTCCTGAAACATCTAAAGAACAAAGCAACAGAGCATAGGGCACTTTCACTTATGGTCCTATATATTAGGGAAATTAAAATCAAAAAGACACAGCCACCCCAAAGTTTGGGACGCCTCTGTTTACAAGAACCTCGTTTACAGTACAAGTTCAACATCGCAGAAAGTGAAAAATGGATAAAGAAGTTGTGGTATTTACTTACAAAGCAATATCACTCAGCAATGAAATCTATGTCATCAGGCCCTTAGCAGCACAATGAGTGGATTCAGGTATGATGATTCTAACTGAAATAAGTCACACAGAAAAAGAAACATCATAAGATATCAGTAATACACGGAATGTAAACTTGGCTACACAGGAACTGAATTACAGAACAGAACAGGGTCTCAAATTTAGAAAAGCAACTTATGCTTGCTTAAGGGTAAAGGTGAGTTGGGGTGCTGCATAAAACCAGAGATTGAAATGAGCACAGATAAAGTTCCTTAAGCCAAATATGGAATAGACAAGAGCTACTCCTTGCTCAACGAAATGGACTCAACACCGCATATTAAACGCCTAAGAATGTACCTGACTAGTAAGTATCTTAAAACCTATGGATTGCTATGTCTCCAAAAGAGAATCAAGCATGTGTACAGGGACATAAACGCAGCAGTGATAGGATTGGAGAGGTTCGGTGAGCAAATAAAGACCCTTTGAAGTCATATTGCATGGTACCCATTCCACGGGTTTCAAGTACCCAGGTTTAAGGTATTCTTCCTTCAGCTAAAACATGCATGTGGAACCTAGAGTATGATCAACCATGTGATCGGGAGACGTGTTCAAATATGTCTCAGTTTTCGTACCCTGGTACTCGGGTGCAACATTCAGACGCTTTACTAACACTCTCCCGACTTGGAGAGTCAGTCCCTTTAACCTCCTGTTTGGCCCAGTTTGCAATTTCTGTGGAAGATGAACAGGAATAGCGAGAACCAATGAGAGACTAGCTGGAGGTGTCTGGACGGGCAAATTTAACTCTCATTTCCTACCAGGAAGAGGAATTAACCAAAGGCTCAGCTTACCGTGCCGGAACCAGATTAGGGCCTGAAGCCATACTGCAGTGTTGCGGCCAGGTCACAAGAAAGCGAGTTGAAGAAAGGAGCTCAGGGGCACTGTAATTCACAAACCTGCAGAGTTATAAATGACAGCTATCGTCCAAAAATATACTGAAGTAAGGCTGCCAAGAGGACTTGAAAGCGGGGCAGAATTGCAGGAAACCGATTTCAGGAGGTAGACTGGAATTGCATTGAAAGCATAGGAAAAGAGGCAGAACGTCCACAATGATGCACTTGGTCAAAAAGGGTGTATGCGTTTTTTCCTGAATATATTCAGGAAAAAACGCATACGCCCTTTTTGGCCAACCAAGCAAGCTTGCAAAGGAAATCTGCACTACAATGAAGTCTCACTTCCACCCGGTCAAAAGGGCCATCTGAAAAAAGTGTAAAATCCAGAAAGGCAGGACAGGCCATGGAGAACTGGGAGCCTTGTTATGCTGATGGGTGGGATGTAAATTGCCAACAGACAATCGGGAGAAGTGTATGGTGTTTCCTGAAACATCTAAAAAACAAAGCAACAGAGCTTAGGGCACTTCCACTTATGGTCCTATAGCTTAGGGAAATTAAAATCAAAAAGACACAGCCACCCCAAAGTTTGGGACGCCTCTGTTTACAAGAACCTCGTTTACCGTACAAGTTCAATATCACAGAAAGTGAAAAATGGATAAAGAACTTGTGGTACTTACGTACAATGCAGTATCACTCAGCAATGAAATCTATGTCATCAGGCCCGTAGCAGCATAATGAGTGGATTCAGGTACGATGATTCTAACTGAAATAAGTCACACAGAAAAAGAAACATCATAAAATATCAGTAATACACGGAATGTAAACTTGGCTACACAGGAACTGAATTACAGAACAGAACAGGGTCTCAAATTTAGAAAACCAACTTATGCTTGCTTAAGGGTAAAGGTGAGTTGGGGTGCTGCATAAAACCAGAGATTGAAATGAGCACAGATAAATTTCCTTAAGCCAAATATGGAATACACAAGACCTACGCCTTGCTCAACAAAATGGACTCAACACCGCATATTAAATGCTTAAGAATGTACGTGACTAGTAAGTATCTTAAAACCTATGGATTGCTATGTCTCCGAAAGAGAATCAAGCATGTGTACAGGGGCATAAACGCAGCAGTGATAGGATTGGAGAGGTTCGGTGAGCAAATGAAGACCCTTTGAAGTCATATTGCATGGTACCCTTTCCATGGGTTTCAACTACCCAGGTTTAAGGTATTCTTCCTTCAGCTAAAACATGCATGTGGAACCTAGAGTATGATCAACCATGTGATCGGGAGACGTGTTCAAATATGTCTCAGTTTTCATACCCTGGTACTCGGGTGCAACATTCCAGACGCTTTACTAACACTCTCCCGACTTGGAGAGTCAGTCCCTTTAACCTCCTGTTTGGCCCAGTTTGCAATTTCTGCGGAAGATGAACAGGAATAGCGAGAACCAATGAGAGACTAGCTGGAGGTGTCTGGACGGGCAAATTTAACTCTCATTTCCCACCAGGGAGAGGAATTAACCAAAGGCTCAGTGTGCCGTGCCGGAACTAGATTAGGGCCTGAAGCCATCCTGCGGTGTTGCGGCCAGGTGACAAGAAAGCGAGTTGAAGAAAGGAGCTCTGGGGCACTGTAATTCACAAACCTGCAGACTTATAAATGACAGCTATCGTCCAAAAATATACTGAAGAAAGGCTGCCAAGAGGACTTGAAAGCAGGGCAGAATTGCAGGAAACCGATTTCAGGAGGTAGACTGGAATTGCATTGAAAGCATAGGAAAAGAGGCAGAACGTCCACAATGATGCACTTGGCCAAAAAGGGCGTATGCGTTTTTTCCTGAATATATTCAGGAAAAAACGCATATGCCCTTTTTGGCCAACCAAGCAAACTTGCAAAGGAAATCTGCACTACAATGAAGTCTCACTTCCCCCCGGTCAAAAGGGCCATCTGAAGAAAGTGTAAAATCCAGAAAGGCAGGACAGGCCATGGAGAACTGGGAGCCTTGTTATGCTGATGGGCGGGATGTAAATTGCCAACAGACACTCGGGAGAAGTGTATGGTGTTTCCTGAAACCTCTAAAAAGCAAAGCAACAGAGCCTAGGGCACTTCCACTTATGGTCCTATAGCTTAGGGAAATTAAAATCAAAAAGACACAGCCACCCAAAAGTTTGGGACGCCTCTGTTTACAAGAACCTCGTTTACCATACAAGTTCAATATCACAGAAAGTGAAAAATGGATAAAGAACTTGTGGTACTTACGTACAATGCAGTATCACTCAGCAATGAAATCTATGTCATCAGGCCCGTAGCAGCATAATGAGTGGATTCAGGTACGATGATTCTAACTGAAATAAGTCACACAGAAAAAGAAACATCATAAGATATCACTAATACACGGAATGTAAACTTGGCTACACAGGAACTGAATTCCAAAACAGAACAGGGTCTCAAATTTAGAAAACCAACTTATGCTTGCTTAAGAGGAAAGGTGAGTTGGGGTGCTGCATAAAACCAGAGATTGAAATGAGCACAGATAAAGTTCCTTAAGCCAAATATGGAATAGACAAGAGCTACTCCTTGCTCAACGAAATGTACTCAACACCCCATATTAAACGCCTAAGAATGTACCTGACTAGTAAGTATCTTAAAACCTATGGATTGCTATGTTTCCGAAAGAGAATCAAGCATGTGTACAGGGCCATAAATGCAGCAGTGATAGGATTGGAGAGGTTCGGTGAGCAAATGAAGACCCTTTGAAGTCATATTGCATGGTACCCATTCCACGGGTCTCAACTCTCCAGGTTTAAGGTATTCTTCCTTCAGCTAAAACATGCATGTGGAACCCAGAGTATGATCAACCGTGTGAAAGGGAGACATGTTCAAATATGTCTCAGTTTTCCTCCCCTGGTACTCGGGTGCAACATTCCAGACGCTTTACTAACACTCTCCCCACTTGGAGAGTCAGCACCTTTAACCTCCTGTTTGGCCCAGTTTGCAAATTCTGTGGAAGATGAACAGGAATAGGGAGAACCAATGAGAGACTAGCTGGAGGTGTCTGGACGGGCAAATTTAACTCTCATTTCCCACGAAGAAGAGGAAATAACCAAAGGCTCATCATGCCGTGCCGGAAGCAGATTAGGGCCTGAAGCCATACTGCGGTGTTGCGGCCAGGTCACAAGAAAGCGAGTTGAAGAAAGGAGCTCAGGGGCACTGTAATTCACAAACCTGCAGAGTTATAAATGACAGCTATCGTCCAAAAATATACTGAAGTAAGGCTGCCAAGAGGACTTGAAGGCGGGGCAGAATTGCAGGAAACCGATTTCAGGAGGTAGACTGGAATTGCATTGAAAGCATAGGAAAAGAGGCAGAACGTCCACAATGATGCACTTGGCCAAAAAGGGTGTATGCGTTTTTTTCTGAATATTTCAGGAAAAACCGCATACACCCTATTTGGCCAACCAAGCAAACTTGCAAAGGAAATCTGCACTACAATGAAGTCTCACTTCCCCCCGGTCAAAAGGGCCATCTGAAAAAAGTGTAAAATCCAGAAAGGCAGGACAGGCCATGGAGAACTGGGAGCCTTGTTATGCTGATGGGCGGGATGTAAATTGCCAACAGACACTCGGGAGAAGTGTATGGTGTTTCCTGAAACATCTAAAAAACAAAGCAACAGAGCCTAGGGCACTTCCACTTATGGTCCTATAGCTTAGGGAAATTAAAATAAAAAAGACACAACCACCCCAAAGTTTGGGACGCCTCTGTTTACAAGAACCTCGTTTACCGTACAAGTTCAATATCACAGAAAGTGAAAAATGGATAAAGAACTTGTGGTACTTACGTACAATGCAGTATCACTCAGCAATGAAATCTACGTCATCAGGCCCGTAGCAGCATAATGAGTGGATTCAGGTACGATGATTCTAACTGAAATAAGTCACACCGAAAAAGAAACATCATAAGATATCACTAATACACGGAATGTAAACTTGGCTACACAGGAACTGAATTCCAAAACAGAACAGGGTCTCAAATTTAGAAAACCAACTTATGCTTGCTTAAGGGAAAAGGTGAGTTGGGGTGCTGCATAAAACCATAGATTGAAATGAGCACAGATAAAGTTCCTTAAGCCAAATATGGAATAGACAAGAGCTACTCCTTGCTCAACGAAATGGACTCAACACCCCATATTAAACGCCTAAGAATGTACCTGACTAGTAAGTATCTTAAAACCTATGGATTGCTATGTCTCCGAAAGAGAATCAAGTGTGTGTACAGGGGCATAAACGCAGCAGTGATAGGATTGGAGAGGTTCGGTGAGCAAATGAAGACCCTTTGAAGTCATATTGCATGGTACCCATTCCACGGGTCTCAACTCTCCAGGTTTAAGGTATTCTTCCTTCAGCTAAAACATGCATGTGGAACCCAGAGTATGATCAACTGTGTGATCGGGAGACGTGTTCAAATATGTCTCAGTTTTCCTCCCCTGGTACTCGGGTGCAACATTCCAGACGCTTTACTAACACTCTCCCCACTTGGAGAGTCAGCGCCTTTAACCTCCTGTTTGGCCCAGTTTGCAATTTCTGCGGAAGATGAACAGGAATTGGGAGAACCAATGAGAGACTAGCTGGAGGTGTCTGGACGGGCAAATTTCACTCTCATTTCCCACCAGGAAGAGGAATTAACCAAAGGCTCAGCGTGCAGTGCCGGAACCAGATTAGGGCCTGAAGCCATCCTGCGGTGTTGCGGCCAGCTCAAAAGAAAGCGAGTTGAAGAAAGGAGCTCAGGGGCACTGTAATTCACAAACCTGCAGAGTTATAAATGACAGCTATCGTCCAAAAATATACTGAAGTAAGGCTGCCAAGAGGACTTGAAAGCGGGGCAGAATTGCAGGAAACCGATTTCAGGAGGTAGACTGGAATTGCATTGAAAGCATAGGAAAAGAGGCAGAACGTCCACAATGATGCACTTGGCCAAAAAGGGCGTATGCGTTTTTTCCTGAATATATTCAGGAAAAAACGCATACGCCCTTTTTGGCCAACCAAGCAAGCTTGCAAAGGAAATCTGCACTACAATGAAGTCTCACATCCCCCCGGTCAAAAGGGCCATCTGAAAAAAGTGTAAAATCCAGAAAGGCAGGACAGGCCATGGAGAACTGGGAGCCTTGTTATGCTGATGGGCGGGATGTAAATTGCCAACAGACACTCGGGAGAAGTGTATGGTGTTTCCTGAAACATCTAAAGAACAAAGCAACAGAGCGTAGGGCACTTTCACTTATGGTCCTATATATTAGGGAAATTAAAATCAAAAAGACACAGCCACCCCAAAGTTTGGGACGCCTCTGTTTACAAGAACCTCGTTTACAGTACAAGTTCAACATCGCAGAAAGTGAAAAATGGATAAAGAAGTTGTGGTATTTACTTACAAAGCAATATCACTCAGCAATGAAATCTATGTCATCAGGCCCTTAGCAGCACAATGAGTGGATTCAGGTATGATGATTCTAACTGAAATAAGTCACACAGAAAAAGAAACATCATAAGATATCAGTAATACACGGAATGTAAACTTGGCTACACAGGAACTGAATTACAGAACAGAACAGGGTCTCAAATTTAGAAAACCAACTTATGCTTGCTTAAGGGTAAAGGTGAGTTGGGGTGCTGCATAAAACCAGAGATTGAAATGAGCACAGATAAAGTTCCTTAAGCCAAATATGGAATAGACAAGAGCTACTCCTTGCTCAACGAAATGGACTCAACACCGCATATTAAACGCCTAAGAATGTACCTGACTAGTAAGTATCTTAAAACCTATGGATTGCTATGTCTCCAAAAGAGAATCAAGCATGTGTACAGGGACATAAACGCAGCAGTGATAGGATTGGAGAGGTTCGGTGAGCAAATAAAGACCCTTTGAAGTCATATTGCATGGTACCCATTCCACGGGTTTCAAGTACCCAGGTTTAAGGTATTCTTCCTTCAGCTAAAACATGCATGTGGAACCTAGAGTATGATCAACCATGTGATCGGGAGACGTGTTCAAATATGTCTCAGTTTTCGTACCCTGGTACTCGGGTGCAACATTCAGACGCTTTACTAACACTCTCCCGACTTGGAGAGTCAGTCCCTTTAACCTCCTGTTTGGCCCAGTTTGCAATTTCTGTGGAAGATGAACAGGAATAGCGAGAACCAATGAGAGACTAGCTGGAGGTGTCTGGACGGGCAAATTTAACTCACATTTCCTACCAGGAAGAGGAATTAACCAAAGGCTCAGCTTACCGTGCCGGAACCAGTTTAGGGCCTGAAGCCATACTGCAGTGTTGCGGCCAGGTCACAAGAAAGCGAGTTGAAGAAAGGAGCTCAGGGGCACTGTAATTCACAAACCTGCAGAGTTATAAATGACAGCTATCGTCCAAAAATATATTGAAGTAAGGCTGCCAAGAGGACTTGAAAGCGGGGCAGAATTGCAGGAAACCGATTTCAGGAGGTAGACTGGAATTGCATTGAAAGCATAGGAAAAGAGGCAGAACGTCCACAATGATGCACTTGGCTAAAAAGGGCGTATGCGTTTTTTCCTGAATATATTCAGGAAAAAACGCATACGCCCTTTTTGGCCAACCAAGCAAACTTGCAAAGGAAATCTGCACTACAATGAAGTCTCACTTCCCCCCGGTCAAAAGGGCCATCTGAAAAAAGTGTAAAATCCAGAAAGGCAGGACAGGCCATGGAGAACTGGGAGCCTTGTTATGCTGATGGGCGGGATGTAAATTGCCAACAGACACTCGGGAGAAGTGTATGGTGTTTCCTGAAACATCTAAAAAACAAAGCAACAGAGCCTAGGGCACTTCCACTTATGGTCCTATAGCTTAGGGAAATTAAAATAAAAAAGACACAACCACCCCAAAGTTTGGGACGCCTCTGTTTACAAGAACCTCGTTTACCGTACAAGTTCAATATCACAGAAAGTGAAAAATGGATAAAGAACTTGTGGTACTTACGTACAATGCAGTATCACTCAGCAATGAAATCTACGTCATCAGGCCCGTAGCAGCATAATGAGTGGATTCAGGTACGATGATTCTAACTGAAATAAGTCACACCGAAAAAGAAACATCATAAGATATCACTAATACACGGAATGTAAACTTGGCTACACAGGAACTGAATTCCAAAACAGAACAGGGTCTCAAATTTAGAAAACCAACTTATGCTTGCTTAAGGGAAAAGGTGAGTTGGGGTGCTGCATAAAACCATAGATTGAAATGAGCACAGATAAAGTTCCTTAAGCCAAATATGGAATAGACAAGAGCTACTCCTTGCTCAACGAAATGGACTCAACACCCCATATTAAACGCCTAAGAATGTACCTGACTAGTAAGTATCTTAAAACCTATGGATTGCTATGTCTCCGAAAGAGAATCAAGTGTGTGTACAGGGGCATAAACGCAGCAGTGATAGGATTGGAGAGGTTCGGTGAGCAAATGAAGACCCTTTGAAGTCATATTGCATGGTACCCATTCCACGGGTCTCAACTCTCCAGGTTTAAGGTATTCTTCCTTCAGCTAAAACATGCATGTGGAACCCAGAGTATGATCAACTGTGTGATCGGGAGACGTGTTCAAATATGTCTCAGTTTTCCTCCCCTGGTACTCGGGTGCAACATTCCAGACGCTTTACTAACACTCTCCCCACTTGGAGAGTCAGCGCCTTTAACCTCCTGTTTGGCCCAGTTTGCAATTTCTGCGGAAGATGAACAGGAATTGGGAGAACCAATGAGAGACTAGCTGGAGGTGTCTCGACGGGCAAATTTCACTCTCATTTCCCACCAGGAAGAGGAATTAACCAAAGGCTCAGCGTGCAGTGCCGGAACCAGATTAGGGCCTGAAGCCATCCTGCGGTGTTGCGGCCAGCTCAAAAGAAAGCGAGTTGAAGAAAGGAGCTCAGGGGCACTGTAATTCACAAACCTGCAGAGTTATAAATGACAGCTATCGTCCAAAAATATACTGAAGTAAGGCTGCCAAGAGGACTTGAAAGCGGGGCAGAATTGCAGGAAACCGATTTCAGGAGGTAGACTGGAATTGCATTGAAAGCATAGGAAAAGAGGCAGAACGTCCACAATGATGCACTTGGCCAAAAAGGGCGTATGCGTTTTTTCCTGAATATATTCAGGAAAAAACGCATACGCCCTTTTTGGCCAACCAAGCAAGCTTGCAAAGGAAATCTGCACTACAATGAAGTCTCACATCCCCCCGGTCAAAAGGGCCATCTGAAAAAAGTGTAAAATCCAGAAAGGCAGGACAGGCCATGGAGAACTGGGAGCCTTGTTATGCTGATGGGCGGGATGTAAATTGCCAACAGACACTCGGGAGAAGTGTATGGTGTTTCCTGAAACATCTAAAGAACAAAGCAACAGAGCGTAGGGCACTTTCACTTATGGTCCTATATATTAGGGAAATTAAAATCAAAAAGACACAGCCACCCCAAAGTTTGGGACGCCTCTGTTTACAAGAACCTCGTTTACAGTACAAGTTCAACATCGCAGAAAGTGAAAAATGGATAAAGAAGTTGTGGTATTTACTTACAAAGCAATATCACTCAGCAATGAAATCTATGTCATCAGGCCCTTAGCAGCACAATGAGTGGATTCAGGTATGATGATTCTAACTGAAATAAGTCACACAGAAAAAGAAACATCATAAGATATCAGTAATACACGGAATGTAAACTTGGCTACACAGGAACTGAATTACAGAACAGAACAGGGTCTCAAATTTAGAAAAGCAACTTATGCTTGCTTAAGGGTAAAGGTGAGTTGGGGTGCTGCATAAAACCAGAGATTGAAATGAGCACAGATAAAGTTCCTTAAGCCAAATATGGAATAGACAAGAGCTACTCCTTGCTCAACGAAATGGACTCAACACCGCATATTAAACGCCTAAGAATGTACCTGACTAGTAAGTATCTTAAAACCTATGGATTGCTATGTCTCCAAAAGAGAATCAAGCATGTGTACAGGGACATAAACGCAGCAGTGATAGGATTGGAGAGGTTCGGTGAGCAAATAAAGACCCTTTGAAGTCATATTGCATGGTACCCATTCCACGGGTTTCAAGTACCCAGGTTTAAGGTATTCTTCCTTCAGCTAAAACATGCATGTGGAACCTAGAGTATGATCAACCATGTGATCGGGAGACGTGTTCAAATATGTCTCAGTTTTCGTACCCTGGTACTCGGGTGCAACATTCAGACGCTTTACTAACACTCTCCCGACTTGGAGAGTCAGTCCCTTTAACCTCCTGTTTGGCCCAGTTTGCAATTTCTGTGGAAGATGAACAGGAATAGCGAGAACCAATGAGAGACTAGCTGGAGGTGTCTGGACGGGCAAATTTAACTCACATTTCCTACCAGGAAGAGGAATTAACCAAAGGCTCAGCTTACCGTGCCGGAACCAGTTTAGGGCCTGAAGCCATACTGCAGTGTTGCGGCCAGGTCACAAGAAAGCGAGTTGAAGAAAGGAGCTCAGGGGCACTGTAATTCACAAACCTGCAGAGTTATAAATGACAGCTATCGTCCAAAAATATATTGAAGTAAGGCTGCCAAGAGGACTTGAAAGCGGGGCAGAATTGCAGGAAACCGATTTCAGGAGGTAGACTGGAATTGCATTGAAAGCATAGGAAAAGAGGCAGAACGTCCACAATGATGCACTTGGCTAAAAAGGGCGTATGCGTTTTTTCCTGAATATATTCAGGAAAAAACGCATACGCCCTTTTTGGCCAACCAAGCAAACTTGCAAAGGAAATCTGCACTACAATGAAGTCTCACTTCCCCCCGGTCAAAAGGGCCATCTGAAAAAAGTGTAAAATCCAGAAAGGCAGGACAGGCCATGGAGAACTGGGAGCCTTGTTATGCTGATGGGTGGGATGTAAATTGCCAACAGACACTCGGGAGAAGTGTATGGTGTTTCCTGAAACATCTAAAAAACAAAGCAACAGAGCCTAGGGCACTTCCACTTATGGTCCTATAGCTTAGGGAAATTAAAATCAAAAAGTCACAACCACCCCAAAGTTTGGGACGCCTCTGTTTACAAGAACCTCGTTTACCGTACAAGTTCAATATCACAGAAAGTGAAAAATGGATACAGAACTTGTGGTACTTACGTACAATGCAGTATCACTCAGCAATGAAATCTATGTCATCAGGCCCGTAGCAGCATAATGAGTGGATTCAGGTACGATGATTCTAACTGAAATAAGTCACACAGAAAAAGAAACATCATAAGATATCACTAATACACGGAATGTAAACTTGGCTACACAGGAACTGAATTCCAAAACAGAACAGGGTCTCAAATTTAGAAAACCAACTTATGCTTGCTTAAGGGGAAAGGTGAGTTGGGGTGCTGCATAAAACCATAGATTGAAATGAGCACAGATAAAGTTCCTTAAGCCAAATATGGAATAGACAAGAGCTACTCCTTGCTCAACGAAATGGACTCAACACCCCATATTAAACGCCTAAGAATGTACCTGACTAGTAAGTATCTTAAAACCTATGGATTGCTATGTCTCCGAAAGAGAATCAAGCATGTGTACAGGGGCATAAACGCAGCAGTGATAGGATTGGAGAGGTTCGGTGAGCAAATGAAGACCCTTTGAAGTCATATTGCATGGTACCCATTACACGGGTTTCAACTACCCAGGTTTAAGGTATTCTTCCTTCAGCTAAAACATGCATGTGGAACCTAGAGTATGATCAACCATGTGATCGGGAGACGTGTTCAAATATGTCGCAGTTTTCGTACCCTGGTACTCGGGTGCAACATTCCAGACGCTTTACTAACACCCTCCCGACTTGGAGAGTCAGTCCCTTTAACCTCCTGTTTGTCCCAGTTTGCAATTTCTGCGGAAGATGAACAGGAATAGCGAAAACCAATGAGAGACTAGCTGGAGGTGTCTGGACGGGCAAATTTAACTCTCATTTCCCACCAGGAAGAGGAATTAACCAAAGGCTCAGCGTGCCGTGCTGGAACCAGATTAGGGCCTGAAGCCATCCTGCGGTGTTGCGGCCAGCTCAAAAGAAAGCGAGTTGAAGAAAGGAGCTCAGCGGCACTGTAATTCACAAACCTGCAGAGTTATAAATGACAGCTATCGTCCAAAAATATACTGAAGTAAGGCTGCCAAGAGGACTTGAAAGCGGGGCAGAATTGCAGGAAACCGATTTCAGGAGGTAGACTGGAATTGCATTGAAAGCATAGGAAAAGAGGCAGAACGTCCACAATGATGCACTTGGCCAAAAAGGGCGTATGCGTTTTTTCCTGAATATATTCAGGAAAAAACGCATACGCACTTTTTGGCTAACCAAGCAAGCTTGCAAAGGAAATCTGCACTACAATGAAGTCTCACTTCCCCCCGGTCAAAAGGGCCATCTGAAAAAAGTGTAAAATCCAGAAAGGCAGGACAGGCCATGGAGAACTGGGAGCCTTGTTATGCTGATGGGCGGGATGTAAATTGCCAACAGACACTCGGGAGAAGTGTATGGTGTTTCCTGAAACATCTAAAAACAAAGCAACAGAGCCTAGGGCACTTCCACTTATGGTCCTATAGCTTAGGGAAATTAAAATCAAAAAGACACAGCCACCCCAAAGTTTGGGACGCCTCTGTTTACAAGAACCTCGTTTACAGTACAAGTTCAACATCGCAGAAAGTGAAAAATGGATAAAGAAGTTGTGGTATTTACTTACAAAGCAATATCACTCAGCAATTAAATCTATGTCATCAGGCCCTTAGCAGCACAATGAGTGGATTCAGGTATGATGATTCTAACTGAAATAAGTCACACAGAAAAAGAAACATCATAAGATATCAGTAATACACGGAATGTAAACTTGGCTACACAGGAACTGAATTACAGAACAGAAGAGGGTCTCAAATTTAGAAAAGCAACTTATGCTTGCTTAAGGGTAAAGGTGAGTTGGGGTGCTGCATAAAACCAGAGATTGAAATGAGCACAGATAAAGTTCCTTAAGCCATATATGGAATAGACAAGAGCTACTCCTTGCTCAACGAAATTGACTCAACACCGCATATTAAACGCCTAAGAATGTACCTGACTAGTAAGTATCTTAAAACCTATGGATTGCTATGTCTCCAAAAGAGAATCAAGCGTGTGTACAGGGGCATAAACGCAGCAGTGATAGGATTGGAGAGGTTCGGTGAGCAAATGAAGACCCTTTGAAGTCATATTGCATGGTACCCATTCCACGGGTCTCAACTCTCCAGGTTTAAGGTATTCTTCCTTCAGCTAAAACATGCATGTGGAACCCAGAGTATGATCAACCGTGTGAACGGGAGACATGTTCAAATATGTCTCAGTTTTGGTCCCCTGGTACTCGGGTGCAACATTCCTGACGCTTTACTAACACTCTCCCCACTTGGAGAGTCAGCGCCTTTAACCTCCTGTTTGGCCCAGTTTGCAATTTCTGCGGAAGATGAACAGGAATAGGGAGAACCAATGAGAGACTAGCTGGAGGTGTCTCGACGGGCAAATTTAACTCTCATTTCCCACCAGGAAGAGGAAATAACCAAAGGCTCAGCGTGCCGTGCTGGAATCAGATTAGGGCCTGAAGCCATCCTGCGGTGTTGCCGCCAGCTCAAAAGAAAGCGAGTTGAAGAAAGGAGCTC
Source organism: Pseudorca crassidens (assembly GCF_039906515.1). Classification (NCBI taxonomy): domain Eukaryota; kingdom Metazoa; phylum Chordata; class Mammalia; order Artiodactyla; family Delphinidae; genus Pseudorca; species Pseudorca crassidens. The sequence goes on along the minus strand of NW_027136302.1, from coordinate 546,993 downwards.
AGGGGCACTGTAATTCACAAACCTGCAGAGTTATAAATGACAGCTATCGTCCAAAAATATACTGAAGTAAGGCTGCCAAGAGGACTTGAAAGCGGGGCAGAATTGCAGGAAACCGATTTCAGGAGGTAGACTGGAATTGCATTGAAAGCATAGGAAAAGAGGCAGAACGTCCACAATGATGCACTTGGCCAAAAAGGGCGTATGCGTTTTTTCCTGAATATATTCAGGAAAAAACCATACGCCCTTTTTGGCCAACCAAGCAAGCTTGCAAAGGAAATCTGCACTACAATGAAGTCTCACTTCCCCCCGGTCAAAAGGGCCATCTGAAAAAAGTGTAAAATCCAGAAAGGCAGGACAGGCCATGGAGAACTGGGAGCCTTGTTATGCTGATGGGCGGAATGTAAATTGCCAACAGACACTCGGGAGAAGTGTATGGTGTTTCCTGAAACATCTAAAAAACAAAGCAACAGAGCCTAGGGCACTTCCACTTATGGTCCTATAGCTGAGGGAAATTAAAATCAAAAAGACACAGCCACCCCAAAGTTTGGGACGCCTCTGTTTACAAGAACCTCATTTACCGTACAAGTTCAACATCGCAGAAAGTGAAAAATGGATAAAGAAGTTGTGGTATTTACTTACAAAGCAATATCACTCAGCAATGAAATCTATGTTATCAGGCCTTAACAGCACAATGAGTTGATTCAGGTATGATGATTCTAACTGAAATAAGTCACACAGAAAAAGAAACATCATAAGATATCACTAATACACGGAATGTAAACTTGGCTACACAGGAACTGAATTCAAAAACAGAACAGGGTCTCAAATTTAGAAAACCAACTTATGCTTGCTTAAGGGGAAAGGCGAGTTGGGGTGCTGCATAAAACCAGAGATTGAAATGAGCACAGATAAATTTCCTTAAGCCAAATATGGAATAGACAAGAGCTACTCCTTGCTCAACGAAATGGACTCAACACCCCATATTAAACGCCTAAGAATGTACCTGACTAGTAAGTATCTTAAAACCTATGGATTGCTATGTCTCCAAAAGAGAATCAAGCGTGTGTACAGGGGCATAAACGCAGCAGTGATAGGATTGGAGAGGTTCGGTGAGCAAATAAAGACCCTTTGAAGTCATATTGCATGGTACCCATTCCACGGGTCTCAACTCTCCAGGTTTAAGGTATTCTTCCTTCAGCTAAAACATGCATGTGGAACCCAGAGTATGATCAACCGTGTGAAAGGGAGACGTGTTCAAATATGTCTCAGTTTTGGTCCCCTGGTACTCGGGTGCAACATTCCTGACACTTTACTAACACTCTCCCCACTTGGAGAGTCAGCGTCTTTAACCTCCTGTATGGCCCAGTTTGCAATTTCTGTGGAAGATGAACAGGAATAGGGAGAACCAATGAGAGACTAGCTGGAGGTGTCTGGACGGGCAAATTTAACTCTCATTTCCCACCAGGAAGAGGAAATAACCAAAGGCTCAGCGTGCCGTGCCGGAATCAGATTAGGGCCTGAAGCCATCCTGCGGTGTTGCGGCCAGGTCACAAGAAAGCGAGTTGAAGAAAGGAGCGCAGGGGCACTGTAATTCACAAACCTGCAGAGTTATAAATGACAGCTATCGTCCAAAAATATACTGAAGTAAGGCTGCCAAGAGGACTTGAAAGCGGGGCAGAATTGCAGGAAACCGATTTCAGGAGGTAGACTGGAATTGCATTGAAAGCATAGGAAAAGAGGCAGAACGTCCACAATGATGCACTTGGCCAAAAAGGGCGTATGCGTTTTTTCCTGAATATATTCAGGAAAAAACGCATACGCTCTTTTTTGCCAACCAAGCAAACTTGCAAAGGAAATCTGCACTACAATGAAGTCTCACTTCCCCCCGGTCAAAAGGGCCATCTGAAAAACCTGTAAAATCCAGAAAGGCAGGACAGGCCATGGAGAACTGGGAGCCTTGTTATGCTGATGGGCGGGATGTAAATTGCCAACAGACACTCGGGAGAAGTGTATGGTGTTTCCTGAAACATCTAAAAAACAAAGCAACAGAGCCTAGGGCACTTCCACTTATGGTCCTATAGCTTAGGGAAATTAAAATCAAAGAGACACAGCCACCCCAAAGTTTGGGATGCCTCTGTTTACAAGAACCTCGTTTAGCGTACAAGTTCAATATCACAGAAAGTGAAAAATGGATAAAGAACTTGTGGTACTTACGTACAATGCAGTATCACTCAGCAATGAAATCTATGTCATCAGGCCCGTAGCAGCATAATGAGTGGATTCAGGTACGATGATTCTAACTGAAATAAGTCACACAGAAAAAGAAACATCATAAGATATCACTAATACACGGAATGTAAACTTGGCTACACAGGAACTGAATTCCAAAACAGAACAGGGTCTCAAATTTAGAAAAGCATCTTATGCTTGCTTAAGGGGAAAGGTGAGTTTGGGTGCTGCATAAAACCAGACATTGAAATGAGCACAGATAAAGTTCCTTAAGCCAAATATGGAATAGACAAGAGCTACTCCTTGCTCAACGAAATGGACTCAACACCCCATATTAAACGCCTAAGAATGTACCTGACTAGTAAGTATCTTAAAACCTATGGATTGCTATGTCTCCAAAAGAGAATCAAGAGTGTGTACAGGGGCATAAACGAAGCAGTGATAGGATTGGAGAGGTTCGGTGAGCAAATGAAGACCCTTGGAAGTCATATTGCATGGTACCCATTCCACGGGTCTCAACTCTCCAGGTTTAAGGTATTCTTCCTTCAGCTAAAACATGCATGTGGAACCCAGAGTATGATCAACCGTGTGAACGGGAGACGTGTTCAAATATGTCTCAGTTTTGGTCCCCTGGTACTCGGGTGCAACATTCCTGACGCTTTACTAACACTCTCCCCACTTGGAGAGTCAGCGCCTTTAACCTCCTGTTTGGCCCAGTTTGCAATTTCTGCGGAAGATGAACAGGAATAGGGAGAACCAATGAGAGACTAGCTGGAGGTGTCTGGACGGGGAAATTTAACTCTCATTTCCCACCAGGAAGAGGAAATAACCAAAGGCTCAGCGTGCCGTGCCGGAACCAGATTAGGGCCTGAAGCCATCCTGCGGTGTTGCGGCCAGCTCAAAAGAAAGCGAGTTGAAGAAAGGAGCTCAGGGGCACTGTAATTCACAAACCTGCAGAGTTATAAATGACAGCTATCGTCCAAAAATATACTGAAGTAAGGCTGCCAAGAGGACTTGAAAGTGGGACAGAATTGCAGGAAACCGATTTCAGGAGGTAGACTGGAATTGCATTGAAAGCATAGGAAAAGAGGCAGAACGTCCACAATGATGCACTTGGCCAAAAAGGGCGTATGCGTTTTTTCCTGAATATATTCAGGAAAAAACCATACGTCCTTTTTGGCCAACCAAGCAAGCTTGCAAAGGAAATCTGCACTACAATGAAGTCTCACTTCCCCCCGGTCAAAAGGGCCATCTGAAAAAAGTGTAAAATCCAGAAAGGCAGGACAGGCCATGGAGAACTGGGAGCCTTGTTATGCTGATGGGCGGGATGTAAATTGCCAACAGACACTCGGGAGAAGTGTATGGTGTTTCCTGAAACATCTAAAAAAGAAAGCAACAGAGCCTAGGGCACTTCCACTTATGGTCCTATAGCTTAGGGAAATTAAAATCAAAAAGACACAGCCACCCCAAAGTTTGGGACGCATCTGTTTACAAGAACCTCGTTTACCGTACAAGTTCAATATCACAGAAAGTGAAAAATGGATAAAGAACTTGTGGTACTTACGTACAATGCAGTATCACTCAGCAATGAAATCTATGTCATCAGGCCCGTAGCAGCATAATGAGTGGATTCAGGTACGATGATTCTAACTGATATAAGTCACACAGAAAAAGAAACATCATAAGATATCACTAATAAACGGAATGTAAACTTGGCTACACAGGAACTGAATTCCAAAACAGAACAGGGTCTCAAATTTAGAAAACCAACTTATGCTTGCTTAAGGGGAAAGGTGAGTTGGGGTGCTGCATAAAACCAGAGATTGAAATGAGCACAGATAAAGTTCCTTAAGCCAAATATGGAATAGACAAGAGCTACTCCTTGCTCAACAAAATGGACTCAACACCGCATATTAAACGCCTAAGAATGTACCTGACTAGTAAGTATCTTAAAACCTATGGATTGCTATGTCTCCGAAAGAGAATCAAGCATGTGTACAGGGGCATAAACGCAGCAGTGATAGGATTGGAGAGGTTCGGTGAGCAAATGAAGACCCTTTGAAGTCATATTGCATGGTACCCATTCCACGGGTTTCAACAACCAAGGTTTAAGGTATTCTTCCTTCAGCTAAAACATGCATGTGGAACCCAGAGTATGATCAACCATGTGAACGGGAGATGTGTTCAAATATGTCTCAGTTTTCCTCCCCTGGTACTCGGGTGCAACATTCCAGACGCTTTACTAACACTCTCCCCACTTGGAGAGTCAGCGCCTTTAACCTCCTGTTTGGCCCAGTTTGCAATTTCTGCGGAAGATGAACAGGAATAGCGAGAACCAATGAGAGATTAGCTGGAGGTGTCTGGACGGGCAAATTTAACTCTCATTTCCCACCAGGAAGAGGAATTAACCAAAGGCTCAGCGTGCCGTGCTGGAACAAGATTAGGGCCTGAAGCCATCTTGCGGTGTTGCGGCCAGGTCACAAGAAAGCGAGTTGAAGAAAGGAGCTCAGGGGCACTGTAATTCACAAACCTGCAGACTTATAAATGACAGCTATCGTCCAAAAATATACTGAAGTAAGGCTGCCAAGAGGACTTGAAAGCGGGGCAGAATTGCAGGAAACCGATTTCAGGAGGTAGACTGGAATTGCATTGAAAGCATAGGAAAAGAGGCAGAACGTCCACAATGATGCACTTGGCCAAAAAGGGCGTATGCGTTTTTTCCTGAATATATTCAGGAAAAAACCATACGCCCTTTTTGGCCAACCAAGCAAGCTTGCAAAGGAAATCTGCACTACAATGAAGTCTCACTTCCACCCGGTCAAAAGGGCCATCTGAAAAAAGTGTAAAATCCAGAAAGGCAGGACAGGCCATGGAGAAATGGGAGCCTTGTTATGCTGATGGGCGGGATGTAAATTGCCAACAGACACTCGGGAGAAGTGTATGGTGTTTCCTGAAACATCTAAAAAACAAAGCAACAGAGCCTAGGGCACTTCCACTTATGGTCCTATAGCTTAGGGAAATTAAAATCAAAAAGACACAGCCACCCAAAAGTTTGGGACGCATCTGTTTACAAGAACCTCGTTTACCGTACAAGTTCAATATCACAGAAAGTGAAAAATGTATAAAGAACTTGTGGTACTTACGTACAATGCAGTATCACTCAGCAATGAAATCTATGTCATCAGTCCCGTAGCAGCATAATGAGTGGATTCAGGTACGATGATTCTAACTGATATAAGTCACACAGAAAAAGAAACATCATAAGATATCACTAATAAATGGAATGTAAACTTGGCTACACAGGAACTGAATTCCAAAACAGAACAGGGTCTCAAATTTAGAAAACCAACTTATGCTTGCTTAAGGGGAAAGGTGAGTTGGGGTGCTGCATAAAACCAGAGATTGAAATGAGCACAGATAAAGTTCCTTAAGCCAAATATGGAATAGACAAGAGCTACTCCTTGCTCAATGAAATGGACTCAACACCGCATATTAAACGCCTAAGAATGTACCTGACTAGTAAGTATCTTAAAACCTATGGATTGCTATGTCTCCGAAAGAGAATCAAGCATGTGTACAGGGGCATAAACGCAGCAGTGATAGGATTGGAGAGGTTCGGTGAGCAAATGAAGACCCTTTGAAGTCATATTGCATGGTACCCATTACACGGGTCTCAACTCTCCAGGTTTAAGGTATTCTTCCTTCAGCTAAAACATGCATGTGGAACCCAGAGTATGATCAACCATGTGAACGGGAGATGTGTTCAAATATGTCTCAGTTTTCCTCCCCTGGTACTCGGGTGCAACATTCCTGACGCTTTACTAACACTCTCCCCACTTGGAGAGTCAGCGCCTTTAACCTCCTGTTTGGCCCAGTTTGCAATTTCTGCGGAAGATGAACAGGAATAGCGAGAACCAATGAGAGATTAGCTGGAGGTGTCTGGACGGGCAAATTTAACTCTCATTTCCCACCAGGAAGAGGAATTAACCAAAGGCTCAGCGTGCCGTGCCGGAACCAGATTAGGGCCTGAAGCCATCTTGCGGTGTTGCGGCCAGGTCACAAGAAAGCGAGTTGAAGAAAGGAGCTCAGGGGCACTGTAATTCACAAACCTGCAGACTTATAAATGACAGCTATCGTCCAAAAATATACTGAAGTAAGGCTGCCAAGAGGACTTGAAAGCGGGGCAGAATTGCAGGAAACCGATTTCAGGAGGTAGACTGGAATTGCATTGAAAGCATAGGAAAAGAGGCAGAACGTCCACAATGATGCACTTGACCAAAAAGGGCGTATGCGTTTTTTCCTGAATATATTCAGGTAAATACGCATACGCCCTTTTTGGCCAACCAAGCAAGCTTGCAAAGGTAATCTGCACTACAATGAAGTCTCACTTCCCCCCGGTCAATAGGGCCATCTGAAAAAAGTGTAAAATCCAGAAAGGCAGGACAGGCCATGGAGAACTGGGAGCCTTGTTATGCTGATGGGCGGGATGTAAATTGCCAACAGACACTCAGGAGAAGTGTATGGTGTTTCCTGAAACATCTAAAAAACAAAGCAACAGAGCCTAGGGCACTTCCACTTATGGTCCTATAGCTTAGGGAAATTAAAATCAAAAAGACACAGCCACCCCAAAGTTTGGGACGCCTCTGTTTACAAGAACCTCATTTACCGTACAAGTTCAACACCGCAGAAAGTGAAAAATGGATAAAGAACTTGTGGTACTTACGTACAATGCAGTATCACTCAGCAATGAAATCTATGTCATCAGGCCCTTAGCAGCACAATGAGTGGATACAGGTATGATGATTCTAACTGAAATAAGTCACACCGAAAAAGAAACATCATAAGATATCACTAATACACGGAATGTAAACTTGGCTACACAGGAACTGAATTCCAAAACAGAACAGGGTCTCAAATTTAGAAAAGCATCTTATGCTTGCTTAAGGGGAAAGGTGAGTTGGGGTGCTGCATAAAACCAGAGATTGAAATGAGCACAGATAAAGTTCCTTAAGCCAAATATGGAATAGACAAGAGCTACTCCTTGCTCAACGAAATGGACTCAACACCCCATATTAAACGCCTAAGAATGTACCTGACTAGTAAGTATCTTAAAACCTATGGATTGCTATGTCTCCAAAAGAGAATCAAGCGTGTGTACAGGGGCATAAACGCAGCAGTGATAGGATTGGAGAGGTTCGGTGAGCAAATGAAGACCCTTGGAAGTCATATTGCATGGTACCCATTCCACGGGTCTCAACTCTCCAGGTTTAAGGTATTCTTCCTTCAGCTAAAACATGCATGTGGAACCCAGAGTATGATCAACCGTGTGAACGGGAGACGTGTTCAAATATGTCTCAGTTTTGGTCCCCTGGTACTCGGGTGCAACATTCCTGACGCTTTACTAACACTCTCCCCACTTGGAGAGTCAGCGCCTTTAACCTCCTGTTTGGCCCAGTTTGCAATTTCTGCGGAAGATGAACAGGAATAGGGAGAACCAATGAGAGACTAGCTGGAGGTGTCTCGACGGGCAAATTTAACTCTCATTTCCCACCAGGAAGAGGAAATAACCAAAGGCTCAGCGTGCCGTGCCGGAACCAGATTAGGGCCTGAAGCCATCCTGCGGTGTTGCGGCCAGCTCAAAAGAAAGCGAGTTGAAGAAAGGAGCTCAGGGGCACTGTAATTCACAAACCTGCAGAGTTATAAATGACAGCTATCGTCCAAAAATATACTGAAGTAAGGCTGCCAAGAGGACTTGAAAGCGGGGCAGAATTGCAGGAAACCGATTTCAGGAGGTAGACTGGAATTGCATTGAAAGCATAGGAAAAGAGGCAGAACGTCCACAATGATGCACTTGGCCAAAAAGGGCGTATGCGTTTTTTCCTGAATATATTCAGGAAAAAACGCATACGCCCTTTTTGGCCAACCAAGCAAGCTTGCAAAGGAAATCTGCACTACAATGAAGTCTCACTTCCACCCGGTCAAAGGGGCCATCTGAAAAAAGTGTAAAATCCAGAAAGGCAGGACAGGCCATGGAGAACTGGGAGCCTTGTTATGCTGATGGGTAGGATGTAAATTGCCAACAGACACTCGGGAGAAGTGTATGGTGTTTCCTGAAACATCTAAAAAACAAAGCAACAGAGCCTAGGGCACTTCCACTTATGGTCCTATAGCTTAGGGAAATTAAAATCAAAAAGACACAGCCACCCCAAAGTTTGGGACGCATCTGTTTACAAGAACCTCGTTTACCTTACAAGTTCAATATCACAGAAAGTGAAAAATGGATAAAGAACTTGTGGTACTTACGTACAATGCAGTATCACTCAGCAATGAAATCTATGTCATCAGGCCCGTAGCAGCATAATGAGTGGATTCAGGTACGATGATTCTAACTGATATAAGACACACAGAAAAAGAAACATCATAAGATATCACTAATACACGGAATGTAAACTTGGCTAACAGGAACTGAATTACAGAACAGAACAGGGTCTCAAATTTAGAAAACCAACTTATGCTTGCTTAAGGGTAAAGGTGAGTTGGGGTGCTGCATAGAACCAGAGATTGAAATGAGCACAGATAAAGTTCCTTAAGCCAAATATGGAATAGACAAGAGCTACTCCTTGCTCAACGAAATGGACTCAACACCGCATATTAAAGGCCTAAGAATGTACCTGACTAGTAAGTATCTTAAAACCTATGGATTGCTATGTCTCCAAAAGAGAATCAAGCATGTGTACAGGGGCATAAACGCAGCAGTGATAGGATTGGAGAGGTTCGGTGAGCAAATGAAGACCCTTTGAAGTCATATTGCATGGTACCCATTCCACGGGTTTCAACTACCCAGGTTTAAGGTATTCTTCCTTCAGCTAAAACATGCATGTGGAACCTAGAGTATGATCAACCATGTGATCGGGAGACGTGTTCAAATATGTCTCAGTTTTCGTACCCTGGTACTCAGGTGCAACATTCCAGACGCTTTACTAACACTCTCCCCACTTGGAGAGTCAGCGCCTTTAACCTTCTGTTTGGCCCAGTTTGCAATTTCTGCGGAAGATGAACAGGAATAGTGAGAACCAATGAGAGACGAGCTGGAGGTGTCTGGACGGGCAAATTTAACTCTCATTTCCCACCAGGAAGAGGAATTAACCAAAGGCTCAGCGTGCCGGGCCGGAACCAGATTAGGGCCTGAAGCCATCCTGCGGTGTTGCGGCCAGGTCACAAGAAAGCGAGTTGAAGAAAGGAGCTCAGGGGCACTGTAATTCACAAACCTGCAGAGTTATAAATGACAGCTATCGTCCAAAAATATACTGAAGTAAGGCTGCCAAGAGGACTTGAAAGCGGGGCAGAATTGCAGGAAACCGATTTCAGGAGGTAGACTGGAATTGCATTGAAAGCATAGGAAAAGAGGCAGAACGTCCACAATGATGCACTTGACCAAAAAGCGCGTATGCGTTTTTTCCTGAATATATTCAGGAAAATACGCATACGCTCTTTTTGGCCAACCAAGCAAGCTTGCAAAGGTAATCTGCACTACAATGAAGTCTCACTTCCCCCCGGTCAAAAGGGCCATCTGAAAAAAGTGTAAAATCCAGAAAGGCAGGACAGGCCATGGAGAACTGGGAGCCTTGTTATGCTGATGGGCGGGATGTAAATTGCCAACAGACACTCGGGAGAAGTGTATGGTGTTTCCTGAAACATCTAAAAAACAAAGCAACAGAGCCTAGGGCACTTCCACTTATGGTCCTATAGCTTAGGGAAATTAAAATCAAAAAGACACAGCCACCCCAAAGTTTGGGACGCCTCTGTTTACGAGAACCTCGTTTACATTACAAGTTCAACATCGCAGAAAGTGAAAAATGGATAAAGAAGTTGTGGTATTTACTTACAAAGCAATATCACTCAGCAATGAAATCTATGTCATCAGGCCCTTAGCAGCACAATGAGTGGATTCAGGTATGATGATTCTAACTGAAATAAGTCACACAGAAAAAGAAACATCATAAGATATCACTAATACACGGAATGTAAACTTGGCTACACAGGAACTGAATTCCAAAACAGAACAGGGTCTCAAATTTAGAAAAGCATCTTATGCTTGCTTAAGGGGAAAGGTGAGTTCGGGTGCTGCATAAAACTAGAGATTGAAATGAGCACAGATAAAGTTCCTTAAGCCAAATATGGAATAGACAAGAGCTACTCCTTGCTCAACGAAATGGACTCAACACCCCATATTAAACGCCTAAGAATGTACCTGACTAGTAAGTATCTTAAAACCTATGGATTGCTATGTCTCCAAAAGAGAATCAAGCGTGTGTACAGGGGCATAAACGCAGCAGTGATAGGATTGGAGAGGTTCGGTGAGCAAATGAAGACCCTTGGAAGTCATATTGCATGGTACCCATTCCACGGGTCTCAACTCTCCAGGTTTAAGGTATTCTTCCTTCAGCTAAAACATGCATGTGGAACCCAGAGTATGATCAACCGTGTGAACGGGAGACATTTTTAAATATGTCTCAGTTTTGGTCCCCTGGTACTCGGGTGCAACATTCCTGACGCTTTACTAACACTCTCCCCACTTGGAGAGTCAGCGCCTTTAACCTCCTGTTTGGCCCAGTTTGCAATTTCTGCGGAAGATGAACAGGAATAGGAAGAACGAATGAGAGACTAGCTGGAGGTGTCTCGATGGGCAAATTTAACTCTCATTTCCCACCAGGAAGAGGAAATAACCAAAGGCTCAGCGTGCCGTGCCGGAACCAGATTAGGGCCTGAAGCCATCCTTTGGTGTTGCGGCCAGCTCAAAAGAAAGCGAGTTGAAGAAAGGAGCTCAGAGGCACTGTAATTCACAAACCTGCAGAGTTATAAATGACAGCTATCGTCCAAAAATATACTGAAGTAAGGCTGCCAAGAGGACTTGAAAGCGGGGCAGAATTGCAGGAAACCGATTTCAGGAGGTAGACTGGAATTGCATTGAAAGCATAGGAAAAGAGGCAGAACGTCCACAATGATGCACTTGGCCAAAAAGGGCGTATGCGTTTTTTCCTGAATATATTCAGGAAAAAACGCATACGCCCTTTTTGGCTAACCAAGCAAGCTTGCAAAGGAAATCTGCACTACAAGGAAGTCTCACTTCCCCCCGGTCAAAAGGGCCATCTGAAAAAAGTGTAAAATCCAGAAAGGCAGGACAGGCCATGGAGAACTGGGAGCCTTGTTATGCTGATGGGCGGGATGTAAATTGCCAACAGACACAGCATAATGAGCGAGAACCAATGAGAGACTAGCTGGAGGTGTCTGGACGGGCAAATTTAACTCTCATTTCCCACCAGGAAGAGGAATTAACCAAAGGCTCAGCGTGCCGTGCCGGAACCAGATTAGGGCCTGAAGCCATCCTGCGGTGTTGCGGCCAGGTCACAAGAAAGCGAGTTGAAGAAAGGAGCTCAGGGGCACTGTAATTCACAAACCTGCAGAGTTATAAATGACAGCTATCGTCCAAAAATATACTAAAGTAAGGCTGCCAAGAGGACTTGAAAGCGGGGCAGAATTGCAGGAAACCGATTTCAGGAGATAGACAGGAATTGCATTGAAAGCATAGGAAAAGAGGCAGAACGTCCACAATGATGCACTTGGCCAAAAAGGGCGTATGCGTTTTTTCCTGAATATATTCAGGAAAAAACGCATACGCCCTTTTTGGCCAACCAAGCAAGCTTGCAAAGGAAATCTGCACTACAATGAAGTCTCACTTCCACCCGGTCAAAAGGGCCAGCTGAAAAAAGTGTAAAATCCAGAAAGGCAGGACAGGCCATGGAGAACTGGGAGCCTTGTTATGCTGATGGGCGGGATGTAAATTGCCAACAGACACTCGGGAGAAGTGTATGGTGTTTCCTGAAACATCTAAAAAGCAAAGAAACAGAGCCTAGGGCACTTCCACTTATGGTCCTATAGCTTAGGGAAATTAAAATAAAAAAGACACAGCCACCCCAAAGTTTGGGACGCCTCTGTTTACAAGAACCTCGTTTACCGTACAAGTTCAATATCACAGAAAGTGAAAAATGGATAAAGAACTTGTGGTACTTACGTACAATGCAGTATCACTCAGCAATGAAATCTATGTCATCAGGCCCGTAGCAGCATAATGAGTGGATTCAGGTACGATGATTCTAACTGATATAAGTCACACAGAAAAAGAAACATCATAAGATATCACTAATAAACGGAATGTAAACTTGGCTACACAGGAACTGAATTCCAAAACAGAACAGGGTCTCAAATTTAGAAAACCAACTTATGCTTGCTTAAGGGGAAAGGTGAGTTCGGGTGCTGCATAAAACCAGACATTGAAATGAGCACAGATAAAGTTCCTTAAGCCAAATATGGAATAGACAAGAGCTACTCCTTGCTCAACGAAATGGACTCAACACCCCATATTAAACGCCTAAGAATGTACCTGACTAGTAAGGATCTTAAAACCTATGGATTGCTATGTCTCCAAAAGAGAATCAAGCATGTGTACAGGGGCATAAACGCAGCAGTGATAGGATTGGAGAGGTTCGGTGAGCAAATGAATACCCTTTGAAGTCATATTGCATGGTACCCATTCCACGGGTTTCAACTACCCAGGTTTAAGGTATTCTTCCTTCAGCTAAAACATGCATGTGGAACCTAGAGTATGATCAACCATGTGATCGGGAGACATGTTCAAATATATCTCAGTTTTCGTACCCTGGTACTCAGGTGCAACATTCCAGACGCTTTACTAACACTCTCCCCACTTGGAGAGTCAGCGCCTTTAACCTCCTGTTTGGCCCAGTTTGCAATTTCTGCGGAAGATGAACAGGAATAGCGAGAACCAATGAGAGACAAGCTGGAGGTGTCTGGACGGGCAAATTTAACTCTCATTTCCCACCAGGAAGAGGAATTAACCAAAGGCTCAGCGTGCCGTGCCGGAACCAGATTAGGGCCTGAAGCCATCCTGCGGTGTTGCGGCCAGGTCACAAGAAAGCGAGTTGAAGAAAGGAGCGCAGGGGCACTGTAATTCACAAACCTGCAGAGTTGTAAATGACAGCTATCGTCCAAACATATACTGAAGTAAGGCTGCCAAGAGGACTTGAAAGCGGGGCAGAATTGCAGGAAACCGATTTCAGGAGGTAGACTGGAATTGCATTGAAAGCATAGGAAAAGAGGCAGAACGTCCACAATGATGCACTTGGCCAAAAAGGGCGTATGCGTTTTTTCCTGAATATATTCAGGAAAAAACGCATACGCCCTTTTTGGCCAACCAAGCAAGCTTGCAAAGGAAATCTGCACTACAATGAAGTCTCACTTTCCCCCGGTCAAAAGGGCCATCTGAAAAAAGTGTAAAATCCAGAAAGGCAGGACAGGCGATGGAGAACTGGGAGCCTTGTTATGCTGATGGGCGGGATGAAAATTCCCAACAGACACTGGGGAGAAGTGTATGGTGTTTCCTGAAACATCTAAAAAACAAAGCAACAGAGCCTAGGGCACTTCCACTTATGGTCCTATAGCTTAGGGAAATTAAAATAAAAAAGACACAGCCACCCCAAAGTTTGGGACGCCTCTGTTTACAAGAACCTCGTTTACAGTACAAGTTCAACATCGCAGAAAGTGAAAAATGGATAAAGAAGTTGTGGTATTTACTTACAAAGCAATATCACTCAGCAATGAAATCTATGTCATCAGGCCCTTAGCAGCACAATGAGTGGATTCAGGTATGATGATTCTAACTGAAATAAGTCACACAGAAAAAGAAACATCATAAGATATCAGTAATACACGGAATGTAAACTTGGCTACACAGGAACTGAATTACAGAACAGAACAGGGTCTCAAATTTAGAAAAGCAACTTATGCTTGCTTAAGGGTAAAGGTGAGTTGGGGTGCTGCATAAAACCAGAGATTGAAATGAGCACAGATAAAGTTCCTTAAGCCAAATATGGAATAGACAAGAGCTACTCCTTGCTCAACGAAATGGACTCAACACCGCATATTAAATGCCTAAGAATGTACCTGACTAGTAAGTATCTTAAAACCTATTGATTGCTATGTCTCCAAAAGAGAATCAAGCATGTGTACAGGGGCATAAACGCAGCAGTGATAGGATTGGAGAGGTTCAGTGTGCAAATGAAGACCCTTTGAAGTCATATTGCATGGTACCCATTCCACGGGTTTCAACTACCCAGGTTTAAGGTATTCTACCTTCAGCTAAAACATGCATGTGGAAACTAAAGTATGATCAACCATGTGATCGGGAAACGTGTTCAAATATGTCTCAGTTTTCGTACCCTGGTACTCGGGTGCAACATTCCAGACGCTTTACTAACACCCTCCCGACTTGGAGAGTCAGTCCCTTTAACCTCCTGTTTGGCCCAGTTTGCAATTTCTGTGGAAGATGAACAGGAATAGCGAGAACCAATGAGAGACTAGCTGGAGGTGTCTGGATGGGCAAATTTAACTCTCATTTCCCACCAGGAAGAGGAATTAAACAAAGGCTCAGCGTGCCGTGCCGGAACCAGATTAGGGCCTGAAGCCATCCTGCGGTGTTGCGGCCAGCTCAAAAGAAAACGAGTTGAAGAAAGGAGCTCAGGGGCACTGTAATTCACAAACCTGCAGAGTTATAAATGACAGCTATCGTCCAAAAATATACTGAAGTAAGGCTGCCAAGAGGACTTGAAAGCGGGGCAGAATTGCAGGAAACCGATTTCAGGAGGTAGACTGGAATTGCATTGAAAGCATAGGAAAAGAGGCAGAACGTCCACAATGATGCACTTCGCCAAAAAGGGCGTATGTGTTTTTTCCTGAATATATTCAGGAAACAACGCATACACACTTTTTTGCCAACCAAGCAAGCTTGCAAAGGAAATCTGCACTACAATGAAGTCTCACATCCCCCCGGTCAAAAGGGCCATCTGAAAAAAGTGTAAAATCCAGAAAGGCAGGACAGGCCATGGAGAATTGGGAGCCTTGTTATGCTGATGGGCGGGATGTAAATTGCCAACAGACACTTGGGAGAAGTGTATGGTGTTTCCTGAAACATCTAAAAAACAAAGCAACAGAGCCTAGGGCACTTCCACTTATGGTCCTATAGCTTAGGGAAATTAAAATAAAAAAGACACAGCCACCCCAAAGTTTGGGACGCCTTTGATTACAAGAACCTCGTTTACAGTACAAGTTCAACATCGCAGAAAGTGAAAAATGGATAAAGAAGTTGTGGTATTTACTTACAAAGCAATATCACTCAGCAATGAAATCTATGTCATCAGGCCCTTAGCAGCACAATGAGTGGATTCAGGTATGATGATTCTAACTGAAATAAGTCACACAGAAAAAGAAACATCATAAGATATCAGTAATACACGGAATGTAAACTTGGCTACACAGGAACTGAATTACAGAACAGAACAGTGTCTCAAATTTAGAAAACGAACTTATGCTTGCTTAAGGGGAAAGGTGAGTTGGGGTGCTGCATAAAACCAGAGATTGAAATGAGCACAGATAAAGTTCCTTAAGCCAAATATGGAATAGACAAGAGCTACTCCTTGCTCAATGAAATGGACTCAACACCCCATATTAAACGCCTAAGAATGTACCTGACTAGTAAGTATCTTAAAACCTATGGATTGCTATGTCTCTGAAAGAGAATCAAGCGTGCGTACAGGGGCATAAACGCAGCAGTGATAGGATTAGAGAGGTTCGGTGAGCAAATGAAGAACTTTTGAAGTCATATTGCATGATACCCATTCCACGGGTCTCAACTCTCCAGGTTTCAGGGATTCTTCCTTCAGCTAAAACATGCATGTGGAACCCAGAGTATGATCAACCATGTGATCGGGAGACGTGTTCCAATATGTCTCAGTTTTCGTCCCCTGGTACTCGGGTGGAACATTCCAGACGCTTTACTAACACTCTCCCCAATTGGAGAGTCAGTGCCTTTAACCTCCTGTTTGGCCCTGTTTGCAATTTCTGTGGAAGATGAACAGGAATAGGGAGTACCAATGAGAGACTAGCTGGAGGTGTCTGGACGGGCAAATTTAACTCTCATTTCCCACCAGGAAGAGGAATTAATTAAAGGCTCAGCGTGTGATACCGGAACCAGATTAGGGCCTGAAGCAATCCTGCGGTGTTGCGGCCAGGTCACAAGAAAGCGAGTTGAAGAAAGGAGCTCAGGGGCACTGTAATTCACAAACCTGCAGAGTTATAAATGACAGCTATCGTCCAAAAATATACTGAAGTAAGGCTGCCAAGAGGACTTGAAAGCGGGGCAGAATTGCAGGAAACCGATTTCAGGAGGTAGACTGGAATTGCATTGAAAGCATAGGAAAAGAG
Organism: Pseudorca crassidens; assembly: GCF_039906515.1. Classification (NCBI taxonomy): domain Eukaryota; kingdom Metazoa; phylum Chordata; class Mammalia; order Artiodactyla; family Delphinidae; genus Pseudorca; species Pseudorca crassidens. The sequence continues at coordinate 530,427 of NW_027136302.1, read as the reverse complement.
GCAGAACGTCCACAATGATGCACTTGGCCAAAAAGGGCGTATGCGTTTTTTCCTGAATATATTCAGGAAAAAACGCATACGCCCTTTTTGGCCAACCAAGCAAGCTTGCAAAGGAAATCTGCACTACAATGAAGTCTCACTTCCCCCCGGTCAAAAGGGCCACCTGAAATAAGTGTAAAATCCAGAAAGGCAGGACAGGCCATGGAGAACTGGGAGCCTTGTTATGCTGATGGGCGGGATGTAAATTGCCAACAGACACTCGGGAGAAGTGTATGGTGTTTCCTGAAACATGTAAAACACAAAGCAACAGAGCCTAGGGCACTTCCACTTATGGTCCTATAGCTTAGGGAAATTAAAATCAAAAAGACACAGCCACCCCAAAGTTTGGGACGGCTCTGTTTACAAGAACCACGTTTACGGTACAAGTTCAATATCGCAGAAAGTGAAAAATGGATAAACAAGTTATGGTACTTACGTACAATGCAATATCACTCAGCAATGAAATCTCTGTCATCAGACCCGAAGCTGCATAATGAGTGGATTCAGGTACGATGATTCTAACTGAAATAAGTCACACAGGAAAAGAAACATCATAAGATATCACTAATACACGGAATGTAAACTTGGCTACACAGGAACTGAATTCCAAAACAGAACAGGGTCTCAAATTTAGAAAACCAACTTATGCTTGCTTAAGGGGAAAGGTGAGTTGGGGTGCTGCATAAAACCAGAGATTGAAATGAGCACAGATAAACTTCCTTAAGCCAAATATGGAATAGTCAAGAGCTACTCCTTGCTCAATGAAATGGACTCAAAACCCCATATTAAACGCCTAAGAATGTACCTGACTAGTAAGTATCTTAAAACCTATGGATTGCTATGTCTCTGAAAGAGAATCAAGCGTGCGTACAGGGGCATAAACGCAGCAGTGATAGGATTAGAGAGGTTCGGTGAGCAAATGAAGAACTTTTGAAGTCATATTGCATGATACCCATTCCACGGGTCTCAACTCTCCAGGTTTCAGGGATTCTTCCTTCAGCTAAAACATGCATGTGGAACCCAGAGTATGATCAACCATGTGATCGGGAGACGTGTTCCAATATGTCTCAGTTTTCGTCCCCTGGTACTCGGGTGGAACATTCCAGACGCTTTACTAACACTCTCCCCAATTGGAGAGTCAGTGCCTTTAACCTCCTGTTTGGCCCAGTTTGCAATTTCTGCGGAAGATGAACAGGAATAGTGAGAACCAATGAGAGACGAGCTGGAGGTGTCTGGACGGGCAAATTTAACTCTCATTTCCCACTAGGAAGAGGAATTAACCAAAGGCTCAGCGTGCCGTGCCGGAACCAGATTAGGGCCTGAAGCCATCCTGCGGTCTTGCGGCCAGGTCACAAGAAATCGAGTTGAAGAAAGGAACTCAGGGGCACTGTAATTCACAAACCTGCAGACTTATAAATGACAGCTATCGTACAAAAATATACTGAAGTAAGGCTGCCAAGAGGACTTGAAAGCGGGGCAGAATTGCAGGAAACCGATTTCAGGAGGTAGACTGGAATTGCATTGAAAGCATAGGAAAAGAGGCAGAACGTCCACAATGATGCACTTGGCCAAAAAGGGCGTATGGTTTTTTCCTGAATATATTCAGGAAAAAATGCATACGCCCTTTTTGGCCAACCAAGCAAGCTTGCAAAGGAAATCTGCACTACAATGAAGTCTCACTTCCCCCCGGTCAAAAGGGCCATCTGAAAAAAGTGTAAAATCCAGAAAGGCAGGACAGGCCATGGAGAACTGGGAGCCTTGTTATGCTGATGGGCGGGATGTAAATTGCCAACAGACACTCGGGAGAAGTGTATGGTGTTTCCTGAAACATCTAAAAAACAAAGCAACAGAGCCTAGGGCACTTCCACTTATGGTCCTATAGCTTAGGGAAATTAAAATCAAAGAGACACAGCCTCCCCAAAGTTTGGGATGCCTCTGTTTACAAGAACCTCGTTTACCGTACAAGTTCAATATCACAGAAAGTGAAAAATGGATAAAGAACTTGTGGTACTTACGTACAATGCAGTATCACTCAGCAATGAAATCTATGTCATCAGGCCCGTAGCAGCATAATGAGTGGATTCAGGTACGATGATTCTAACTGAAATAAGTCACACAGAAAAAGAAACATCATAAGATATCACTAATACACGGAATGTAAACTTGGCTACACAGGAACTGAATTCCAAAACAGAACAGGGTCTCAAATTTAGAAAAGCATCTTATGCTTGCTTAAGGGGAAAGGTGAGTTGGGGTGCTGCATAAAACCAGAGATTGAAATGAGCACAGATAAAGTTCCTTAAGCCAAATATGGAATAGACAAGAGCTACTCCTTGCTCAAAGAAATGGACTCAACACCCCATATTAAACGCCTAAGAATGTACCTGACTAGTAAGTATCTTAAAACCTATGGATTGCTATGTCTCCGAAAGAGAATCAAGCGTGTGTACAGGGGCATAAACGCAGCAGTGATAGGATTGGAGAGGTTCGGTGAGCAAATGAAGACCCTTTGAATTCCTATTGCATGGTAACCATTCCACGGGTGTCAACTCTCCAGGTTTAAGGTATTCTTCCTTCAGCTAAAACATGCATGTGGAACCCAGAGTATGATCAACCATATGAACGGGAGACGTGTTCAAATATGTCTCAGTTTTCCTCCCCTGGTACTCGGGTGCAACATTCCAGATGCTTTACTAACTCTCTCCCCACTTGGCGAGTCAGCGCCTTTAACCTCCTGTTTGGCCCAGTTTGCAATTTCTGCGGAAGATGAACAGGAATAGCGAGAACCAAAGAGAGACTAGCTGGAGGTGTCTGGACGGGCAAATTTAACTCTCATTTCCCACCAGGAAGAGGAATTAACCAAAGGCTCAGCGTGCCGTGCCGGAACGAGATTAGGGCCTGAAGCCATCCTGCGGTGTTGCGGCCAGGTCACAAGAAAGCGAGTTGAAGAAAGGAGCTCAGGGGCACTGTAATTCACAAACCTGCAGAGTTATAAATGACAGCTATCGTCCAAAAATATACTGAAGTAAGGCTGCCAAGAGGACTTGAAAGCGGGGCAGAATTGCAGGAAACCGATTTCAGGAGATAGACTGGAATTGCATTGAAAGCATAGGAAAAGAGGCAGAACGTCCACAATGATGCACTTGGCCAAAAAGGGCGTATGCGTTTTTTCCTGAATATATTCAGGAAAAAACGCATACGCCCTTTTTGGCCAACCAAGCAATCTTGCAAAGGAAATCTGCACTACAATGTAGTCTCACTTCCACCCGGTCAAAAGGGCCATCTGAAAAAAGTGTAAAATCCAGAAAGGCAGGACAGGCCATGGAGAACTGGGAGCCTTGTTATGCTGATGGGCGGGATGTAAATTGCCAACAGACACTCGGGAGAAGTGTATGGTGTTTCCTGAAACATCTAAAAAGCAAAGCAACAGAGCCTAGGGCACTTCCACTTATGGTCCTATAGCTTAGGGAAATTAAAATCAAAAAGACACAGCCACCCCAAAGTTTGGGACGCCTCTGTTTACAAGAACCTCGTTTACCGTACAAGTTCAATATCACAGAAAGTGAAAAATGGATACAGAACTTGTGGTACTTACGTACAATGCAGTATCACTCAGCAATGAAATCTATGTCATCAGGCCCGTAGCAGCATAATGAGTGGATTCAGGTACGATGATTCTAACTGATATAAGTCACACAGAAAAAGAAACATCATAAGATATCACTAATAAACGGAATGTAAACTTGGCTACACAGGAACTGAATTCCAAAACAGAACAGGGTCTCAAATTTAGAAAACCAACTTATGCTTGCTTAAGGGGAAAGGTGAGTTGGGGTGCTGCATAAAACCAGAGATTGAAATGAGCACAGATAAAGTTCCTTAAGCCAAATATGGAATAGACAAGAGCTACTCCTTGCTCAACGAAATGGACTCAACACCGCATATTAAACGCCTAAGAATGTACCTGACTAGTAAGTATCTTAAAAGTATGGATTGCTATGTCTCCGAAAGAGAATCAAGCATGTGTACAGGGGCATAAACGCAGCAGTGATAGGATTGGAGAGGTTCGGTGAGCAAATGAAGACCCTTTGAAGTCATATTGCATGGTACCCATTACACGGGTCTCAACTCTCCAAGTTTAAGGTATTCTTCCTTCAGCTAAAACATGCATGTGGAACCCAGAGTATGATCAACCATGTGAACGGGAGATGTGTTCAAATATGTCTCAGTTTTCCTCCCCTGGTACTCGGGTGCAACATTCCAGACGCTTTACTAACACTCTCCCCACTTGGAGAGTCAGCGCCTTTAACCTCCTGTTTGGCCCAGTTTGCAATTTCTGCGGAAGATGAACAGGAATAGCGAGAACCAATGAGAGATTAGCTGGAGGTGTCTGGACGGGCAAATTTAACTCTCATTTCCCACCAGGAAGAGGAATTAACCAAAGGCTCAGCGTGCCGTGCTGGAACCAGATTAGGGCTTGAAGCCATCTTGCGGTGTTGCGGCCAGGTCACAAGAAAGCGAGTTGAAGAAAGGAGCTCAGGGGCACTGTAATTCACAAACCTGCAGAGTTATAAATGACAGCTATCGTCCAAAAATATACTGAAGTAAGGCTGCCAAGAGGACTTGAAAGCGGGGCAGAATTGCAAGAAACCGATTTCAGGAGGTAGACTGGAATTGCATTGAAAGCATAGGAAAAGAGGCAGAACGTCCACAATGATGCACTTGACCAAAAAGGGCGTATGCGTTTTTTCCTGAATATATTCAGGAAAATACGCATACGCTCTTTTTGGCCAACCAAGCAAGCTTGCAAAGGTAATCTGCACTACAATGAAGTCTCACTTCCCCCCGGTCAAAAGGGCCATCTGAAAAAAGTGTAAAATCCAGAAAGGCAGGACAGGCCATGGAGAACTGGGAGCCTTGTTATGCTGATGGGCGGGATGTAAATTGCCAACAGACACTCGGGAGAAGTGTATGGTGTTTCCTGAAACATCTAAAAAACAAAGCAACAGAGCCTAGGGCACTTCCACTTATGGTCCTATAGCTTAGGGAAATTAAAATCAAAAAGACACAGCCACCCCAAAGTTTGGGACGCCTCTGTTTACAAGAACCTCGTTTACAGTACAAGTTCAACATCGCAGAAAGTGAAAAATGGATAAAGAAGTTGTGGTATTTACTTACAAAGCAATATCACTCAGCAATGAAATCTATGTCATCAGGCCCTTAGCAGCACAATGAGTGGATTCAGGTATGATGATTCTAACTGAAATAAGTCACACAGAAAATGAACCATCATAAGATGTTAGTAATACACGGAATGTAAACTTGGCTACACAGGAACTGAATTACAGAACAGAACAGGGTCTCAAATTTAGAAAAGCAACTTATGCTTGCTTAAGGGTAAAGGTGAGTTGGGGTGCTGCATAAAACCAGAGATCGAAATGAGCACAGATAAAGTTCCTTAAGCCAAATATGGAATAGACAAGAGCTACTCCTTGCTCAATGAAATGGACTCAACACCCCATATTAAACGCCTAAGAATGTACCTGACTAGTAAGTATCTTAAAACCTGTGGATTGCTATGTCTCCAAACGAGAATCAAGCGTGTGTACAGGGGCATAAACACAGCAGGGATAGGATTGGAGAGGTTCGGTGAGCAAATGAAGACCCTTTGAAGTCATATTGCATGGTACCCATTCCACGGGTTTCAACTACCCAGGTTTAAGGTATTCTTCCTTCAGCTAAAACATGCATGTGGAACCCAGAGTATGATCAAACATGTGAACGGGAGACGTGTTCAAATATGTCTCAGTTTTCCTCCCCTGGTACTCGGGTGCAACATTCCAGACGCTTTACTAACACTCTCCCCACTTGGAGAGTCAGCGCCTTTAACCTACTGTTTGGCCCAGTTTGCAATTTCTGCGGAAGATGAACAGGAATAGCGAGAACCAATGAGAGACTAGGTGGAGGTGTCTGGACGGGCAAATTTAACTCTCATTTCCCACTAGGAAGAGGAATTAACCAAAGGCTCAGCGTGCCGTGCCGGAACCAGATTAGGGCCTGAAGCCATCCTGCGGTGTTGCGGCCAGGTCACAAGAAATCGAGTTGAAGAAAGGAGCTCAGGGGCACTGTAATTCACAAACCTGCAGAGTTATAAATGACAGCTATCGTCCAAAAATATACTGAAGTAAGGCTGCCAAGAGGACTTGAAAGCGGGGCAGAATTGCAGGAAACCGATTTCAGGAGATAGACTGGAATTGCATTGAAAGCATAGGAAAAGAGGCAGAACGTCCACAATGATGCACTTGGCCAAAAAGGGCGTATGCGTTTTTTCCTGAATATATTCAGGAAAAAACGCATACGCCCTTTTTGGCCAACCAAGCAAGCTTGCAAAGGAAATCTGCACTACAATGAAGTCTCACTTCCCCCCGGTCAAAAGGGCCATCTGAAAAAAGTGTAAAATCCAGAAAGGCAGGACAGGCCATGGAGAACTGGGAGCCTTGTTATGCTGATGGGCGGGATGTAAATTGCCAACAGACACTCGGGAGAAGTGTATGGTGTTTCCTGAAACATCTAAAAAACAAAGCAACAGAGCCTAGGGCACTTCCACTTATGGTCCTATAGCTTAGGGAAATTAAAATCAAAGAGACACAGCCTCCCCAAAGTTTGGGATGCCTCTGTTTACAAGAACCTCGTTTACCGTACAAGTTCAATATCACAGAAAGTGAAAAATGGATAAAGAACTTGTGGTACTTACGTACAATGCAGTATCACTCAGCAATGAAATCTATGTCATCAGGCCCGTAGCAGCATAATGAGTGGATTCAGGTACGATGATTCTAACTGAAATAAGTCACACAGAAAAAGAAACATCATAAGATATCACTAATACACGGAATGTAAACTTGGCTACACAGGAACTGAATTCCAAAACAGAACAGGGTCTCAAATTTAGAAAAGCATCTTATGCTTGCTTAAGGGGAAAGGTGAGTTCGGGTGCTGCATAAAACTAGAGATTGAAATGAGCACAGATAAAGTTCCTTAAGCCAAATATGGAATAGACAAGAGCTACTCCTTGCTCAACGAAATGGACTCAACACCCCATATTAAACGCCTAAGAATGTACCTGACTAGTAAGTATCTTAAAACCTATGGATTGCTATGTCTCCAAAAGAGAATCAAGCGTGTGTACAGGGGCATAAACGCAGCAGTGATAGGATTGGAGAGGTTCGGTGAGCAAATGAAGACCCTTGGAAGTCATATTGCATGGTACCCATTCCACGGGTCTCAACTCTCCAGGTTTAAGGTATTCTTCCTTCAGCTAAAACATGCATGTGGAACCCAGAGTATGATCAACCGTGTGAACGGGAGACATTTTTAAATATGTCTCAGTTTTGGTCCCCTGGTACTCGGGTGCAACATTCCTGACGCTTTACTAACACTCTCCCCACTTGGAGAGTCAGCGCCTTTAACCTCCTGTTTGGCCCAGTTTTCAATTTCTGCGGAAGATGAACAGGAATAGGAAGAACCAATGAGAGACTAGCTGGAGGTGTCTCGATGGGCAAATTTAACTCTCATTTCCCACCAGGAAGAGGAAATAACCAAAGGCTCAGCGTGCCGTGCCGGAACCAGATTAGGGCCTGAAGCCATCCTTTGGTGTTGCGGCCAGCTCAAAAGAAAGCGAGTTGAAGAAAGGAGCTCAGAGGCACTGTAATTCACAAACCTGCAGAGTTATAAATGACAGCTATCGTCCAAAAATATACTGAAGTAAGGCTGCCAAGAGGACTTGAAAGCGGGGCAGAATTGCAGGAAACCGATTTCAGGAGGTAGACTGGAATTGCATTGAAAGCATAGGAAAAGAGGCAGAACGTCCACAATGATGCACTTGGCCAAAAAGGGCGTATGCGTTTTTTCCTGAATATATTCAGGAAAAAACGCATACGCCCTTTTTGGCTAACCAAGCAAGCTTGCAAAGGAAATCTGCACTACAAGGAAGTCTCACTTCCCCCCGGTCAAAAGGGCCATCTGAAAAAAGTGTAAAATCCAGAAAGGCAGGACAGGCCATGGAGAACTGGGAGCCTTGTTATGCTGATGGGCGGGATGTAAATTGCCAACAGACACAGCATAATGAGCGAGAACCAATGAGAGACTAGCTGGAGGTGTCTGGACGGGCAAATTTAACTCTCATTTCCCACCAGGAAGAGGAATTAACCAAAGGCTCAGCGTGCCGTGCCGGAACCAGATTAGGGCCTGAAGCCATCCTGCGGTGTTGCGGCCAGGTCACAAGAAAGCGAGTTGAAGAAAGGAGCTCAGGGGCACTGTAATTCACAAACCTGCAGAGTTATAAATGACAGCTATCGTCCAAAAATATACTAAAGTAAGGCTGCCAAGAGGACTTGAAAGCGGGGCAGAATTGCAGGAAACCGATTTCAGGAGACAGACAGGAATTGCATTGAAAGCATAGGAAAAGAGGCAGAACGTCCACAATGATGCACTTGGCCAAAAAGGGCGTATGCGTTTTTTCCTGAATATATTCAGGAAAAAACGCATACGCCCTTTTTGGCCAACCAAGCAAGCTTGCAAAGGAAATCTGCACTACAATGAAGTCTCACTTCCACCCGGTCAAAAGGGCCAGCTGAAAAAAGTGTAAAATCCAGAAAGGCAGGACAGGCCATGGAGAACTGGGAGCCTTGTTATGCTGATGGGCGGGATGTAAATTGCCAACAGACACTCGGGAGAAGTGTATGGTGTTTCCTGAAACATCTAAAAAGCAAAGAAACAGAGCCTAGGGCACTTCCACTTATGGTCCTATAGCTTAGGGAAATTAAAATAAAAAAGACACAGCCACCCCAAAGTTTGGGACGCCTCTGTTTACAAGAACCTCGTTTACCGTACAAGTTCAATATCACAGAAAGTGAAAAATGGATAAAGAACTTGTGGTACTTACGTACAATGCAGTATCACTCAGCAATGAAATCTATGTCATCAGGCCCGTAGCAGCATAATGAGTGGATTCAGGTACGATGATTCTAACTGATATAAGTCACACAGAAAAAGAAACATCATAAGATATCACTAATAAACGGAATGTAAACTTGGCTACACAGGAACTGAATTCCAAAACAGAACAGGGTCTCAAATTTAGAAAACCAACTTATGCTTGCTTAAGGGGAAAGGTGAGTTCGGGTGCTGCATAAAACCAGACATTGAAATGAGCACAGATAAAGTTCCTTAAGCCAAATATGGAATAGACAAGAGCTACTCCTTGCTCAACGAAATGGACTCAACACCCCATATTAAACGCCTAAGAATGTACCTGACTAGTAAGGATCTTAAAACCTATGGATTGCTATGTCTCCAAAAGAGAATCAAGCATGTGTACAGGGGCATAAACGCAGCAGTGATAGGATTGGAGAGGTTCGGTGAGCAAATGAATACCCTTTGAAGTCATATTGCATGGTACCCATTCCACGGGTTTCAACTACCCAGGTTTAAGGTATTCTTCCTTCAGCTAAAACATGCATGTGGAACCTAGAGTATGATCAACCATGTGATCGGGAGACATGTTCAAATATATCTCAGTTTTCGTACCCTGGTACTCAGGTGCAACATTCCAGACGCTTTACTAACACTCTCCCCACTTGGAGAGTCAGCGCCTTTAACCTCCTGTTTGGCCCAGTTTGCAATTTCTGCGGAAGATGAACAGGAATAGCGAGAACCAATGAGAGACGAGCTGGAGGTGTCTGGACGGGCAAATTTAACTCTCATTTCCCACCAGGAAGAGGAATTAACCAAAGGCTCAGCGTGCCGGGCCGGAACCAGATTAGGGCCTGAAGCCATCCTGCGGTGTTGCGGCCAGGTCACAAGAAAGCGAGTTGAAGAAAGGAGCGCAGGGGCACTGTAATTCACAAACCTGCAGAGTTGTAAATGACAGCTATCGTCCAAACATATACTGAAGTAAGGCTGCCAAGAGGACTTGAAAGCGGGGCAGAATTGCAGGAAACCGATTTCAGGAGGTAGACTGGAATTGCATTGAAAGCATAGGAAAAGAGGCAGAACGTCCACAATGATGCACTTGGCCAAAAAGGGCGTATGCGTTTTTTCCTGAATATATTCAGGAAAAAACGCATACGCCCTTTTTGGCCAACCAAGCAAGCTTGCAAAGGAAATCTGCACTACAATGAAGTCTCACTTCCCCCCGGTCAAAAGGGCCATCTGAAAAAAGTGTAAAATCCAGAAAGGCAGGACAGGCCATGGAGAACTGGGAGCCTTGTTATGCTGATGGGCGGGATGAAAATTCCCAACAGACACTGGGGAGAAGTGTATGGTGTTTCCTGAAACATCTAAAAAACAAAGCAACAGAGCCTAGGGCACTTCCACTTATGGTCCTATAGCTTAGGGAAATTAAAATAAAAAAGACACAGCCACCCCAAAGTTTGGGATGCCTCTGTTTACAAGAACCTCGTTTACAGTACAAGTTCAACATCGCAGAAAGTGAAAAATGGATAAAGAAGTTGTGGTATTTACTTACAAAGCAATATCACTCAGCAATGAAATCTATGTCATCAGGCCCTTAGCAGCACAATGAGTGGATTCAGGTATGATGATTCTAACTGAAATAAGTCACACAGAAAAAGAAACATCATAAGATATCAGTAATACACGGAATGTAAACTTGGCTACACAGGAACTGAATTACAGAACAGAACAGGGTCTCAAATTTAGAAAAGCAACTTATGCTTGCTTAAGGGTAAAGGTGAGTTGGGGTGCTGCATAAAACCAGAGATTGAAATGAGCACAGATAAAGTTCCTTAAGCCAAATATGGAATAGACAAGAGCTACTCCTTGCTCAACGAAATGGACTCAACACCGCATATTAAATGCCTAAGAATGTACCTGACTAGTAAGTATCTTAAAACCTATGGATTGCTATGTCTCCAAAAGAGAATCAAGCATTTGTACAGGGGCATAAACGCAGCAGTGATAGGATTGGAGAGGTTCAGTGTGTAAATGAAGACCCTTTGAAGTCATATTGCATGGTACCCATTCCACGGGTTTCAACTACCCAGGTTTAAGGTATTCTACCTTCAGCTAAAACATGCATGTGGAAACTAAAGTATGATCAACCATGTGATCGGGAAACGTGTTCAAATATGTCTCAGTTTTCGTACCCTGGTACTCGGGTGCAACATTCCAGACGCTTTACTAACACCCTCCCGACTTGGAGAGTCAGTCCCTTTAACCTCCTGTTTGGCCCAGTTTGCAATTTCTGTGGAAGATGAACAGGAATAGCGAGAACCAATGAGAGACTAGCTGGAGGTGTCTGGATGGGCAAATTTAACTCTCATTTCCCACCAGGAAGAGGAATTAAACAAAGGCTCAGCGTGCCGTGCCGGAACCAGATTAGGGCCTGAAGCCATCCTGCGGTGTTGCGGCCAGCTCAAAAGAAAACGAGTTGAAGAAAGGAGCTCAGGGGCACTGTAATTCACAAACCTGCAGAGTTATAAATGACAGCTATCGTCCAAAAATATACTGAAGTAAGGCTGCCAAGAGGACTTGAAAGCGGGGCAGAATTGCAGGAAACCGATTTCAGGAGGTAGACTGGAATTGCATTGAAAGCATAGGAAAAGAGGCAGAACGTCCACAATGATGCACTTCGCCAAAAAGGGCGTATGTGTTTTTTCCTGAATATATTCAGGAAACAACGCATACACACTTTTTTGCCAACCAAGCAAGCTTGCAAAGGAAATCTGCACTACAATGAAGTCTCACATCCCCCCGGTCAAAAGGGCCATCTGAAAAAAGTGTAAAATCCAGAAAGGCAGGACAGGCCATGGAGAATTGGGAGCCTTGTTATGCTGATGGGCGGGATGTAAATTGCCAACAGACACTTGGGAGAAGTGTATGGTGTTTCCTGAAACATCTAAAAAACAAAGCAACAGAGCCTAGGGCACTTCCACTTATGGTCCTATAGCTTAGGGAAATTAAAATCAAAAAGACACAGCCACCCCAAAGTTTGGGACGCCTCTGTTTACAAGAACCTCGTTTACAGTACAAGTTCAACATCGCAGAAAGTGAAAAATGGATAAAGAAGTTGTGGTATTTACTTACAAAGCAATATCACTCAGCAATGAAATCTATGTCATCAGGCCCTTAGCAGCACAATGAGTGGATTCAGGTATGATGATTCTAACTGAAATAAGTCACACAGAAAAAGAAACATCATAAGATATCAGTAATACACGGAATGTAAACTTGGCTACACAGGAACTGAATTACAGAACAGAACAGGGTCTCAAATTTAGAAAACGAACTTATGCTTGCTTAAGGGGAAAGGTGAGTTGGGGTGCTGCATAAAACCAGAGATTGAAATGAGCACAGATAAAGTTCCTTAAGCCAAATATGGAATAGACAAGAGCTACTCCTTGCTCAATGAAATGGACTCAACACCCCATATTAAACGCCTAAGAATGTACCTGACTAGTAAGTATCTTAAAACCTATGGATTGCTATGTCTCTGAAAGAGAATCAAGCGTGCGTACAGGGGCATAAACGCAGCAGTGATAGGATTAGAGAGGTTCGGTGAGCAAATGAAGAACTTTTGAAGTCATATTGCATGATACCCATTCCACGGGTCTCAACTCTCCAGGTTTCAGGGATTCTTCCTTCAGCTAAAACATGCATGTGGAACCCAGAGTATGATCAACCATGTGATCGGGAGACGTGTTCCAATATGTCTCAGTTTTCGTCCCCTGGTACTCGGGTGGAACATTCCAGACGCTTTACTAACACTCTCCCCAATTGGAGAGTCAGTGCCTTTAACCTCCTGTTTGGCCCTGTTTGCAATTTCTGTGGAAGATGAACAGGAATAGGGAGAACCAATGAGAGACTAGCTGGAGGTGTCTGGACGGGCAAATTTAACTCTCATTTCCCACCAGGAAGAGGAATTAATTAAAGGCTCAGCGTGTGATACCGGAACCAGATTAGGGCCTGAAGCAATCCTGCGGTGTTGCGGCCAGGTCACAAGAAAGCGAGTTGAAGAAAGGAGCTCAGGGGCACTGTAATTCACAAACCTGCAGAGTTATAAATGACAGCTATCGTCCAAAAATATACTGAAGTAAGGCTGCCAAGAGGACTTGAAAGCGGGGCAGAATTGCAGGAAACCGATTTCAGGAGGTAGACTGGAATTGCATTGAAAGCATAGGAAAAGAGGCAGAACGTCCACAATGATGCACTTGGCCAAAAAGGGCGTATGCGTTTTTTCCTGAATATATTCAGGAAAAAACGCATATGCCCTTTTTGGCCAACCAAGCAAGCTTGCAAAGGAAATCTGCACTACAATGAAGTCTCACTTCCCCCCGGTCAAAAGGGCCACCTGAAATAAGTGTAAAATCCAGAAAGGCAGGACAGGCCATGGAGAACTGGGAGCCTTGTTATGCTGATGGGCGGGATGTAAATTGCCAACAGACACTCGGGAGAAGTGTATGGTGTTTCCTGAAACATGTAAAACACAAAGCAACAGAGCCTAGGGCACTTCCACTTATGGTCCTATAGCTTAGGGAAATTAAAATCAAAAAGACACAGCCACCCCAAAGTTTGGGACGGCTCTGTTTACAAGAACCACGTTTACGGTACAAGTTCAATATCGCAGAAAGTGAAAAATGGATAAACAAGTTATGGTACTTACGTACAATGCAATATCACTCAGCAATGAAATCTCTGTCATCAGACCCGAAGCTGCATAATGAGTGGATGCAGGTACGATGATTCTAACTGAAATAAGTCACACAGGAAAAGAAACATCATAAGATATCACTAATACACGGAATGTAAACTTGGCTACACAGGAACTGAATTCCAAAACAGAACAGGGTCTCAAATTTAGAAAACCAACTTATGCTTGCTTAAGGGTAAAGGTGAGTTGGGGTGCTGCATAAAACCAGAGATTGAAATGAGCACAGATAAAGTTCCTTAAGCCAAATATGGAATAGACAAGAGCTACTCCTTGCTCAACGAAATGGACTCAACACCGCATATTAAATGCCTAAGAATGTACCTGACTAGTAAGTATCTTAAAACCTATGGATTGCTATGTCTCCAAAAGAGAATCAAGCATGTGTACAGGGGCATAAACGCAGCAGTGATAGGATTGGAGAGGTTCAGTGTGCAAATGAAGACCCTTTGAAGTCATATTGCATGGTACCCATTCCACGGGTTTCAACTACCCAGGTTTAAGGTATTCTACCTTCAGCTAAAACATGCATGTGGAAACTAAAGTATGATCAACCATGTGATCGGGAAACGTGTTCAAATATGTCTCAGTTTTCGTACCCTGGTACTCGGGTGCAACATTCCAGACGCTTTACTAACACCCTCCCGACTTGGAGAGTCAGTCCCTTTAACCTCCTGTTTGGCCCAGTTTGCAATTTCTGTGGAAGATGAACAGGAATAGCGAGAACCAATGAGAGACTAGCTGGAGGTGTCTGGATGGGCAAATTTAACTCTCATTTCCCACCAGGAAGAGGAATTAAACAAAGGCTCAGCGTGCCGTGCCGGAACCAGATTAGGGCCTGAAGCCATCCTGCGGTGTTGCGGCCAGCTCAAAAGAAAACGAGTTGAAGAAAGGAGCTCAGGGGCACTGTAATTCACAAACCTGCAGAGTTATAAATGACAGCTATCGTCCAAAAATATACTGAAGTAAGGCTGCCAAGAGGACTTGAAAGCGGGGCAGAATTGCAGGAAACCGATTTCAGGAGGTAGACTGGAATTGCATTGAAAGCATAGGAAAAGAGGCAGAACGTCCACAATGATGCACTTCGCCAAAAAGGGCGTATGTGTTTTTTCCTGAATATATTCAGGAAACAACGCATACACACTTTTTTGCCAACCAAGCAAGCTTGCAAAGGAAATCTGCACTACAATGAAGTCTCACATCCCCCCGGTCAAAAGGGCCATCTGAAAAAAGTGTAAAATCCAGAAAGGCAGGACAGGCCATGGAGAATTGGGAGCCTTGTTATGCTGATGCGCGGGATGTAAATTGCCAACAGACACTTGGGAGAAGTGTATGGTGTTTCCTGAAACATCTAAAAAACAAAGCAACAGAGCCTAGGGCACTTCCACTTATGGTCCTATAGCTTAGGGAAATTAAAATCAAAAAGACACAGCCACCCCAAAGTTTGGGACGCCTCTGTTTACAAGAACCTCGTTTACAGTACAAGTTCAACATCGCAGAAAGTGAAAAATGGATAAAGAAGTTGTGGTATTTACTTACAAAGCAATATCACTCAGCAATGAAATCTATGTCATCAGGCCCTTAGCAGCACAATGAGTGGATTCAGGTATGATGATTCTAACTGAAATAAGTCACACAGAAAAAGAAACATCATAAGATATCAGTAATACACGGAATGTAAACTTGGCTACACAGGAACTGAATTACAGAACAGAACAGGGTCTCAAATTTAGAAAACGAACTTATGCTTGCTTAAGGGGAAAGGTGAGTTGGGGTGCTGCATAAAACCAGAGATTGAAATGAGCACAGATAAAGTTCCTTAAGCCAAATATGGAATAGACAAGAGCTACTCCTTGCTCAATGAAATGGACTCAACACCCCATATTAAACGCCTAAGAATGTACCTGACTAGTAAGTATCTTAAAACCTATGGATTGCTATGTCTCTGAAAGAGAATCAAGCGTGCGTACAGGGGCATAAACGCAGCAGTGATAGGATTAGAGAGGTTCGGTGAGCAAATGAAGAACTTTTGAAGTCATATTGCATGATACCCATTCCACGGGTCTCAACTCTCCAGGTTTCAGGGATTCTTCCTTCAGCTAAAACATGCATGTGGAACCCAGAGTATGATCAACCATGTGATCGGGAGACGTGTTCCAATATGTCTCAGTTTTCGTCCCCTGGTACTCGGGTGGAACATTACAGACGCTTTACTAACACTCTCCCCAATTGGAGAGTCAGTGCCTTTAACCTCCTGTTTGGCCCTGTTTGCAATTTCTGTGGAAGATGAACAGGAATAGGGAGAACCAATGAGAGACTAGCTGGAGGTGTCTGGACGGGCAAATTTAACTCTCATTTCCCACCAGGAAGAGGAATTAATTAAAGGCTCAGCGTGTGATACCGGAACCAGATTAGGGCCTGAAGCAATCCTGCGGTGTTGCGGCCAGGTCACAAGAAAGCGAGTTGAAGAAAGGAGCTCAGGGGCACTGTAATTCACAAACCTGCAGAGTTATAAATGACAGCTATCGTCCAAAAATATACTGAAGTAAGGCTGCCAAGAGGACTTGAAAGCGGGGCAGAATTGCAGGAAACCGATTTCAGGAGGTAGACTGGAATTGCATTGAAAGCATAGGAAAAGAGGCAGAACGTCCACAATGATGCACTTGGCCAAAAAGGGCGTATGCGTTTTTTCCTGAATATATTCAGGAAAAAACGCATACGCCCTTTTTGGCCAACCAAGCAAGCTTGCAAAGGAAATCTGCACTACAATGAAGTCTCACTTCCCCCCGGTCAAAAGGGCCACCTGAAATAAGTGTAAAATCCAGAAAGGCAGGACAGGCCATGGAGAACTGGGAGCCTTGTTATGCTGATGGGCGGGATGTAAATTGCCAACAGACACTCGGGAGAAGTGTATGGTGTTTCCTGAAACATGTAAAACACAAAGCAACAGAGCCTAGGGCACTTCCACTTATGGTCCTATAGCTTAGGGAAATTAAAATCAAAAAGACACAGCCACCCCAAAGTTTGGGACGGCTCTGTTTACAAGAACCACGTTTACGGTACAAGTTCAATATCGCAGAAAGTGAAAAATGGATAAACAAGTTATGGTACTTACGTACAATGCAATATCACTCAGCAATGAAATCTCTGTCATCAGACCCGAAGCTGCATAATGAGTGGATTCAGGTACGATGATTCTAACTGAAATAAGTCACACAGGAAAAGAAACATCATAAGATATCACTAATACACGGAATGTAAACTTGGCTACACAGGAACTGAATTCCAAAACAGAACAGGGTCTCAAATTTAGAAAACCAACTTATGCTTGCTTAAGGGGAAAGGTGAGTTGGGGTGCTGCATAAAACCAGAGATTGAAATGAGCACAGATAAACTTCCTTAAGCCAAATATGGAATAGTCAAGAGCTACTCCTTGCTCAATGAAATGGACTCAAAACCCCATATTAAACGCCTAAGAATGTACCTGACTAGTAAGTATCTTAAAACCTATGGATTGCTATGTCTCTGAAAGAGAATCAAGCGTGCGTACAGGGGCATAAACGCAGCAGTGATAGGATTAGAGAGGTTCGGTGAGCAAATGAAGAACTTTTGAAGTCATATTGCATGATACCCATTCCACGGGTCTCAACTCTCCAGGTTTCAGGGATTCTTCCTTCAGCTAAAACATGCATGTGGAACCCAGAGTATGATCAACCATGTGATCGGGAGACGTGTTCCAATATGTCTCAGTTTTCGTCCCCTGGTACTCGGGTGGAACATTCCAGACGCTTTACTAACACTCTCCCCAATTGGAGAGTCAGTGCCTTTAACCTCCTGTTTGGCCCAGTTTGCAATTTCTGCGGAAGATGAACAGGAATAGTGAGAACCAATGAGAGACGAGCTGGAGGTGTCTGGACGGGCAAATTTAACTCTCATTTCCCACTAGGAAGAGGAATTAACCAAAGGCTCAGCGTGCCGTGCCGGAACCAGATTAGGGCCTGAAGCCATCCTGCGGTCTTGCGGCCAGGTCACAAGAAATCGAGTTGAAGAAAGGAACTCAGGGGCACTGTAATTCACAAACCTGCAGACTTATAAATGACAGCTATCGTACAAAAATATACTGAAGTAAGGCTGCCAAGAGGACTTGAAAGCGGGGCAGAATTGCAGGAAACCGATTTCAGGAGGTAGACTGGAATTGCATTGAAAGCATAGGAAAAGAGGCAGAACGTCCACAATGATGCACTTGGCCAAAAAGGGCGTATGGTTTTTTCCTGAATATATTCAGGAAAAAATGCATACGCCCTTTTTGGCCAACCAAGCAAGCTTGCAAAGGAAATCTGCACTACAATGAAGTCTCACTTCCCCCCGGTCAAAAGGGCCATCTGAAAAAAGTGTAAAATCCAGAAAGGCAGGACAGGCCATGGAGAACTGGGAGCCTTGTTATGCTGATGGGCGGGATGTAAATTGCCAACAGACACTCGGGAGAAGTGTATGGTGTTTCCTGAAACATCTAAAAAACAAAGCAACAGAGCCTAGGGCACTTCCACTTATGGTCCTATAGCTTAGGGAAATTAAAATCAAAGAGACACAGCCTCCCCAAAGTTTGGGATGCCTCTGTTTACAAGAACCTCGTTTACCGTACAAGTTCAATATCACAGAAAGTGAAAAATGGATAAAGAACTTGTGGTACTTACGTACAATGCAGTATCACTCAGCAATGAAATCTATGTCATCAGGCCCGTAGCAGCATAATGAGTGGATTCAGGTACGATGATTCTAACTGAAATAAGTCACACAGAAAAAGAAACATCATAAGATATCACTAATACACGGAATGTAAACTTGGCTACACAGGAACTGAATTCCAAAACAGAACAGGGTCTCAAATTTAGAAAAGCATCTTATGCTTGCTTAAGGGGAAAGGTGAGTTGGGGTGCTGCATAAAACCAGAGATTGAAATGAGCACAGATAAAGTTCCTTAAGCCAAATATGGAATAGACAAGAGCTACTCCTTGCTCAAAGAAATGGACTCAACACCCCATATTAAACGCCTAAGAATGTACCTGACTAGTAAGTATCTTAAAACCTATGGATTGCTATGTCTCCGAAAGAGAATCAAGCGTGTGTACAGGGGCATAAACGCAGCAGTGATAGGATTGGAGAGGTTCGGTGAGCAAATGAAGACCCTTTGAATTCCTATTGCATGGTAACCATTCCACGGGTGTCAACTCTCCAGGTTTAAGGTATTCTTCCTTCAGCTAAAACATGCATGTGGAACCCAGAGTATGATCAACCATATGAACGGGAGACGTGTTCAAATATGTCTCAGTTTTCCTCCCCTGGTACTCGGGTGCAACATTCCAGATGCTTTACTAACTCTCTCCCCACTTGGCGAGTCAGCGCCTTTAACCTCCTGTTTGGCCCAGTTTGCAATTTCTGCGGAAGATGAACAGGAATAGCGAGAACCAAAGAGAGACTAGCTGGAGGTGTCTGGACGGGCAAATTTAACTCTCATTTCCCACCAGGAAGAGGAATTAACCAAAGGCTCAGCGTGCCGTGCCGGAACGAGATTAGGGCCTGAAGCCATCCTGCGGTGTTGCGGCCAGGTCACAAGAAAGCGAGTTGAAGAAAGGAGCTCAGGGGCACTGTAATTCACAAACCTGCAGAGTTATAAATGACAGCTATCGTCCAAAAATATACTGAAGTAAGGCTGCCAAGAGGACTTGAAAGCGGGGCAGAATTGCAGGAAACCGATTTCAGGAGATAGACTGGAATTGCATTGAAAGCATAGGAAAAGAGGCAGAACGTCCACAATGATGCACTTGGCCAAAAAGGGCGTATGCGTTTTTTCCTGAATATATTCAGGAAAAAACGCATACGCCCTTTTTGGCCAACCAAGCAATCTTGCAAAGGAAATCTGCACTACAATGTAGTCTCACTTCCACCCGGTCAAAAGGGCCATCTGAAAAAAGTGTAAAATCCAGAAAGGCAGGACAGGCCATGGAGAACTGGGAGCCTTGTTATGCTGATGGGCGGGATGTAAATTGCCAACAGACACTCGGGAGAAGTGTATGGTGTTTCCTGAAACATCTAAAAAGCAAAGCAACAGAGCCTAGGGCACTTCCACTTATGGTCCTATAGCTTAGGGAAATTAAAATCAAAAAGACACAGCCACCCCAAAGTTTGGGACGCCTCTGTTTACAAGAACCTCGTTTACCGTACAAGTTCAATATCACAGAAAGTGAAAAATGGATACAGAACTTGTGGTACTTACGTACAATGCAGTATCACTCAGCAATGAAATCTATGTCATCAGGCCCGTAGCAGCATAATGAGTGGATTCAGGTACGATGATTCTAACTGATATAAGTCACACAGAAAAAGAAACATCATAAGATATCACTAATAAACGGAATGTAAACTTGGCTACACAGGAACTGAATTCCAAAACAGAACAGGGTCTCAAATTTAGAAAACCAACTTATGCTTGCTTAAGGGGAAAGGTGAGTTGGGGTGCTGCATAAAACCAGAGATTGAAATGAGCACAGATAAAGTTCCTTAAGCCAAATATGGAATAGACAAGAGCTACTCCTTGCTCAACGAAATGGACTCAACACCGCATATTAAACGCCTAAGAATGTACCTGACTAGTAAGTATCTTAAAAGTATGGATTGCTATGTCTCCGAAAGAGAATCAAGCATGTGTACAGGGGCATAAACGCAGCAGTGATAGGATTGGAGAGGTTCGGTGAGCAAATGAAGACCCTTTGAAGTCATATTGCATGGTACCCATTACACGGGTCTCAACTCTCCAAGTTTAAGGTATTCTTCCTTCAGCTAAAACATGCATGTGGAACCCAGAGTATGATCAACCATGTGAACGGGAGATGTGTTCAAATATGTCTCAGTTTTCCTCCCCTGGTACTCGGGTGCAACATTCCAGACGCTTTACTAACACTCTCCCCACTTGGAGAGTCAGCGCCTTTAACCTCCTGTTTGGCCCAGTTTGCAATTTCTGCGGAAGATGAACAGGAATAGCGAGAACCAATGAGAGATTAGCTGGAGGTGTCTGGACGGGCAAATTTAACTCTCATTTCCCACCAGGAAGAGGAATTAACCAAAGGCTCAGCGTGCCGTGCTGGAACCAGATTAGGGCTTGAAGCCATCTTGCGGTGTTGCGGCCAGGTCACAAGAAAGCGAGTTGAAGAAAGGAGCTCAGGGGCACTGTAATTCACAAACCTGCAGAGTTATAAATGACAGCTATCGTCCAAAAATATACTGAAGTAAGGCTGCCAAGAGGACTTGAAAGCGGGGCAGAATTGCAAGAAACCGATTTCAGGAGGTAGACTGGAATTGCATTGAAAGCATAGGAAAAGAGGCAGAACGTCCACAATGATGCACTTGACCAAAAAGGGCGTATGCGTTTTTTCCTGAATATATTCAGGAAAATACGCATACGCTCTTTTTGGCCAACCAAGCAAGCTTGCAAAGGTAATCTGCACTACAATGAAGTCTCACTTCCCCCCGGTCAAAAGGGCCATCTGAAAAAAGTGTAAAATCCAGAAAGGCAGGACAGGCCATGGAGAACTGGGAGCCTTGTTATGCTGATGGGCGGGATGTAAATTGCCAACAGACACTCGGGAGAAGTGTATGGTGTTTCCTGAAACATCTAAAAAACAAAGCAACAGAGCCTAGGGCACTTCCACTTATGGTCCTATAGCTTAGGGAAATTAAAATCAAAAAGACACAGCCACCCCAAAGTTTGGGACGCCTCTGTTTACAAGAACCTCGTTTACAGTACAAGTTCAACATCGCAGAAAGTGAAAAATGGATAAAGAAGTTGTGGTATTTACTTACAAAGCAATATCACTCAGCAATGAAATCTATGTCATCAGGCCCTTAGCAGCACAATGAGTGGATTCAGGTATGATGATTCTAACTGAAATAAGTCACACAGAAAATGAACCATCATAAGATGTTAGTAATACACGGAATGTAAACTTGGCTACACAGGAACTGAATTACAGAACAGAACAGGGTCTCAAATTTAGAAAAGCAACTTATGCTTGCTTAAGGGTAAAGGTGAGTTGGGGTGCTGCATAAAACCAGAGATCGAAATGAGCACAGATAAAGTTCCTTAAGCCAAATATGGAATAGACAAGAGCTACTCCTTGCTCAATGAAATGGACTCAACACCCCATATTAAACGCCTAAGAATGTACCTGACTAGTAAGTATCTTAAAACCTGTGGATTGCTATGTCTCCAAACGAGAATCAAGCGTGTGTACAGGGGCATAAACACAGCAGGGATAGGATTGGAGAGGTTCGGTGAGCAAATGAAGACCCTTTGAAGTCATATTGCATGGTACCCATTCCACGGGTTTCAACTACCCAGGTTTAAGGTATTCTTCCTTCAGCTAAAACATGCATGTGGAACCCAGAGTATGATCAAACATGTGAACGGGAGACGTGTTCAAATATGTCTCAGTTTTCCTCCCCTGGTACTCGGGTGCAACATTCCAGACGCTTTACTAACACTCTCCCCACTTGGAGAGTCAGCGCCTTTAACCTACTGTTTGGCCCAGTTTGCAATTTCTGCGGAAGATGAACAGGAATAGCGAGAACCAATGAGAGACTAGGTGGAGGTGTCTGGACGGGCAAATTTAACTCTCATTTCCCACTAGGAAGAGGAATTAACCAAAGGCTCAGCGTGCCGTGCCGGAACCAGATTAGGGCCTGAAGCCATCCTGCGGTGTTGCGGCCAGGTCACAAGAAATCGAGTTGAAGAAAGGAGCTCAGGGGCACTGTAATTCACAAACCTGCAGAGTTATAAATGACAGCTATCGTCCAAAAATATACTGAAGTAAGGCTGCCAAGAGGACTTGAAAGCGGGGCAGAATTGCAGGAAACCGATTTCAGGAGATAGACTGGAATTGCATTGAAAGCATAGGAAAAGAGGCAGAACGTCCACAATGATGCACTTGGCCAAAAAGGGCGTATGCGTTTTTTCCTGAATATATTCAGGAAAAAACGCATACGCCCTTTTTGGCCAACCAAGCAAGCTTGCAAAGGAAATCTGCACTACAATGAAGTCTCACTTCCCCCCGGTCAAAAGGGCCATCTGAAAAAAGTGTAAAATCCAGAAAGGCAGGACAGGCCATGGAGAACTGGGAGCCTTGTTATGCTGATGGGCGGGATGTAAATTGCCAACAGACACTCGGGAGAAGTGTATGGTGTTTCCTGAAACATCTAAAAAACAAAGCAACAGAGCCTAGGGCACTTCCACTTATGGTCCTATAGCTTAGGGAAATTAAAATCAAAGAGACACAGCCTCCCCAAAGTTTGGGATGCCTCTGTTTACAAGAACCTCGTTTACCGTACAAGTTCAATATCACAGAAAGTGAAAAATGGATAAAGAACTTGTGGTACTTACGTACAATGCAGTATCACTCAGCAATGAAATCTATGTCATCAGGCCCGTAGCAGCATAATGAGTGGATTCAGGTACGATGATTCTAACTGAAATAAGTCACACAGAAAAAGAAACATCATAAGATATCACTAATACACGGAATGTAAACTTGGCTACACAGGAACTGAATTCCAAAACAGAACAGGGTCTCAAATTTAGAAAAGCATCTTATGCTTGCTTAAGGGGAAAGGTGAGTTCGGGTGCTGCATAAAACTAGAGATTGAAATGAGCACAGATAAAGTTCCTTAAGCCAAATATGGAATAGACAAGAGCTACTCCTTGCTCAACGAAATGGACTCAACACCCCATATTAAACGCCTAAGAATGTACCTGACTAGTAAGTATCTTAAAACCTATGGATTGCTATGTCTCCAAAAGAGAATCAAGCGTGTGTACAGGGGCATAAACGCAGCAGTGATAGGATTGGAGAGGTTCGGTGAGCAAATGAAGACCCTTGGAAGTCATATTGCATGGTACCCATTCCACGGGTCTCAACTCTCCAGGTTTAAGGTATTCTTCCTTCAGCTAAAACATGCATGTGGAACCCAGAGTATGATCAACCGTGTGAACGGGAGACATTTTTAAATATGTCTCAGTTTTGGTCCCCTGGTACTCGGGTGCAACATTCCTGACGCTTTACTAACACTCTCCCCACTTGGAGAGTCAGCGCCTTTAACCTCCTGTTTGGCCCAGTTTTCAATTTCTGCGGAAGATGAACAGGAATAGGAAGAACCAATGAGAGACTAGCTGGAGGTGTCTCGATGGGCAAATTTAACTCTCATTTCCCACCAGGAAGAGGAAATAACCAAAGGCTCAGCGTGCCGTGCCGGAACCAGATTAGGGCCTGAAGCCATCCTTTGGTGTTGCGGCCAGCTCAAAAGAAAGCGAGTTGAAGAAAGGAGCTCAGAGGCACTGTAATTCACAAACCTGCAGAGTTATAAATGACAGCTATCGTCCAAAAATATACTGAAGTAAGGCTGCCAAGAGGACTTGAAAGCGGGGCAGAATTGCAGGAAACCGATTTCAGGAGGTAGACTGGAATTGCATTGAAAGCATAGGAAAAGAGGCAGAACGTCCACAATGATGCACTTGGCCAAAAAGGGCGTATGCGTTTTTTCCTGAATATATTCAGGAAAAAACGCATACGCCCTTTTTGGCTAACCAAGCAAGCTTGCAAAGGAAATCTGCACTACAAGGAAGTCTCACTTCCCCCCGGTCAAAAGGGCCATCTGAAAAAAGTGTAAAATCCAGAAAGGCAGGACAGGCCATGGAGAACTGGGAGCCTTGTTATGCTGATGGGCGGGATGTAAATTGCCAACAGACACAGCATAATGAGCGAGAACCAATGAGAGACTAGCTGGAGGTGTCTGGACGGGCAAATTTAACTCTCATTTCCCACCAGGAAGAGGAATTAACCAAAGGCTCAGCGTGCCGTGCCGGAACCAGATTAGGGCCTGAAGCCATCCTGCGGTGTTGCGGCCAGGTCACAAGAAAGCGAGTTGAAGAAAGGAGCTCAGGGGCACTGTAATTCACAAACCTGCAGAGTTATAAATGACAGCTATCGTCCAAAATATACTAAAGTAAGGCTGCCAAGAGGACTTGAAAGCGGGGCAGAATTGCAGGAAACCGATTTCAGGAGACAGACAGGAATTGCATTGAAAGCATAGGAAAAGAGGCAGAACGTCCACAATGATGCACTTGGCCAAAAGGGCGTATGCGTTTTTTCCTGAATATATTCAGGAAAAAACGCATACGCCCTTTTTGGCCAACCAAGCAAGCTTGCAAAGGAAATCTGCACTACAATGAAGTCTCACTTCCACCCGGTCAAAAGGGCCAGCTGAAAAAAGTGTAAAATCCAGAAAGGCAGGACAGGCCATGGAGAACTGGGAGCCTTGTTATGCTGATGGGCGGGATGTAAAATTGCCAACAGACACTCGGGAGAAGTGTATGGTGTTTCCTGAAACATCTAAAAGCAAAGAAACAGAGCCTAGGGCACTTCCACTTATGGTCCTATAGCTTAGGGAAATTAAAATAAAAAAGACACAGCCACCCCAAAGTTTGGGACGCCTCTGTTTACAAGAACCTCGTTTACCGTACAAGTTCAATATCACAGAAAGTGAAAAATGGATAAAGAACTTGTGGTACTTACGTACAATGCAGTATCACTCAGCAATGAAATCTATGTCATCAGGCCCGTAGCAGCATAATGAGTGGATTCAGGTACGATGATTCTAACTGATATAAGTCACACAGAAAAAGAAACATCATAAGATATCACTAATAACGGAATGTAAACTTGGCTACACAGGAACTGAATTCCAAAACAGAACAGGGTCTCAAATTTAGAAAACCAACTTATGCTTGCTTAAGGGGAAAGGTGAGTTCGGGTGCTGCATAAAACCAGACATTGAAATGAGCACAGATAAAGTTCCTTAAGCCAAATATGGAATAGACAAGAGCTACTCC
The DNA here is from genome assembly GCF_039906515.1 of Pseudorca crassidens. Taxonomy (NCBI): domain Eukaryota; kingdom Metazoa; phylum Chordata; class Mammalia; order Artiodactyla; family Delphinidae; genus Pseudorca; species Pseudorca crassidens. Next base: position 504,721 of record NW_027136302.1, on the reverse strand, counting down.
TTGCTCAACGAAATGGACTCAACACCCCATATTAAACGCCTAAGAATGTACCTGACTAGTAAGGATCTTAAAACCTATGGATTGCTATGTCTCCAAAAGAGAATCAAGCATGTGTACAGGGGCATAAACGCAGCAGTGATAGGATTGGAGAGGTTCGGTGAGCAAATGAATACCCTTTGAAGTCATATTGCATGGTACCCATTCCACGGGTTTCAACTACCCAGGTTTAAGGTATTCTTCCTTCAGCTAAAACATGCATGTGGAACCTAGAGTATGATCAACCATGTGATCGGGAGACATGTTCAAATATATCTCAGTTTTCGTACCTGGTACTCAGGTGCAACATTCCAGACGCTTTACTAACACTCTCCCCACTTGGAGAGTCAGCGCCTTTAACCTCCTGTTTGGCCCAGTTTGCAATTTCTGCGGAAGATGAACAGGAATAGCGAGAACCAATGAGAGACGAGCTGGAGGTGTCTGGACGGGCAAATTTAACTCTCATTTCCCACCAGGAAGAGGAATTAACCAAAGGCTCAGCGTGCCGGGCCGGAACCAGATTAGGGCCTGAAGCCATCCTGCGGTGTTGCGGCCAGGTCACAAGAAAGCGAGTTGAAGAAAGGAGCGCAGGGGCACTGTAATTCACAAACCTGCAGAGTTGTAAATGACAGCTATCGTCCAAACATATACTGAAGTAAGGCTGCCAAGAGGACTTGAAAGCGGGGCAGAATTGCAGGAAACCGATTTCAGGAGGTAGACTGGAATTGCATTGAAAGCATAGGAAAAGAGGCAGAACGTCCACAATGATGCACTTGGCCAAAAAGGGCGTATGCGTTTTTCCTGAATATATTCAGGAAAAAACGCATACGGCCCTTTTTGGCCAACCAAGCAAGCTTGCAAAGGAAATCTGCACTACAATGAAGTCTCACTTCCCCCCGGTCAAAAGGGCCATCTGAAAAAAGTGTAAAATCCAGAAAGGCAGGACAGGCCATGGAGAACTGGGAGCCTTGTTATGCTGATGGGCGGGATGAAAATTCCCAACAGACACTGGGGAGAAGTGTATGGTGTTTCCTGAAACATCTAAAAAACAAAGCAACAGAGCCTAGGGCACTTCCACTTATGGTCCTATAGCTTAGGGAAATTAAAATAAAAAAGACACAGCCACCCCAAAGTTTGGGATGCCTCTGTTTACAAGAACCTCGTTTACAGTACAAGTTCAACATCGCAGAAAGTGAAAAATGGATAAAGAAGTTGTGGTATTTACTTACAAAGCAATATCACTCAGCAATGAAATCTATGTCATCAGGCCCTTAGCAGCACAATGAGTGGATTCAGGTATGATGATTCTAACTGAAATAAGTCACACAGAAAAAGAAACATCATAAGATATCAGTAATACACGGAATGTAAACTTGGCTACACAGGAACTGAATTACAGAACAGAACAGGGTCTCAAATTTAGAAAAGCAACTTATGCTTGCTTAAGGGTAAAGGTGAGTTGGGGTGCTGCATAAAACCAGAGATTGAAATGAGCACAGATAAAGTTCCTTAAGCCAAATATGGAATAGACAAGAGCTACTCCTTGCTCAACGAAATGGACTCAACACCGCATATTAAATGCCTAAGAATGTACCTGACTAGTAAGTATCTTAAAACCTATGGATTGCTATGTCTCCAAAAGAGAATCAAGCATTTGTACAGGGGCATAAACGCAGCAGTGATAGGATTGGAGAGGTTCAGTGTGTAAATGAAGACCCTTTGAAGTCATATTGCATGGTACCCATTCCACGGGTTTCAACTACCCAGGTTTAAGGTATTCTACCTTCAGCTAAAACATGCATGTGGAAACTAAAGTATGATCAACCATGTGATCGGGAAACGTGTTCAAATATGTCTCAGTTTTCGTACCCTGGTACTCGGGTGCAACATTCCAGACGCTTTACTAACACCCTCCCGACTTGGAGAGTCAGTCCCTTTAACCTCCTGTTTGGCCCAGTTTGCAATTTCTGTGGAAGATGAACAGGAATAGCGAGAACCAATGAGAGACTAGCTGGAGGTGTCTGGATGGGCAAATTTAACTCTCATTTCCCACCAGGAAGAGGAATTAAACAAAGGCTCAGCGTGCCGTGCCGGAACCAGATTAGGGCCTGAAGCCATCCTGCGGTGTTGCGGCCAGCTCAAAAGAAAACGAGTTGAAGAAAGGAGCTCAGGGGCACTGTAATTCACAAACCTGCAGAGTTATAAATGACAGCTATCGTCCAAAAATATACTGAAGTAAGGCTGCCAAGAGGACTTGAAAGCGGGGCAGAATTGCAGGAAACCGATTTCAGGAGGTAGACTGGAATTGCATTGAAAGCATAGGAAAAGAGGCAGAACGTCCACAATGATGCACTTCGCCAAAAAGGGCGTATGTGTTTTTTCCTGAATATATTCAGGAAACAACGCATACACACTTTTTTGCCAACCAAGCAAGCTTGCAAAGGAAATCTGCACTACAATGAAGTCTCACATCCCCCCGGTCAAAAGGGCCATCTGAAAAAAGTGTAAAATCCAGAAAGGCAGGACAGGCCATGGAGAATTGGGAGCCTTGTTATGCTGATGGGCGGGATGTAAATTGCCAACAGACACTTGGGAGAAGTGTATGGTGTTTCCTGAAACATCTAAAAAACAAAGCAACAGAGCCTAGGGCACTTCCACTTATGGTCCTATAGCTTAGGGAAATTAAAATCAAAAAGACACAGCCACCCCAAAGTTTGGGACGCCTCTGTTTACAAGAACCTCGTTTACAGTACAAGTTCAACATCGCAGAAAGTGAAAAATGGATAAAGAAGTTGTGGTATTTACTTACAAAGCAATATCACTCAGCAATGAAATCTATGTCATCAGGCCCTTAGCAGCACAATGAGTGGATTCAGGTATGATGATTCTAACTGAAATAAGTCACACAGAAAAAGAAACATCATAAGATATCAGTAATACACGGAATGTAAACTTGGCTACACAGGAACTGAATTACAGAACAGAACAGGGTCTCAAATTTAGAAAACGAACTTATGCTTGCTTAAGGGGAAAGGTGAGTTGGGGTGCTGCATAAAACCAGAGATTGAAATGAGCACAGATAAAGTTCCTTAAGCCAAATATGGAATAGACAAGAGCTACTCCTTGCTCAATGAAATGGACTCAACACCCCATATTAAACGCCTAAGAATGTACCTGACTAGTAAGTATCTTAAAACCTATGGATTGCTATGTCTCTGAAAGAGAATCAAGCGTGCGTACAGGGGCATAAACGCAGCAGTGATAGGATTAGAGAGGTTCGGTGAGCAAATGAAGAACTTTTGAAGTCATATTGCATGATACCCATTCCACGGGTCTCAACTCTCCAGGTTTCAGGGATTCTTCCTTCAGCTAAAACATGCATGTGGAACCCAGAGTATGATCAACCATGTGATCGGGAGACGTGTTCCAATATGTCTCAGTTTTCGTCCCCTGGTACTCGGGTGGAACATTCCAGACGCTTTACTAACACTCTCCCCAATTGGAGAGTCAGTGCCTTTAACCTCCTGTTTGGCCCTGTTTGCAATTTCTGTGGAAGATGAACAGGAATAGGGAGAACCAATGAGAGACTAGCTGGAGGTGTCTGGACGGGCAAATTTAACTCTCATTTCCCACCAGGAAGAGGAATTAATTAAAGGCTCAGCGTGTGATACCGGAACCAGATTAGGGCCTGAAGCAATCCTGCGGTGTTGCGGCCAGGTCACAAGAAAGCGAGTTGAAGAAAGGAGCTCAGGGGCACTGTAATTCACAAACCTGCAGAGTTATAAATGACAGCTATCGTCCAAAAATATACTGAAGTAAGGCTGCCAAGAGGACTTGAAAGCGGGGCAGAATTGCAGGAAACCGATTTCAGGAGGTAGACTGGAATTGCATTGAAAGCATAGGAAAAGAGGCAGAACGTCCACAATGATGCACTTGGCCAAAAAGGGCGTATGCGTTTTTTCCTGAATATATTCAGGAAAAAACGCATATGCCCTTTTTGGCCAACCAAGCAAGCTTGCAAAGGAAATCTGCACTACAATGAAGTCTCACTTCCCCCCGGTCAAAAGGGCCACCTGAAATAAGTGTAAAATCCAGAAAGGCAGGACAGGCCATGGAGAACTGGGAGCCTTGTTATGCTGATGGGCGGGATGTAAATTGCCAACAGACACTCGGGAGAAGTGTATGGTGTTTCCTGAAACATGTAAAACACAAAGCAACAGAGCCTAGGGCACTTCCACTTATGGTCCTATAGCTTAGGGAAATTAAAATCAAAAAGACACAGCCACCCCAAAGTTTGGGACGGCTCTGTTTACAAGAACCACGTTTACGGTACAAGTTCAATATCGCAGAAAGTGAAAAATGGATAAACAAGTTATGGTACTTACGTACAATGCAATATCACTCAGCAATGAAATCTCTGTCATCAGACCCGAAGCTGCATAATGAGTGGATGCAGGTACGATGATTCTAACTGAAATAAGTCACACAGGAAAAGAAACATCATAAGATATCACTAATACACGGAATGTAAACTTGGCTACACAGGAACTGAATTCCAAAACAGAACAGGGTCTCAAATTTAGAAAACCAACTTATGCTTGCTTAAGGGTAAAGGTGAGTTGGGGTGCTGCATAAAACCAGAGATTGAAATGAGCACAGATAAAGTTCCTTAAGCCAAATATGGAATAGACAAGAGCTACTCCTTGCTCAACGAAATGGACTCAACACCGCATATTAAATGCCTAAGAATGTACCTGACTAGTAAGTATCTTAAAACCTATGGATTGCTATGTCTCCAAAAGAGAATCAAGCATGTGTACAGGGGCATAAACGCAGCAGTGATAGGATTGGAGAGGTTCAGTGTGCAAATGAAGACCCTTTGAAGTCATATTGCATGGTACCCATTCCACGGGTTTCAACTACCCAGGTTTAAGGTATTCTACCTTCAGCTAAAACATGCATGTGGAAACTAAAGTATGATCAACCATGTGATCGGGAAACGTGTTCAAATATGTCTCAGTTTTCGTACCCTGGTACTCGGGTGCAACATTCCAGACGCTTTACTAACACCCTCCCGACTTGGAGAGTCAGTCCCTTTAACCTCCTGTTTGGCCCAGTTTGCAATTTCTGTGGAAGATGAACAGGAATAGCGAGAACCAATGAGAGACTAGCTGGAGGTGTCTGGATGGGCAAATTTAACTCTCATTTCCCACCAGGAAGAGGAATTAAACAAAGGCTCAGCGTGCCGTGCCGGAACCAGATTAGGGCCTGAAGCCATCCTGCGGTGTTGCGGCCAGCTCAAAAGAAAACGAGTTGAAGAAAGGAGCTCAGGGGCACTGTAATTCACAAACCTGCAGAGTTATAAATGACAGCTATCGTCCAAAAATATACTGAAGTAAGGCTGCCAAGAGGACTTGAAAGCGGGGCAGAATTGCAGGAAACCGATTTCAGGAGGTAGACTGGAATTGCATTGAAAGCATAGGAAAAGAGGCAGAACGTCCACAATGATGCACTTCGCCAAAAAGGGCGTATGTGTTTTTTCCTGAATATATTCAGGAAACAACGCATACACACTTTTTTGCCAACCAAGCAAGCTTGCAAAGGAAATCTGCACTACAATGAAGTCTCACATCCCCCCGGTCAAAAGGGCCATCTGAAAAAAGTGTAAAATCCAGAAAGGCAGGACAGGCCATGGAGAATTGGGAGCCTTGTTATGCTGATGCGCGGGATGTAAATTGCCAACAGACACTTGGGAGAAGTGTATGGTGTTTCCTGAAACATCTAAAAAACAAAGCAACAGAGCCTAGGGCACTTCCACTTATGGTCCTATAGCTTAGGGAAATTAAAATCAAAAAGACACAGCCACCCCAAAGTTTGGGACGCCTCTGTTTACAAGAACCTCGTTTACAGTACAAGTTCAACATCGCAGAAAGTGAAAAATGGATAAAGAAGTTGTGGTATTTACTTACAAAGCAATATCACTCAGCAATGAAATCTATGTCATCAGGCCCTTAGCAGCACAATGAGTGGATTCAGGTATGATGATTCTAACTGAAATAAGTCACACAGAAAAAGAAACATCATAAGATATCAGTAATACACGGAATGTAAACTTGGCTACACAGGAACTGAATTACAGAACAGAACAGGGTCTCAAATTTAGAAAACGAACTTATGCTTGCTTAAGGGGAAAGGTGAGTTGGGGTGCTGCATAAAACCAGAGATTGAAATGAGCACAGATAAAGTTCCTTAAGCCAAATATGGAATAGACAAGAGCTACTCCTTGCTCAATGAAATGGACTCAACACCCCATATTAAACGCCTAAGAATGTACCTGACTAGTAAGTATCTTAAAACCTATGGATTGCTATGTCTCTGAAAGAGAATCAAGCGTGCGTACAGGGGCATAAACGCAGCAGTGATAGGATTAGAGAGGTTCGGTGAGCAAATGAAGAACTTTTGAAGTCATATTGCATGATACCCATTCCACGGGTCTCAACTCTCCAGGTTTCAGGGATTCTTCCTTCAGCTAAAACATGCATGTGGAACCCAGAGTATGATCAACCATGTGATCGGGAGACGTGTTCCAATATGTCTCAGTTTTCGTCCCCTGGTACTCGGGTGGAACATTACAGACGCTTTACTAACACTCTCCCCAATTGGAGAGTCAGTGCCTTTAACCTCCTGTTTGGCCCTGTTTGCAATTTCTGTGGAAGATGAACAGGAATAGGGAGAACCAATGAGAGACTAGCTGGAGGTGTCTGGACGGGCAAATTTAACTCTCATTTCCCACCAGGAAGAGGAATTAATTAAAGGCTCAGCGTGTGATACCGGAACCAGATTAGGGCCTGAAGCAATCCTGCGGTGTTGCGGCCAGGTCACAAGAAAGCGAGTTGAAGAAAGGAGCTCAGGGGCACTGTAATTCACAAACCTGCAGAGTTATAAATGACAGCTATCGTCCAAAAATATACTGAAGTAAGGCTGCCAAGAGGACTTGAAAGCGGGGCAGAATTGCAGGAAACCGATTTCAGGAGGTAGACTGGAATTGCATTGAAAGCATAGGAAAAGAGGCAGAACGTCCACAATGATGCACTTGGCCAAAAAGGGCGTATGCGTTTTTTCCTGAATATATTCAGGAAAAAACGCATACGCCCTTTTTGGCCAACCAAGCAAGCTTGCAAAGGAAATCTGCACTACAATGAAGTCTCACTTCCCCCCGGTCAAAAGGGCCACCTGAAATAAGTGTAAAATCCAGAAAGGCAGGACAGGCCATGGAGAACTGGGAGCCTTGTTATGCTGATGGGCGGGATGTAAATTGCCAACAGACACTCGGGAGAAGTGTATGGTGTTTCCTGAAACATGTAAAACACAAAGAAACAGAGCCTAGGGCACTTCCACTTATGGTCCTATAGCTTAGGGAAATTAAAATCAAAAAGACACAGCCACCCCAAAGTTTGGGACGGCTCTGTTTACAAGAACCACGTTTACGGTACAAGTTCAATATCGCAGAAAGTGAAAAATGGATAAACAAGTTATGGTACTTACGTACAATGCAATATCACTCAGCAATGAAATCTCTGTCATCAGACCCGAAGCTGCATAATGAGTGGATTCAGGTACGATGATTCTAACTGAAATAAGTCACACAGGAAAAGAAACATCATAAGATATCACTAATACACGGAATGTAAACTTGGCTACACAGGAACTGAATTCCAAAACAGAACAGGGTCTCAAATTTAGAAAACCAACTTATGCTTGCTTAAGGGGAAAGGTGAGTTGGGGTGCTGCATAAAACCAGAGATTGAAATGAGCACAGATAAACTTCCTTAAGCCAAATATGGAATAGTCAAGAGCTACTCCTTGCTCAATGAAATGGACTCAAAACCCCATATTAAACGCCTAAGAATGTACCTGACTAGTAAGTATCTTAAAACCTATGGATTGCTATGTCTCTGAAAGAGAATCAAGCGTGCGTACAGGGGCATAAACGCAGCAGTGATAGGATTAGAGAGGTTCGGTGAGCAAATGAAGAACTTTTGAAGTCATATTGCATGATACCCATTCCACGGGTCTCAACTCTCCAGGTTTCAGGGATTCTTCCTTCAGCTAAAACATGCATGTGGAACCCAGAGTATGATCAACCATGTGATCGGGAGACGTGTTCCAATATGTCTCAGTTTTCGTCCCCTGGTACTCGGGTGGAACATTCCAGACGCTTTACTAACACTCTCCCCAATTGGAGAGTCAGTGCCTTTAACCTCCTGTTTGGCCCAGTTTGCAATTTCTGCGGAAGATGAACAGGAATAGTGAGAACCAATGAGAGACGAGCTGGAGGTGTCTGGACGGGCAAATTTAACTCTCATTTCCCACTAGGAAGAGGAATTAACCAAAGGCTCAGCGTGCCGTGCCGGAACCAGATTAGGGCCTGAAGCCATCCTGCGGTCTTGCGGCCAGGTCACAAGAAATCGAGTTGAAGAAAGGAACTCAGGGGCACTGTAATTCACAAACCTGCAGACTTATAAATGACAGCTATCGTACAAAAATATACTGAAGTAAGGCTGCCAAGAGGACTTGAAAGCGGGGCAGAATTGCAGGAAACCGATTTCAGGAGGTAGACTGGAATTGCATTGAAAGCATAGGAAAAGAGGCAGAACGTCCACAATGATGCACTTGGCCAAAAAGGGCGTATGGTTTTTTCCTGAATATATTCAGGAAAAAATGCATACGCCCTTTTTGGCCAACCAAGCAAGCTTGCAAAGGAAATCTGCACTACAATGAAGTCTCACTTCCCCCCGGTCAAAAGGGCCATCTGAAAAAAGTGTAAAATCCAGAAAGGCAGGACAGGCCATGGAGAACTGGGAGCCTTGTTATGCTGATGGGCGGGATGTAAATTGCCAACAGACACTCGGGAGAAGTGTATGGTGTTTCCTGAAACATCTAAAAAACAAAGCAACAGAGCCTAGGGCACTTCCACTTATGGTCCTATAGCTTAGGGAAATTAAAATCAAAGAGACACAGCCTCCCCAAAGTTTGGGATGCCTCTGTTTACAAGAACCTCGTTTACCGTACAAGTTCAATATCACAGAAAGTGAAAAATGGATAAAGAACTTGTGGTACTTACGTACAATGCAGTATCACTCAGCAATGAAATCTATGTCATCAGGCCCGTAGCAGCATAATGAGTGGATTCAGGTACGATGATTCTAACTGAAATAAGTCACACAGAAAAAGAAACATCATAAGATATCACTAATACACGGAATGTAAACTTGGCTACACAGGAACTGAATTCCAAAACAGAACAGGGTCTCAAATTTAGAAAAGCATCTTATGCTTGCTTAAGGGGAAAGGTGAGTTGGGGTGCTGCATAAAACCAGAGATTGAAATGAGCACAGATAAAGTTCCTTAAGCCAAATATGGAATAGACAAGAGCTACTCCTTGCTCAAAGAAATGGACTCAACACCCCATATTAAACGCCTAAGAATGTACCTGACTAGTAAGTATCTTAAAACCTATGGATTGCTATGTCTCCGAAAGAGAATCAAGCGTGTGTACAGGGGCATAAACGCAGCAGTGATAGGATTGGAGAGGTTCGGTGAGCAAATGAAGACCCTTTGAATTCCTATTGCATGGTAACCATTCCACGGGTGTCAACTCTCCAGGTTTAAGGTATTCTTCCTTCAGCTAAAACATGCATGTGGAACCCAGAGTATGATCAACCATATGAACGGGAGACGTGTTCAAATATGTCTCAGTTTTCCTCCCCTGGTACTCGGGTGCAACATTCCAGATGCTTTACTAACTCTCTCCCCACTTGGCGAGTCAGCGCCTTTAACCTCCTGTTTGGCCCAGTTTGCAATTTCTGCGGAAGATGAACAGGAATAGCGAGAACCAAAGAGAGACTAGCTGGAGGTGTCTGGACGGGCAAATTTAACTCTCATTTCCCACCAGGAAGAGGAATTAACCAAAGGCTCAGCGTGCCGTGCCGGAACGAGATTAGGGCCTGAAGCCATCCTGCGGTGTTGCGGCCAGGTCACAAGAAAGCGAGTTGAAGAAAGGAGCTCAGGGGCACTGTAATTCACAAACCTGCAGAGTTATAAATGACAGCTATCGTCCAAAAATATACTGAAGTAAGGCTGCCAAGAGGACTTGAAAGCGGGGCAGAATTGCAGGAAACCGATTTCAGGAGATAGACTGGAATTGCATTGAAAGCATAGGAAAAGAGGCAGAACGTCCACAATGATGCACTTGGCCAAAAAGGGCGTATGCGTTTTTTCCTGAATATATTCAGGAAAAAACGCATACGCCCTTTTTGGCCAACCAAGCAATCTTGCAAAGGAAATCTGCACTACAATGTAGTCTCACTTCCACCCGGTCAAAAGGGCCATCTGAAAAAAGTGTAAAATCCAGAAAGGCAGGACAGGCCATGGAGAACTGGGAGCCTTGTTATGCTGATGGGCGGGATGTAAATTGCCAACAGACACTCGGGAGAAGTGTATGGTGTTTCCTGAAACATCTAAAAAGCAAAGCAACAGAGCCTAGGGCACTTCCACTTATGGTCCTATAGCTTAGGGAAATTAAAATCAAAAAGACACAGCCACCCCAAAGTTTGGGACGCCTCTGTTTACAAGAACCTCGTTTACCGTACAAGTTCAATATCACAGAAAGTGAAAAATGGATACAGAACTTGTGGTACTTACGTACAATGCAGTATCACTCAGCAATGAAATCTATGTCATCAGGCCCGTAGCAGCATAATGAGTGGATTCAGGTACGATGATTCTAACTGATATAAGTCACACAGAAAAAGAAACATCATAAGATATCACTAATAAACGGAATGTAAACTTGGCTACACAGGAACTGAATTCCAAAACAGAACAGGGTCTCAAATTTAGAAAACCAACTTATGCTTGCTTAAGGGGAAAGGTGAGTTGGGGTGCTGCATAAAACCAGAGATTGAAATGAGCACAGATAAAGTTCCTTAAGCCAAATATGGAATAGACAAGAGCTACTCCTTGCTCAACGAAATGGACTCAACACCGCATATTAAACGCCTAAGAATGTACCTGACTAGTAAGTATCTTAAAAGTATGGATTGCTATGTCTCCGAAAGAGAATCAAGCATGTGTACAGGGGCATAAACGCAGCAGTGATAGGATTGGAGAGGTTCGGTGAGCAAATGAAGACCCTTTGAAGTCATATTGCATGGTACCCATTACACGGGTCTCAACTCTCCAAGTTTAAGGTATTCTTCCTTCAGCTAAAACATGCATGTGGAACCCAGAGTATGATCAACCATGTGAACGGGAGATGTGTTCAAATATGTCTCAGTTTTCCTCCCCTGGTACTCGGGTGCAACATTCCAGACGCTTTACTAACACTCTCCCCACTTGGAGAGTCAGCGCCTTTAACCTCCTGTTTGGCCCAGTTTGCAATTTCTGCGGAAGATGAACAGGAATAGCGAGAACCAATGAGAGATTAGCTGGAGGTGTCTGGACGGGCAAATTTAACTCTCATTTCCCACCAGGAAGAGGAATTAACCAAAGGCTCAGCGTGCCGTGCTGGAACCAGATTAGGGCTTGAAGCCATCTTGCGGTGTTGCGGCCAGGTCACAAGAAAGCGAGTTGAAGAAAGGAGCTCAGGGGCACTGTAATTCACAAACCTGCAGAGTTATAAATGACAGCTATCGTCCAAAAATATACTGAAGTAAGGCTGCCAAGAGGACTTGAAAGCGGGGCAGAATTGCAAGAAACCGATTTCAGGAGGTAGACTGGAATTGCATTGAAAGCATAGGAAAAGAGGCAGAACGTCCACAATGATGCACTTGACCAAAAAGGGCGTATGCGTTTTTTCCTGAATATATTCAGGAAAATACGCATACGCTCTTTTTGGCCAACCAAGCAAGCTTGCAAAGGTAATCTGCACTACAATGAAGTCTCACTTCCCCCCGGTCAAAAGGGCCATCTGAAAAAAGTGTAAAATCCAGAAAGGCAGGACAGGCCATGGAGAACTGGGAGCCTTGTTATGCTGATGGGCGGGATGTAAATTGCCAACAGACACTCGGGAGAAGTGTATGGTGTTTCCTGAAACATCTAAAAAACAAAGCAACAGAGCCTAGGGCACTTCCACTTATGGTCCTATAGCTTAGGGAAATTAAAATCAAAAAGACACAGCCACCCCAAAGTTTGGGACGCCTCTGTTTACAAGAACCTCGTTTACAGTACAAGTTCAACATCGCAGAAAGTGAAAAATGGATAAAGAAGTTGTGGTATTTACTTACAAAGCAATATCACTCAGCAATGAAATCTATGTCATCAGGCCCTTAGCAGCACAATGAGTGGATTCAGGTATGATGATTCTAACTGAAATAAGTCACACAGAAAATGAACCATCATAAGATGTTAGTAATACACGGAATGTAAACTTGGCTACACAGGAACTGAATTACAGAACAGAACAGGGTCTCAAATTTAGAAAAGCAACTTATGCTTGCTTAAGGGTAAAGGTGAGTTGGGGTGCTGCATAAAACCAGAGATCGAAATGAGCACAGATAAAGTTCCTTAAGCCAAATATGGAATAGACAAGAGCTACTCCTTGCTCAATGAAATGGACTCAACACCCCATATTAAACGCCTAAGAATGTACCTGACTAGTAAGTATCTTAAAACCTGTGGATTGCTATGTCTCCAAACGAGAATCAAGCGTGTGTACAGGGGCATAAACACAGCAGGGATAGGATTGGAGAGGTTCGGTGAGCAAATGAAGACCCTTTGAAGTCATATTGCATGGTACCCATTCCACGGGTTTCAACTACCCAGGTTTAAGGTATTCTTCCTTCAGCTAAAACATGCATGTGGAACCCAGAGTATGATCAAACATGTGAACGGGAGACGTGTTCAAATATGTCTCAGTTTTCCTCCCCTGGTACTCGGGTGCAACATTCCAGACGCTTTACTAACACTCTCCCCACTTGGAGAGTCAGCGCCTTTAACCTACTGTTTGGCCCAGTTTGCAATTTCTGCGGAAGATGAACAGGAATAGCGAGAACCAATGAGAGACTAGGTGGAGGTGTCTGGACGGGCAAATTTAACTCTCATTTCCCACTAGGAAGAGGAATTAACCAAAGGCTCAGCGTGCCGTGCCGGAACCAGATTAGGGCCTGAAGCCATCCTGCGGTGTTGCGGCCAGGTCACAAGAAATCGAGTTGAAGAAAGGAGCTCAGGGGCACTGTAATTCACAAACCTGCAGAGTTATAAATGACAGCTATCGTCCAAAAATATACTGAAGTAAGGCTGCCAAGAGGACTTGAAAGCGGGGCAGAATTGCAGGAAACCGATTTCAGGAGATAGACTGGAATTGCATTGAAAGCATAGGAAAAGAGGCAGAACGTCCACAATGATGCACTTGGCCAAAAAGGGCGTATGCGTTTTTTCCTGAATATATTCAGGAAAAAACGCATACGCCCTTTTTGGCCAACCAAGCAAGCTTGCAAAGGAAATCTGCACTACAATGAAGTCTCACTTCCCCCCGGTCAAAAGGGCCATCTGAAAAAAGTGTAAAATCCAGAAAGGCAGGACAGGCCATGGAGAACTGGGAGCCTTGTTATGCTGATGGGCGGGATGTAAATTGCCAACAGACACTCGGGAGAAGTGTATGGTGTTTCCTGAAACATCTAAAAAACAAAGCAACAGAGCCTAGGGCACTTCCACTTATGGTCCTATAGCTTAGGGAAATTAAAATCAAAGAGACACAGCCTCCCCAAAGTTTGGGATGCCTCTGTTTACAAGAACCTCGTTTACCGTACAAGTTCAATATCACAGAAAGTGAAAAATGGATAAAGAACTTGTGGTACTTACGTACAATGCAGTATCACTCAGCAATGAAATCTATGTCATCAGGCCCGTAGCAGCATAATGAGTGGATTCAGGTACGATGATTCTAACTGAAATAAGTCACACAGAAAAAGAAACATCATAAGATATCACTAATACACGGAATGTAAACTTGGCTACACAGGAACTGAATTCCAAAACAGAACAGGGTCTCAAATTTAGAAAAGCATCTTATGCTTGCTTAAGGGGAAAGGTGAGTTCGGGTGCTGCATAAAACTAGAGATTGAAATGAGCACAGATAAAGTTCCTTAAGCCAAATATGGAATAGACAAGAGCTACTCCTTGCTCAACGAAATGGACTCAACACCCCATATTAAACGCCTAAGAATGTACCTGACTAGTAAGTATCTTAAAACCTATGGATTGCTATGTCTCCAAAAGAGAATCAAGCGTGTGTACAGGGGCATAAACGCAGCAGTGATAGGATTGGAGAGGTTCGGTGAGCAAATGAAGACCCTTGGAAGTCATATTGCATGGTACCCATTCCACGGGTCTCAACTCTCCAGGTTTAAGGTATTCTTCCTTCAGCTAAAACATGCATGTGGAACCCAGAGTATGATCAACCGTGTGAACGGGAGACATTTTTAAATATGTCTCAGTTTTGGTCCCCTGGTACTCGGGTGCAACATTCCTGACGCTTTACTAACACTCTCCCCACTTGGAGAGTCAGCGCCTTTAACCTCCTGTTTGGCCCAGTTTTCAATTTCTGCGGAAGATGAACAGGAATAGGAAGAACCAATGAGAGACTAGCTGGAGGTGTCTCGATGGGCAAATTTAACTCTCATTTCCCACCAGGAAGAGGAAATAACCAAAGGCTCAGCGTGCCGTGCCGGAACCAGATTAGGGCCTGAAGCCATCCTTTGGTGTTGCGGCCAGCTCAAAAGAAAGCGAGTTGAAGAAAGGAGCTCAGAGGCACTGTAATTCACAAACCTGCAGAGTTATAAATGACAGCTATCGTCCAAAAATATACTGAAGTAAGGCTGCCAAGAGGACTTGAAAGCGGGGCAGAATTGCAGGAAACCGATTTCAGGAGGTAGACTGGAATTGCATTGAAAGCATAGGAAAAGAGGCAGAACGTCCACAATGATGCACTTGGCCAAAAAGGGCGTATGCGTTTTTTCCTGAATATATTCAGGAAAAAACGCATACGCCCTTTTTGGCTAACCAAGCAAGCTTGCAAAGGAAATCTGCACTACAAGGAAGTCTCACTTCCCCCCGGTCAAAAGGGCCATCTGAAAAAAGTGTAAAATCCAGAAAGGCAGGACAGGCCATGGAGAACTGGGAGCCTTGTTATGCTGATGGGCGGGATGTAAATTGCCAACAGACACAGCATAATGAGCGAGAACCAATGAGAGACTAGCTGGAGGTGTCTGGACGGGCAAATTTAACTCTCATTTCCCACCAGGAAGAGGAATTAACCAAAGGCTCAGCGTGCCGTGCCGGAACCAGATTAGGGCCTGAAGCCATCCTGCGGTGTTGCGGCCAGGTCACAAGAAAGCGAGTTGAAGAAAGGAGCTCAGGGGCACTGTAATTCACAAACCTGCAGAGTTATAAATGACAGCTATCGTCCAAAAATATACTAAAGTAAGGCTGCCAAGAGGACTTGAAAGCGGGGCAGAATTGCAGGAAACCGATTTCAGGAGACAGACAGGAATTGCATTGAAAGCATAGGAAAAGAGGCAGAACGTCCACAATGATGCACTTGGCCAAAAAGGGCGTATGCGTTTTTTCCTGAATATATTCAGGAAAAAACGCATACGCCCTTTTTGGCCAACCAAGCAAGCTTGCAAAGGAAATCTGCACTACAATGAAGTCTCACTTCCACCCGGTCAAAAGGGCCAGCTGAAAAAAGTGTAAAATCCAGAAAGGCAGGACAGGCCATGGAGAACTGGGAGCCTTGTTATGCTGATGGGCGGGATGTAAATTGCCAACAGACACTCGGGAGAAGTGTATGGTGTTTCCTGAAACATCTAAAAAGCAAAGAAACAGAGCCTAGGGCACTTCCACTTATGGTCCTATAGCTTAGGGAAATTAAAATAAAAAAGACACAGCCACCCCAAAGTTTGGGACGCCTCTGTTTACAAGAACCTCGTTTACCGTACAAGTTCAATATCACAGAAAGTGAAAAATGGATAAAGAACTTGTGGTACTTACGTACAATGCAGTATCACTCAGCAATGAAATCTATGTCATCAGGCCCGTAGCAGCATAATGAGTGGATTCAGGTACGATGATTCTAACTGATATAAGTCACACAGAAAAAGAAACATCATAAGATATCACTAATAAACGGAATGTAAACTTGGCTACACAGGAACTGAATTCCAAAACAGAACAGGGTCTCAAATTTAGAAAACCAACTTATGCTTGCTTAAGGGGAAAGGTGAGTTCGGGTGCTGCATAAAACCAGACATTGAAATGAGCACAGATAAAGTTCCTTAAGCCAAATATGGAATAGACAAGAGCTACTCCTTGCTCAACGAAATGGACTCAACACCCCATATTAAACGCCTAAGAATGTACCTGACTAGTAAGGATCTTAAAACCTATGGATTGCTATGTCTCCAAAAGAGAATCAAGCATGTGTACAGGGGCATAAACGCAGCAGTGATAGGATTGGAGAGGTTCGGTGAGCAAATGAATACCCTTTGAAGTCATATTGCATGGTACCCATTCCACGGGTTTCAACTACCCAGGTTTAAGGTATTCTTCCTTCAGCTAAAACATGCATGTGGAACCTAGAGTATGATCAACCATGTGATCGGGAGACATGTTCAAATATATCTCAGTTTTCGTACCCTGGTACTCAGGTGCAACATTCCAGACGCTTTACTAACACTCTCCCCACTTGGAGAGTCAGCGCCTTTAACCTCCTGTTTGGCCCAGTTTGCAATTTCTGCGGAAGATGAACAGGAATAGCGAGAACCAATGAGAGACGAGCTGGAGGTGTCTGGACGGGCAAATTTAACTCTCATTTCCCACCAGGAAGAGGAATTAACCAAAGGCTCAGCGTGCCGGGCCGGAACCAGATTAGGGCCTGAAGCCATCCTGCGGTGTTGCGGCCAGGTCACAAGAAAGCGAGTTGAAGAAAGGAGCGCAGGGGCACTGTAATTCACAAACCTGCAGAGTTGTAAATGACAGCTATCGTCCAAACATATACTGAAGTAAGGCTGCCAAGAGGACTTGAAAGCGGGGCAGAATTGCAGGAAACCGATTTCAGGAGGTAGACTGGAATTGCATTGAAAGCATAGGAAAAGAGGCAGAACGTCCACAATGATGCACTTGGCCAAAAAGGGCGTATGCGTTTTTTCCTGAATATATTCAGGAAAAAACGCATACGCCCTTTTTGGCCAACCAAGCAAGCTTGCAAAGGAAATCTGCACTACAATGAAGTCTCACTTCCCCCCGGTCAAAAGGGCCATCTGAAAAAAGTGTAAAATCCAGAAAGGCAGGACAGGCCATGGAGAACTGGGAGCCTTGTTATGCTGATGGGCGGGATGAAAATTCCCAACAGACACTGGGGAGAAGTGTATGGTGTTTCCTGAAACATCTAAAAAACAAAGCAACAGAGCCTAGGGCACTTCCACTTATGGTCCTATAGCTTAGGGAAATTAAAATAAAAAAGACACAGCCACCCCAAAGTTTGGGATGCCTCTGTTTACAAGAACCTCGTTTACAGTACAAGTTCAACATCGCAGAAAGTGAAAAATGGATAAAGAAGTTGTGGTATTTACTTACAAAGCAATATCACTCAGCAATGAAATCTATGTCATCAGGCCCTTAGCAGCACAATGAGTGGATTCAGGTATGATGATTCTAACTGAAATAAGTCACACAGAAAAAGAAACATCATAAGATATCAGTAATACACGGAATGTAAACTTGGCTACACAGGAACTGAATTACAGAACAGAACAGGGTCTCAAATTTAGAAAAGCAACTTATGCTTGCTTAAGGGTAAAGGTGAGTTGGGGTGCTGCATAAAACCAGAGATTGAAATGAGCACAGATAAAGTTCCTTAAGCCAAATATGGAATAGACAAGAGCTACTCCTTGCTCAACGAAATGGACTCAACACCGCATATTAAATGCCTAAGAATGTACCTGACTAGTAAGTATCTTAAAACCTATGGATTGCTATGTCTCCAAAAGAGAATCAAGCATTTGTACAGGGGCATAAACGCAGCAGTGATAGGATTGGAGAGGTTCAGTGTGTAAATGAAGACCCTTTGAAGTCATATTGCATGGTACCCATTCCACGGGTTTCAACTACCCAGGTTTAAGGTATTCTACCTTCAGCTAAAACATGCATGTGGAAACTAAAGTATGATCAACCATGTGATCGGGAAACGTGTTCAAATATGTCTCAGTTTTCGTACCCTGGTACTCGGGTGCAACATTCCAGACGCTTTACTAACACCCTCCCGACTTGGAGAGTCAGTCCCTTTAACCTCCTGTTTGGCCCAGTTTGCAATTTCTGTGGAAGATGAACAGGAATAGCGAGAACCAATGAGAGACTAGCTGGAGGTGTCTGGATGGGCAAATTTAACTCTCATTTCCCACCAGGAAGAGGAATTAAACAAAGGCTCAGCGTGCCGTGCCGGAACCAGATTAGGGCCTGAAGCCATCCTGCGGTGTTGCGGCCAGCTCAAAAGAAAACGAGTTGAAGAAAGGAGCTCAGGGGCACTGTAATTCACAAACCTGCAGAGTTATAAATGACAGCTATCGTCCAAAAATATACTGAAGTAAGGCTGCCAAGAGGACTTGAAAGCGGGGCAGAATTGCAGGAAACCGATTTCAGGAGGTAGACTGGAATTGCATTGAAAGCATAGGAAAAGAGGCAGAACGTCCACAATGATGCACTTCGCCAAAAAGGGCGTATGTGTTTTTTCCTGAATATATTCAGGAAACAACGCATACACACTTTTTTGCCAACCAAGCAAGCTTGCAAAGGAAATCTGCACTACAATGAAGTCTCACATCCCCCCGGTCAAAAGGGCCATCTGAAAAAAGTGTAAAATCCAGAAAGGCAGGACAGGCCATGGAGAATTGGGAGCCTTGTTATGCTGATGGGCGGGATGTAAATTGCCAACAGACACTTGGGAGAAGTGTATGGTGTTTCCTGAAACATCTAAAAAACAAAGCAACAGAGCCTAGGGCACTTCCACTTATGGTCCTATAGCTTAGGGAAATTAAAATCAAAAAGACACAGCCACCCCAAAGTTTGGGACGCCTCTGTTTACAAGAACCTCGTTTACAGTACAAGTTCAACATCGCAGAAAGTGAAAAATGGATAAAGAAGTTGTGGTATTTACTTACAAAGCAATATCACTCAGCAATGAAATCTATGTCATCAGGCCCTTAGCAGCACAATGAGTGGATTCAGGTATGATGATTCTAACTGAAATAAGTCACACAGAAAAAGAAACATCATAAGATATCAGTAATACACGGAATGTAAACTTGGCTACACAGGAACTGAATTACAGAACAGAACAGGGTCTCAAATTTAGAAAACGAACTTATGCTTGCTTAAGGGGAAAGGTGAGTTGGGGTGCTGCATAAAACCAGAGATTGAAATGAGCACAGATAAAGTTCCTTAAGCCAAATATGGAATAGACAAGAGCTACTCCTTGCTCAATGAAATGGACTCAACACCCCATATTAAACGCCTAAGAATGTACCTGACTAGTAAGTATCTTAAAACCTATGGATTGCTATGTCTCTGAAAGAGAATCAAGCGTGCGTACAGGGGCATAAACGCAGCAGTGATAGGATTAGAGAGGTTCGGTGAGCAAATGAAGAACTTTTGAAGTCATATTGCATGATACCCATTCCACGGGTCTCAACTCTCCAGGTTTCAGGGATTCTTCCTTCAGCTAAAACATGCATGTGGAACCCAGAGTATGATCAACCATGTGATCGGGAGACGTGTTCCAATATGTCTCAGTTTTCGTCCCCTGGTACTCGGGTGGAACATTCCAGACGCTTTACTAACACTCTCCCCAATTGGAGAGTCAGTGCCTTTAACCTCCTGTTTGGCCCTGTTTGCAATTTCTGTGGAAGATGAACAGGAATAGGGAGAACCAATGAGAGACTAGCTGGAGGTGTCTGGACGGGCAAATTTAACTCTCATTTCCCACCAGGAAGAGGAATTAATTAAAGGCTCAGCGTGTGATACCGGAACCAGATTAGGGCCTGAAGCAATCCTGCGGTGTTGCGGCCAGGTCACAAGAAAGCGAGTTGAAGAAAGGAGCTCAGGGGCACTGTAATTCACAAACCTGCAGAGTTATAAATGACAGCTATCGTCCAAAAATATACTGAAGTAAGGCTGCCAAGAGGACTTGAAAGCGGGGCAGAATTGCAGGAAACCGATTTCAGGAGGTAGACTGGAATTGCATTGAAAGCATAGGAAAAGAGGCAGAACGTCCACAATGATGCACTTGGCCAAAAAGGGCGTATGCGTTTTTTCCTGAATATATTCAGGAAAAAACGCATATGCCCTTTTTGGCCAACCAAGCAAGCTTGCAAAGGAAATCTGCACTACAATGAAGTCTCACTTCCCCCCGGTCAAAAGGGCCACCTGAAATAAGTGTAAAATCCAGAAAGGCAGGACAGGCCATGGAGAACTGGGAGCCTTGTTATGCTGATGGGCGGGATGTAAATTGCCAACAGACACTCGGGAGAAGTGTATGGTGTTTCCTGAAACATGTAAAACACAAAGCAACAGAGCCTAGGGCACTTCCACTTATGGTCCTATAGCTTAGGGAAATTAAAATCAAAAAGACACAGCCACCCCAAAGTTTGGGACGGCTCTGTTTACAAGAACCACGTTTACGGTACAAGTTCAATATCGCAGAAAGTGAAAAATGGATAAACAAGTTATGGTACTTACGTACAATGCAATATCACTCAGCAATGAAATCTCTGTCATCAGACCCGAAGCTGCATAATGAGTGGATGCAGGTACGATGATTCTAACTGAAATAAGTCACACAGGAAAAGAAACATCATAAGATATCACTAATACACGGAATGTAAACTTGGCTACACAGGAACTGAATTCCAAAACAGAACAGGGTCTCAAATTTAGAAAACCAACTTATGCTTGCTTAAGGGTAAAGGTGAGTTGGGGTGCTGCATAAAACCAGAGATTGAAATGAGCACAGATAAAGTTCCTTAAGCCAAATATGGAATAGACAAGAGCTACTCCTTGCTCAACGAAATGGACTCAACACCGCATATTAAATGCCTAAGAATGTACCTGACTAGTAAGTATCTTAAAACCTATGGATTGCTATGTCTCCAAAAGAGAATCAAGCATGTGTACAGGGGCATAAACGCAGCAGTGATAGGATTGGAGAGGTTCAGTGTGCAAATGAAGACCCTTTGAAGTCATATTGCATGGTACCCATTCCACGGGTTTCAACTACCCAGGTTTAAGGTATTCTACCTTCAGCTAAAACATGCATGTGGAAACTAAAGTATGATCAACCATGTGATCGGGAAACGTGTTCAAATATGTCTCAGTTTTCGTACCCTGGTACTCGGGTGCAACATTCCAGACGCTTTACTAACACCCTCCCGACTTGGAGAGTCAGTCCCTTTAACCTCCTGTTTGGCCCAGTTTGCAATTTCTGTGGAAGATGAACAGGAATAGCGAGAACCAATGAGAGACTAGCTGGAGGTGTCTGGATGGGCAAATTTAACTCTCATTTCCCACCAGGAAGAGGAATTAAACAAAGGCTCAGCGTGCCGTGCCGGAACCAGATTAGGGCCTGAAGCCATCCTGCGGTGTTGCGGCCAGCTCAAAAGAAAACGAGTTGAAGAAAGGAGCTCAGGGGCACTGTAATTCACAAACCTGCAGAGTTATAAATGACAGCTATCGTCCAAAAATATACTGAAGTAAGGCTGCCAAGAGGACTTGAAAGCGGGGCAGAATTGCAGGAAACCGATTTCAGGAGGTAGACTGGAATTGCATTGAAAGCATAGGAAAAGAGGCAGAACGTCCACAATGATGCACTTCGCCAAAAAGGGCGTATGTGTTTTTTCCTGAATATATTCAGGAAACAACGCATACACACTTTTTTGCCAACCAAGCAAGCTTGCAAAGGAAATCTGCACTACAATGAAGTCTCACATCCCCCCGGTCAAAAGGGCCATCTGAAAAAAGTGTAAAATCCAGAAAGGCAGGACAGGCCATGGAGAATTGGGAGCCTTGTTATGCTGATGCGCGGGATGTAAATTGCCAACAGACACTTGGGAGAAGTGTATGGTGTTTCCTGAAACATCTAAAAAACAAAGCAACAGAGCCTAGGGCACTTCCACTTATGGTCCTATAGCTTAGGGAAATTAAAATCAAAAAGACACAGCCACCCCAAAGTTTGGGACGCCTCTGTTTACAAGAACCTCGTTTACAGTACAAGTTCAACATCGCAGAAAGTGAAAAATGGATAAAGAAGTTGTGGTATTTACTTACAAAGCAATATCACTCAGCAATGAAATCTATGTCATCAGGCCCTTAGCAGCACAATGAGTGGATTCAGGTATGATGATTCTAACTGAAATAAGTCACACAGAAAAAGAAACATCATAAGATATCAGTAATACACGGAATGTAAACTTGGCTACACAGGAACTGAATTACAGAACAGAACAGGGTCTCAAATTTAGAAAACGAACTTATGCTTGCTTAAGGGGAAAGGTGAGTTGGGGTGCTGCATAAAACCAGAGATTGAAATGAGCACAGATAAAGTTCCTTAAGCCAAATATGGAATAGACAAGAGCTACTCCTTGCTCAATGAAATGGACTCAACACCCCATATTAAACGCCTAAGAATGTACCTGACTAGTAAGTATCTTAAAACCTATGGATTGCTATGTCTCTGAAAGAGAATCAAGCGTGCGTACAGGGGCATAAACGCAGCAGTGATAGGATTAGAGAGGTTCGGTGAGCAAATGAAGAACTTTTGAAGTCATATTGCATGATACCCATTCCACGGGTCTCAACTCTCCAGGTTTCAGGGATTCTTCCTTCAGCTAAAACATGCATGTGGAACCCAGAGTATGATCAACCATGTGATCGGGAGACGTGTTCCAATATGTCTCAGTTTTCGTCCCCTGGTACTCGGGTGGAACATTACAGACGCTTTACTAACACTCTCCCCAATTGGAGAGTCAGTGCCTTTAACCTCCTGTTTGGCCCTGTTTGCAATTTCTGTGGAAGATGAACAGGAATAGGGAGAACCAATGAGAGACTAGCTGGAGGTGTCTGGACGGGCAAATTTAACTCTCATTTCCCACCAGGAAGAGGAATTAATTAAAGGCTCAGCGTGTGATACCGGAACCAGATTAGGGCCTGAAGCAATCCTGCGGTGTTGCGGCCAGGTCACAAGAAAGCGAGTTGAAGAAAGGAGCTCAGGGGCACTGTAATTCACAAACCTGCAGAGTTATAAATGACAGCTATCGTCCAAAAATATACTGAAGTAAGGCTGCCAAGAGGACTTGAAAGCGGGGCAGAATTGCAGGAAACCGATTTCAGGAGGTAGACTGGAATTGCATTGAAAGCATAGGAAAAGAGGCAGAACGTCCACAATGATGCACTTGGCCAAAAAGGGCGTATGCGTTTTTTCCTGAATATATTCAGGAAAAAACGCATACGCCCTTTTTGGCCAACCAAGCAAGCTTGCAAAGGAAATCTGCACTACAATGAAGTCTCACTTCCCCCCGGTCAAAAGGGCCACCTGAAATAAGTGTAAAATCCAGAAAGGCAGGACAGGCCATGGAGAACTGGGAGCCTTGTTATGCTGATGGGCGGGATGTAAATTGCCAACAGACACTCGGGAGAAGTGTATGGTGTTTCCTGAAACATGTAAAACACAAAGAAACAGAGCCTAGGGCACTTCCACTTATGGTCCTATAGCTTAGGGAAATTAAAATCAAAAAGACACAGCCACCCCAAAGTTTGGGACGCCTCTGTTTACAAGAACCACGTTTACGGTACAAGTTCAATATCGCAGAAAGTGAAAAATGGATAAACAAGTTATGGTACTTACGTACAATGCAATATCACTCAGCAATGAAATCTCTGTCATCAGACCCGAAGCTGCATAATGAGTGGATTCAGGTACGATGATTCTAACTGAAATAAGTCACACAGGAAAAGAAACATCATAAGATATCACTAATACACGGAATGTAAACTTGGATACACAGGAACTGAATTACAAAACAGAACAGGGTCTCAAATTTAGAAAACCAACTTATGCTTGCTTAAGGGGAAAGGTGAGTTGGGGTGCTGCATAAAACCAGAGATTGAAATGAGCACAGATAAACTTCCTTAAGCCAAATATGGAATAGTCAAGAGCTACTCCTTGCTCAATGAAATGGACTCAAAACCCCATATTAAACGCCTAAGAATGTACCTGACTAGTAAGTATCTTAAAACCTATGGATTGCTATGTCTCTGAAAGAGAATCAAGCGTGCGTACAGGGGCATAAACGCAGCAGTGATAGGATTAGAGAGGTTCGGTGAGCAAATGAAGAACTTTTGAAGTCATATTGCATGATACCCATTCCACGGGTCTCAACTCTCCAGGTTTCAGGGATTCTTCCTTCAGCTAAAACATGCATGTGGAACCCAGAGTATGATCAACCATGTGATCGGGAGACGTGTTCCAATATGTCTCAGTTTTCGTCCCCTGGTACTCGGGTGGAACATTCCAGACGCTTTACTAACACTCTCCCCAATTGGAGAGTCAGTGCCTTTAACCTCCTGTTTGGCCCTGTTTGCAATTTCTGTGGAAGATGAACAGGAATAGGGAGAACCAATGAGAGACTAGCTGGAGGTGTCTGGACGGGCAAATTTAACTCTCATTTCCCACCAGGAAGAGGAATTAATTAAAGGCTCAGCGTGTGATACCGGAACCAGATTAGGGCCTGAAGCAATCCTGCGGTGTTGCGGCCAGGTCACAAGAAAGCGAGTTGAAGAAAGGAGCTCAGGGGCACTGTAATTCACAAACCTGCAGAGTTATAAATGACAGCTATCGTCCAAAAATATACTGAAGTAAGGCTGCCAAGAGGACTTGAAAGCGGGGCAGAATTGCAGGAAACCGATTTCAGGAGGTAGACTGGAATTGCATTGAAAGCATAGGAAAAGAGGCAGAACGTCCACAATGATGCACTTGGCCAAAAAGGGCGTATGCGTTTTTTCCTGAATATATTCAGGAAAAAACGCATACGCCCTTTTTGGCCAACCAAGCAAGCTTGCAAAGGAAATCTGCACTACAATGAAGTCTCACTTCCCCCCGGTCAAAAGGGCCACCTGAAATAAGTGTAAAATCCAGAAAGGCAGGACAGGCCATGGAGAACTGGGAGTCTTGTTATGCTGATGGGCGGGATGTAAATTGCCAACAGACACTCGGGAGAAGTGTATGGTGTTTCCTGAAACATGTAAAACACAAAGCAACAGAGCCTAGGGCACTTCCACTTATGGTCCTATAGCTTAGGGAAATTAAAATCAAAAAGACACAGCCACCCCAAAGTTTGGGACGCCTCTGTTTACAAGAACCTCGTTTACGGTACAAGTTCAATATCGCAGACAGTGAAAAATGGATAAAGAAGTTGTGGTACTTACGTACAATGCAATATCACTCAGCAATGAAATCTATGTCATCAGGCCCGTAGCAGCATAATGAGTGGATTCAGGTATGATGATTCTAACTGAAATAAGTCACACAGAAAAAGAAACATCATAAGATATCACTAATACACGGAATGTAAACTTGGCTAACAGGAACTGAATTACAAAACAGAAAAGGGTCTCAAATTTAGAAAAGCAACTTATGCTTGCTTAAGGGGAAAGGTGAGTTGGGGTGCTGCATAAAACCAGAGATTGAAATGAGCACAGATAAAGTTCCTTAAGCCAAATATGTAATAGACAAGAGCTACTCCTTGCTCAACGAAATGGACTCAACACCCCATATTAAATGCCTAAGAATGTACCTGACTAGTAAGTATCTTAAAAGCTATGGATTGCTATGTCTCCGAAAGGGAACCAAGCGTGTGTACAGGGGCATAAACGTAGCAGTGATAGGATTGGAGAGGTTCGGTGAGCAAATGAAGACCCTTTGAAGTAATATTGCATGGTACCCATTCCACGGGTCTCAACTCTCCAGGTTTCAGGGATTCTTCCTTAAGCTAACACATGCATGTGGAACCCAGAGTATGATCAACCATGTGATCGGGAGACGTGTTCCAATATGTCTCAGTTCTCGTCCCCTGGTACTCGGGTGCAACATTCCAGACGCTTTACTAACACTCTCCCGACTTGGAGAGTCAGTGCCTTTAACCTCCTGTTTGGCCCAGTTTGCAATTTCTGCGGAAGATGAACAGGAATAGGGAGAACCAATGAGAGACTAGCTGGAGGTGTCTGGACGGGCAAATTTAACTCTCATTTCCCACCAGGAAGAGGAATTAACAAAACGCTCAGCATGTCGTGCCGGAACCAGATTAGGCCCTGAAGCAATCCTGCGGTGTTGCGGCCAGCTCACAAGAAAGCGAGTTGAAGAAAGGAGCTCAGGGGCACTGTAATTCACAAACCTGCAGAGTTATAAATGACAGCTATCGTTCAAAAATATACTGAAGTAAGGTTGCCAAGAGGACTTGAAAGCGGGGCAGAATTGCAGGAAACCGATTTCAGGAGGTAGACTGGAATTGCATTGAAAGCATAGGAAAAGAGGGAGAACGTCCACAATGATGCACTTGGCCAAAAAGGGCGTATGTGTTTTTTCCTAATATACGCCCTTTTTGGCCAACCAAGCAAGCTTGCAAAGGAAATCTGCACTACAATGAAGTCTCACTTCCCCCTGGTCAAAAGGGTCATGTGAGAAAAGTGTAAAATCCAGAAAGGCAGGACAGGCCATGGAGAACTGGGATCCTTGTTATGCTGATGGGCGGGATGTAAATTGCCAACAGACACTCGGGAGAAGTGTATGGTGTTTCCTGAAACATCTAAAAAACAAAGCAACAGAGCCTAGGGCACTTCCACTTATGGTCCTATAGCTTAGGGAAATTAAAATCAAAAAGACACAGCCCCCCCACAGTTTGGGACGCCTCTGTTTACAAGAACCTTGTTTACGGTACAAGTTCAATATCGCAGAAAGTGAAAAATGGATAAAGAAGTTGTGGTACTTATGTACAATGCAAAATCACTCAGCCATGAAATCTATGTCATCAGGCCCGTAGCAGCATAATGAGTGGATTCAGGTATGATGATTCTAACTGAAATAAGTCACACAGAAAAAGAAACATCATAAGATATCACTAATACACGGAATGTGAACTTGGCTACACATGAACTAAATTACAAAACAGAACAGGGTCTCAAGTTCAGAAAACCAACTTATGCTTGCTTAAGGGGGAAAGTGAGTTGGGGTGCTGCATAAAACCAGAGTTTGAAATTAGCACAGATACCATTCAATAAGCCAAATATGTAATAGACAAGACCTACCCCTTGCTCAACAAAATGGACTCAACAATGAGGTATCACCTCACACCTGATAGAATGGGCATCATGAGAAAATCTACAAACAAAAATGCTGGAAAGGGTGTGGAGAAAAGGAACCCTCTTCCACTATTGTTGGGAATATAAATTGATACAGTCACTACGGAGAACAATATGGAGTTTCTTAAGAAACTAACAATAGAATTACCATATGATACTGCAATCCCAGTACTGGACATATACCCAGACAAAACCATAAATCAAAACGAGACATTCACCGCAATGTTCATTGCATCACTATTTACAATATCGAGGTAATGGAAGCAACCTAAATGCCCACAGACAGACGAATGCATAAAGCTGTGGTACATATATAAAATGGAATATTACTAAGCCATGAAAAGGAATGAAATTGGGTCATTTGTAGAGACGTCGATGGATCTAGAGACTGTCATACAGAGTGAAGTAAGTCAGAAAGAGAAAAACAAATCTTGTATATTCATGCATATATGTGGAACCTAGAAAAACTGTACAGATTAACCATTTTGCAAGGCATAAATAGAGCAACAGATGTAGACAACAAATGTATGGACAACAAGGGGGGAAAGCTGTTGGGGGGGTGGTGGTGGGAGGAGTTGAGAGACTGGGATTGGCATGTATACATTTATATGTATAAAATAGATAACCAATAAGAACCTGCTGTATAAAAATATAAAATAAAATTCAAAATTAAAAAGAAATAAAATTTAAAAAATAAAACAGAAAAAACAATTATTCCCTTCACATACATGTATTTATATGAATAAATTATTTCCATGCTTATATCTGTAAATACAAAAAAGAGGAATAAAATCTACCTTGAACCAAAAACGAAAAAGAGAAAAAAAACACAGAACCCACCAGTTCCACAGAGGAAAACCGTATCAGGGCACTTGCTCCAGTTGTAAACAATTCTGAAGTTGGCCAGTGGTGGGGAATCGTCTCCCATTCAGCCAGCAGCCCCCACGCAACAAGCGTCCTCATTGCAAAGCTGGGGCACCGTGCCGAGGCATCTGTGAGTAAACGTGAGCTGAGCCCCAGGCCAGTTGCTGCTGAACTATTCCCACCCGTCCCAGGTAAAACACCTGAATATATACAAGGACTTGAAAGCCTAGAGGAAGGGCCATAGAGCCACACGAGTGACAGCATGCCGGCCGACTTGGTGCCTGCAGGCCAGCCAGGATGGTCCTGGCCCTGGGTGCTCTTCTGGAAGATTTCCATTACCCTGACTGAGATACCCGTCCTGTCCCTGCCCCCACTGCTTTTTTCCTTCCTCACCTCTGCCCAGGGAGAAATTCCAGCAGCAGGTATGGGTGACACATCCTCTTCTTTAGCAGGTGGCAGCCTGGCAACTGCTGCAGAAAGTCCAGCAGAGCCCCACTCACACTGGGCCACCCACAAAGCCGTGACCTCTCACTCCCTCCCACCAGCCCAGCCCCGAGACTGCTGACAGGGCAGAGAAAATGGCGTCAGGCACGGCTGCAGGGGCTCTTGCTGCCTGGAGTGGTATTTATATTGATCTCAACCCAGGCACACCTGGGGAGGGCTGGCCCGCACGGTAAGGCTGCCCAGGTCAGCCAATCATCACCCCTCAGGGGCTCACAGTTGCAGAAAATGGAACTTGCTGAACCGGCCAGGTCCAAGGAACAGGTGTGGGCTCCTGAGAGTCAGGATAGACAAGGGGCTGCAGCTTTGGCTTGTTTTCTAATCATTTTATCTGGCCCATGAGTGGGAGACAACTTCAAGAAAACCCTCTCCTTATGAGAGGAACCCAGGAGTCAGGGAGAGGAGGGGTGGGTGGTGGTTGGAGACAGAGGCCTGGTGCCCCGGGTGCAGTGGAAGTCTCTGGAAGACCAGGTGGAGGGAGGCCGCACAGAGTGATGCCCAGGGTCACAGACCTGTCGCAGCTGCTGTTTGTTAGTTCAAGTCCTGCTCTGAGGTGCTCTGTGCCAGCTCTGAGCGACAGGTGAGCTGGGGGTGCTCTGCAATGAGGGCTATGTGCACGGTTCCTGTGTGCCCAGCCCTGCCATGGTACCTGCAAGGGTAGCTCTGTATCCTGGGAAGGGCCTGACCACGAGAGCCCCGTGGGCTGGGGTGGGGGTGGGGTACCTGCCCAGGTGAGCTCCATATTCTGGGATTGGTCTGACCACGAGAGCCCCATGGGCTGCTGGGGACCTGGTAAAGGATGTCAGGACAGTCAGTGAAGCCACCGAGGATATACCTCCAGTTGCTCCTAATTCCTACACCCTGCTGGTCATTCTACCAACCACCAGGACATGGTATTCTGTATTAGTCTTCAATGATGCCTTCTTTTGTATTCCATTAGTCCCAGAGTCACAAGAAATTTTGGCTTGTGAGTGGCAGGACTCAACATACAACTAAAACAATACTTCCGGGCCGTCTTGCCCCAAGGGTGCAAAAATTCCCACACCATCTTTGGGGAAAGCTTAGCTAAAGACCTAAAAGTTCTACCTCTGGAAAAGGAAACCCTCCTTCAGTACGCAGACGACATTCTGATCGCCAGCCCTACTAAGGAGGCCTCTGAACTACCAAGCCAATAAAGGATAGAAGTTGTCCAAGAAAAAGCTCAAATATCACAGACTGCGGTGACCTGCCTGGGCTTCATTCTCACAGAAGGTCGGAGAAGCCCATCCCAGGAAAGGGAAGAAACCATTTGCAGCCTTACCCCTTTCTAAAACTAGAAGACAGCTTAGGGGTTCCTGGGGAGGCCAGGGTTTGCTGCTTCTGGATCCCTAACTACAGTCTACTAGCTGGGCCTCTATATGAAACACTGAAAGGAAAAGATGATGATCCTTTTGAATAGAATCCAGAAGTGGCCTTTCAAGAATGGAAAGAGCAGTCAATTCAGACCCTTGCCCTGGAACTCCCTAATTTAGCTAAACCCTTTGACCTTTACATTCCCGGTGAAAGGTGAATCGCCATTGGAGAATTAGTGCAAAAACTGGGACCACTTGAAATGGAACAATGCAAGAATGCCATCCAGGTAGGATAAACTACGGTCACCAAGGGGCTTGGCCCACTGCCGCATCTGGCCAAGATACTGGCGGTATCTAAAAACCTGGAAATCAGCAGCCCAAAAGGCCACCTCCTTCCTAAGGGAAAAGGACCCCACGTGGTGATCCTAACCACCAACGATGCCCTGAAGTTGCAGGGTTCGCTCCGTGGGCACACCGACCTCGAGTGAGGAGGCCCTCCAACTCCAACATCCAGAGAGATAACCGGGGGCAACAGGGCACCATGACGACTCGTGTGAACATCACTTGACCTGGAGTTTCTCTCATAAAACAATAAGAGTGTGTCCCAAAAGAGTAGACTACTGCTTGCAGGACTTACTGCACCCAGAGGGGAGCTAATAATCTTGGCGGGGGAACCGTATATCACACTGTCACCATAGAAAAGCCTACAGACACCGTGATGATGGTGGCCAATAAGACCGGCTGGACTCCTGTTTACTTCAAAAGGCTGTTGACTCAGTGGTCATCATGGTCCTTGATCACCACTGACCCTGGACTGTCTGGGAGTTGAGCGGGCAGGGCTCTGACACCTGGTGCTGTTTGTACGTTAATTCAGGGGCCTAATTGAAGAAAGCGCAGACTACTGGTCAGAGCATCTAGGCTGGCAGAAACGGTCAGCCTAAGGTGGCCGAACAAATGTGGGGCGGGGTGAAACCGGCCCCCACAGCGTCTCTGCACATCTCTTTCCTGGACCCTTAAAGGTCATTAGAATCTATAACACTTCCAATGCTGGTGCTCAGGTGGACGAGCAGGGAGGCAGGGGGCCTGGGGACAATCAACGTCACCTGGAGGCTGCTGGGGAGAAGCTCTGACCCTCGCCCCCGGGTATTAGGGCTCCCAACTCAGCACTCAGCAGTTACAGAAGAAGTGTCTGCACCCTCAGCACTCCAAGAATGAGGAACGGGACAAAAGGCAGAGGAGGGGTTTGTCCCCAGCAAAGCCCATTAAAAATCCCTGGGAGATAAAAATAGAATCTGGGCAATAAAGTCAAGTCTAACCTTTTTTATCCTTTGTGCTTTGTCTAATTTCACGTGCTCCTAGGGTCCCGCATGCAGAGGTTCCACACCCGGCACTTCAGACCAGATTTCCTAGTGCAGAATGGCTGGGTCGACACCTCAGCTCCTGGGGCCCAGTGCAGACTCCGCGATATAGAGCCTGAGCTGCAGCCAACCTGGCCCTCGAGAGCTCCGCCCCCTCCCTCCCACTGACTCTGACAGGATCTCTACACAGCAGCCCAGCCCACAGCCCACGGGGTAGTGCATGCTCTCACCTCTCCATTCTCTGATCAAAATATAAAGTTTCCTTTGCTTGTGAACCAAACTCAGTCTCGATCTGTTGGCCCCAATGACACTGGGCAGGGGGACACTTGTTGGGGTCCACTCTGGAGGATCAGTAACAGAAATTGAGACTATTGTAACCTCAATGAACAGATGTGTGAGCCAAACTGTAGTTAACATAGAACAGTGTATAAGGCTCGGGTAAAATAAGATGTTTCTAACACTTCCATTTGATATTTCCATCACTTTATTATAAGCAAGTTCAGTGAAAAGGTTTGTCTTATTTGTCAGGTCAATATTAGAGAAACGAAGTGATTTCTTTCCAAGGATGTACATCTAATAATCTTGGTTAAAGCTTCAATCTTGTTTTAAATGCTTTTCCATTGAAAATGATACCTCTCTTTCAGCTCCCCCATTTCTGAGAAGTATAAAATCTTATAATTTATTATTACCAAAGGGGAAAGGTGGGAGGAGGGATAAATTAACAGTTTGGGATTAACACATACACACTGCTATGTATAAAATAGATCATCAACAAGGAACTACTGTATAGCACAGGGAACTACACTCAACATTTTGCAATAACCTATAAGGGGAAATAATCTGAAAAAGAATAGATATTTTTATTGACATCATCTATCAATGACAGTTAAAGTGTAACCTAAGGGAAGCTGGTGGTGAGTGCTTCTGACCCTGAAGACTTCAATCATCTAAAGTTTGGACTCTGCCTACTTCCCAAGGCCCTTAATGAACATATGTGTAGCCGTAGCTTAAAAAATTCCCCAGTTTGGGTTTCGGAGAGACACTGATTTTGAAAAAGCCCTGGTGTTCTCCTTACATGAATGGGACTCTTCCTACTGCTAAAACATGTCTGTCACACCCAGAGGATGGTATACCGTCTGATCGGGAAGAGTTTGGAAAAGGCATCTCATCTCCTCATCTCCTGGTGCTCGGGTTCACCCCTCCAGCGTCTTTACTAACAGTCTCCCCACTTGGAGATGTCAGCACTGTCAACATCCTGTTGCGTACAGTTTGGAATTTGTCCAGAGGATGAAGCGGAAGGATGAGGAACAATGAGAGACAAGTCCTAGGTGTTCAGACAGGCACATGTCACTCTAATTTCCAATCAGGAAGACGAATTGACCAAAGGCTAGGGTTGCCCATGGAAACAGTATAGGGCTTGAGGAAATCCCGCTGCTTTGTGGCCAGTTCCCATAAACACAAGTTGAACAATGGAACTCAGGGGCAGTAAAATTCACGAAACTGCAGAGTTGAAAATATCCATCACTGAAAAATGTCTTGAGGAAAGTCAGAGAAAAGGACTTGTAAGCAAGGGAGAATGGCAGGAAAGGGATTTGAGGAGGTAGAAAGGACTCGCCATTAAGCACAAGAAAAGGAGCTGAACATTGCCAACATTGCAGTTGGCCAAAAAGGGTGTATGCGTTTTTTTCTGTATATATTCAAGAAAAGGGCATACACTTTTTTAGCCAACCAAACAGGTGGGCACTGGAAGTCAATACTACAAAAGATATCACTTCGCATCAGTCAGAAGAGCCATCCTCATAAAGCGTAAACAACAGAAATGCAGGACAGGGCAAGGAGAAGAGGGAGCCCTGTGAGACTTATAGTGGAAATGTATATTGCCAACGGCCATTCTGGAGAAGTGTATTGTGTTTACTAAAGCATCTAAAAAATGAGCTACAGAGCATAGGGCACTTGCACTCATGGGCGTATATCTTGAGAAAAACAAAAATCGAGAGGACACAGGCACCCCAATGTTTACCCCCTCTCTGTTTAAAAGATCCTCAACTAGGATATAACTTAAATGTCTCTGGAGGGAAAAAATGGGTAGAGATGTGGTACTTAGGTAGAGTGGAATATTATTCAGCCTGGAAATCAATGAAATATGGCCAGTTGTAACAACTCCGGAGGAGTTACGTATGATCTTTCTAAGTGACATAATTCAAAAAGAAAAAGACACATATCATAAGATATCACTTAAAGGTGGAATCCAAAATGGCTACACATGAAATAAATTACAAAACAAAAACATAGTCAAATATGTAGAAAACACGCATAAGGCTGCTAAACGGGAAAGGTGGGGAGGGGTGAGGCATCACCCAGGAGGTTGAAATTAGCAAAGATACCATTCCAAATACCAAACTGATAATCAACAAGGCCTACACGGTAGCTAAAAGAACTGCACTCAGCACACTCAAGTCACCGGAAAAGAATATATACGACTGGTAAGAATCTGAAAAAGAATTTACTGATGTCTCTCTGTACGTGAATCAAGTGGATGTACAGCAGCAAGAAACAGAGCTTTGAAAATCAGCTGTAACCAATATAGTAATAAATTGAAAAAAATAAACGACAGAGAGACAGAGAAAACCTCTTACAACTTTTCCTCAGGGCCGGTGATGCAACATGGATTGAACACATCTAGACCCACAGCAGGATGAGACATAAGGCTGGAAACTGTTTGCGCTAAGAGAAATGTGAGGTTGGGTGAGGAAATGCACACCCTTTAAAGTAATACTACCTGGTACCCATTCAATGGGTCCCAAATATGCAGGTTCAAGGGATCTTCCTACAGCTAAAACATGCATGGAAAACCCAGAGGACTGTACACCATGTGATCGGGAGATGTGTCTAAAATGCAGCTCATTTATCCTCTCCTGGTGCTCCTGTTCACCATTCCAGCCACGTTACTTAGAATCTCCCCACTTGGAGAATCAGCACATTTCAACTTCTGTTTCACACATTTTGCAAATTGTGAGGAGGATGAACGGGGAACCAATGAGAGAATAGTTGTAGGGGTTTGGACGGGCACATATCACTCTAATTTCCCATTAAGAATAAGAATTGAAAAAAGGCTCAGCCCGCCTCGCCCGAGCCAAAATAGGGCCTGAAGCAATCCTGCGGGTTTGAGGCCAGCTCACAAAAGAGCAACTTAAAAAATGGAGCTCAGGGTCACTGCAATTCACAAACCTGCAGAGTTATAAATGAAAACTAACGTCCAAAAATATGTTGAGGTAAGGCAAAGAAGAGGATCTGAATGCAAGACAGAATTGCAAGAAACAGATTTCAAGAGATAGATTGGACTCGTCTTTAAAGCACATGAAAAGCGGCAGAATTTCGACAATGATGCAGTTGGCCCAAAAGGGCGTATGCGTTTTTTCCTGATTATATCCAGGAAAAAACGCATACGCACTTTATGGGCAACGAAGCAAGCAAGCAATGCAAATGTGCACAACAAAGAAGTCTCATTTCCCACTGGTCAAAAGGGCCATCCTAAAAAATTGTAAAAACCAGAAATGCAGGACAGGCCATGGAGAACAGGGAGCCTTTATACGCTGATGGGCAGTGTGTGAACTGCCGAGAGCCACTCTGGAGAAGTGTATGGTGGTTCCTAAATCATCTAAAAAACAGAGCTACAGAGCATAGGACACTTCCAATCATGGGAGTATATCTAGGGAAATCTAAAAATCAACAAGACACAAGCACACCACAGTTTAGGGCTACTCTGTTTACAAGAA
This sequence comes from Pseudorca crassidens, assembly GCF_039906515.1. Classification (NCBI taxonomy): domain Eukaryota; kingdom Metazoa; phylum Chordata; class Mammalia; order Artiodactyla; family Delphinidae; genus Pseudorca; species Pseudorca crassidens. The sequence goes on along the minus strand of NW_027136302.1, from coordinate 469,393 downwards.
CCTCAACTTCAGTATACCTTAAATATCCCAGGAAAGAGAACAATGGATAAAGAAGATGTGGTACTTATGTACAATGGAATATCTCTTCACCATGAAATCAATGTAATAAGGCTAGTAGAAGGATAAAGAGTGGATTTAGTTCCGATAATACTACTTGAAATAAGTCAAACAGAAAAAGAAACATATCATAAGATATCACTTATAGAGGGAGGGTAAATATGGCTGCACAAGAAATGAATTACAGAACAGAACAGTGTCTCACATTTAGAAAACACACTTATTTCAGCTTAAGGGGAAAGGAGAGGTGGGGTGATGCATAAAACCAGAGTTTGAAATTAGCACAGATACCGTTCAATAAACCAAATAGATATTAGACAAGATCTACACCTTGCTCAATGAACTGGCCTCAACACACCCTATACACCGCAGAGAAATATATCTGAGTAATAAGAATCTTAAAACCCATGTATTGATATATCTCCATAAGGGAATCAAGTGTGTGCAGAGCGGCACAAACACAGCAGTGAAAATGAGCTAAACCCCATTATAGAAATAAATTTTAAAAACAAAACGCAGAAACAATGAAAGAGAGAAAAATTCTTACAAAATTCGCTCAGGGGCTGTGATGCAACCTGGATTGACCACATATAAACCCACAGCTGGATAAGACATAAGGCTGGACACTTGGGGCTGAGAGGATTGATGAGCTTTGGTGAGCAACTGCCAAAAGTTTAATGCAATACTTCATGCTGCTCATTCCAAGGGTCCCAACACTCCAGGTTGAAGGGAATCTTCCTACAGCTAAACCATGCTTGGGAAACCCAGCGACTGGTATACCATATGATCGGGAAAGGTTTCTAAAACGCACCTCATTTTTCCTCTCCTGGGGCTCCGGATCGACATTCCAGCCGCTTTACCAAAAATATCCCCACATGGAGAGTCAATGCCTTTAAGTTCTGGTATCGCACAGTCTGCAGTTAGTGCGGAGGATGAAAGGGAATAGGGGGAACCAGTGAGAAACTAGCTGTAGCGGTTTCAATGGGCACATGTCACTCTAATTTCACATCAGTAAGAATAATAAACCAAAGGCACAGCAAGGTGCCCCAGAAGAAGAATAGGGCCTTAAGGAATCCTGTGGTTATGAGGCAAGATCACAAAAATAAGAGCTGAAAAATGGAGCTAAGGGCCACTGCAATTCAAAAACCTGCAGAGTTATAAAGGCCAACTATTTTCAAAAAATATATTGAGGTAAGGCTATGAAGAGGCATTGAAAGCAAGGCAGAATTGCAGGAAAACGATTTCAGGAGGTAGACTGGAATTGCATTGAAAGCATAGGAAAAGAGGCAGAACGTCCACAATGATTCACTTGGCCAAAAAGGGCGTATGCCTTTTTTCCTGAATTTATTCAGGAAAAAAGGCATACGCCCTTTTTGGCCAACCAAGCAAACTTGCAAAGGAAATCTGCACTACAATGAAGTCTCACTTCCCCCTGGTCAAAAGGGCCATCTGAAAAAAGTGTAAAATCCAGAAAGGCAGGACAGGCCATGGAGAACTGGGAGCCTTGTTATGCTGATGGACGGGATGTAAATTGCCAACAGCCACTCGGGAGAAGTGTATGGTGTTTCCTGAAACATCTAAAAAACAAAGCAACAGAGGCTAGGACACTGCCACTTATGGTCCTATAGCTTAGGGAAATTAAAATCAAAAAGACACAGCCACCCCAAAGTTTGGGACGCCTCTGTTTACAAGAACCTCGTTTACCGTACAAGCTCAATATCACAGAAAGTGAAAAATGGATAAAGAACTTGTGGTACTTACGTACAATGCAGTATCACTCAGCAATGAAATCTATGTCATCAGGCCCGTAGCAGCATAATGAGTGGATTCAGGTACGATGATTCTAACTGAAATAAGTCACACAGAAAAAGAAACATCATAAGATATCACTAATACACGGAATGTAAACTTGGCTACACAGGAACAGGATTACAAAACAGAACAGGGACTCAAATTTAGAAAACACACTTACGCTTGCTTAAGGGGAAAGGTGAGTTGGGGTGCTGCATAAAACCAGAGATTGAAATGAGCACAGATAAAGTTCCTTAAGCCAAATATGGAATAGACAAGAGCTACTCCTTGCTCAACGAAATGGACTCAACACCCCATATTAAACGCCTAAGGATGTACCTGACTAGTAAGTATCTTAAAACCTATGGATTGCTATGTCTCCAAAAGAGAATCAAGCGTGTGTACAGGGGCATAAATGAAGCAGTGATAGAATTGGAGAGGTTCGGTGAGCAAATGAAGACCCTTTGAAGTCATATTGCATGGTACCCATTCCACGGGTTTCAACTACCCATGTTTAAGGTATTCTTCCTTCAGCTAAAACATGCATGTGGAACCTAGAGTATGATCAACCATGTGAACGGGAGACGTGTTCAAATATGTCTCAGTTTTCGTACCCTGGTACTCGGGCGCAACATTCCAGACGCTTTAATACCACTCTCCCGTCTTGGAGAGTCAGTCCCTTTAACCTCCTGTTTGGCCCAGTTTGCAATTTCTGCGGAAGATGAACAGGAATAGCGAGAACCAATGAGAGACTAGCTGGAGGTGTCTGGACGGGCAAATTTAACTCTCATTTCCCACCAGGAAGAGGAATTAACCAAAGGCTCAGCGTGCCGTGCCGGAACCAGATTAGGGCCTGAAGCCATCCTGCGGTGTTGCGGCCAGGTCACAAGAAAGCGAGTTGAAGAAAGGAGCTCAGGGGCACTGTAATTCACAAACCTGCAGAGTTATAAATGACAGCTATCGTCCAAAAATATACTGAAGTAAGGCTGCCAAGAGGATTTGAAAGCGCGGCAGAATTGCAGGAAACCGATTTCAGGAGGTAGACTGGAATTGCATTGAAAGCATAGGAAAACAGGCAGAACGTCCACAATGATGCACTTGGCCAAAAAGGGCGTATGCGTTTTTTCCTGAATATATTCAGGAAAAAACGCATACGCCCTTTTTGGCCAACCAAGCAATCTTGCAAAGAAATCTGCACTACAATGAAGTCTCACTTCCCCCCGGTCAAAAGGGCCATCTGAAAAAAGTGTAAAATCCAGAAAGGCAGGACAGGCCATGGAGAACTGGGAGCCTTGTTATGCTGATGGGCGGGATGTAAATTGCCAACAGACACTCGGGAGAAGTGTATGGTGTTTCCTGAAACATCTAAAAAACAAAGCAACAGAGCCTAGGGCACTTCCACTTATGGTCCTATAGCTTAGGGAAATTAAAATCAAAAAGACACAGCCACCCCAAAGTTTGGGACGCCTCTGTTTACAAGAACCTCATTTACCGTACAAGTTCAATATCACAGAAAGTGAAAAATGGATAAAGAACTTGTGGTACTTACGTACAATGCAGTATCACTCAGCAATGAAATCTATGTCATCAGGCCCGTAGCAGCATAATGAGTGGATTCAGGTACGATGATTCTAACTGAAACAAGTCACACAGAAAAAGAAACATCATAAGATATCACTAATACACGGAATGTAAACTTGGCTACACAGGAACTGAATTCCAAAACAGAACAGGGTCTCAAATTTAGAAAACCAACTTATGCTTGCTTAAGGGGAAAGGTGAGTTGGGGTGCTGCATAAAACCAGAGATTGAAATGAGCACAGATAAAGTTCCTTAAGCCAAATATGGAATAGACAAGAGCTACTCCTTGCTCAACGAAATGGACTCAACACCCCATATTAAACGCCTAATAATGTACCTGACTAGTAAGTATCTTAAAACCTATGGATTGCTATGTCTCCAAAAGAGAATCAAGCGTGTGTACAGGGGCATAAACGCAGCAGTGATAGGATTGGAGAGGTTCGGTGAGCAAATGAAGACCCTTTGAAGTCATATTGCATGGTACCCATTCCACGGGTTTCAACTACCCAGGTTTAAGGTATTTTTCCTTCAGCTAAAACATGCATGTGGAACCTAGAGTATGATCAACCATGTGATCGGAAGATGTGTTCAAATATCTCTCAGTTTTCGTACCCTGGTACTCGGGTGCAACATTCCAGACGCTTTACTAACACTCTCCCGACTTGGAGAGTCAGTCCCTTTAACCTCCTGTTTGGCCCAGTTTGCAATTTCTGCGGAAGATGAACAGGAATAGCGAGAACCAATGAGAGACTAGCTGGAGGTGTCTGGACGGGCAAATTTAACTCTCATTTCCCACCAGGAAGAGGAATTAACCAAAGGCTCAGCGTGCCGTGCCGGAACCAGATTAGGGCCTGAAGCCATCCTGCGTTGTTGCGGCCAGCTCAAAAGAAAGCGAGTTGAAGAATGGAGCTCAGGGACACTGTAATTCACAAACCTGCAGAGTTATAAATGACAGCTATCGTCCAAAAATATACTGAAGTAAGGCTGCCAAGAGGACTTGAAAGCGGGGCAGAATTGCAGGAAACCGATTTCAGGAGGTAGACTGGAATTGCATTGAAAATATAGGAAAAGAGGCAGAACGTCCACAATGATGCACTTGGCCAAAAAGGGCGTATGCGTTTTTTCCTGAATATATTCAGGAAAAAACGCATACGCACTTTTTGGCCAACCAAGCAAGCTTGAAAAGGAAATCTGCACTACAATGAAGTCTCACTTCCCCCCGGTCAAAAGGGCCATCTGAAAAAAGTGTAAAATCCAGAAAGGCAGGACAGGCCATGGAGAACTGGGAGCCTTGTTATGCTGATGGGCGGGATGTAAATTGCCAACAGACACTTGGGAGAAGTGTATGGTGTTTCCTGAAACATCTAAAACACAAAGCAACAGAGCCTAGGGCACTTCCACTTATGGACCTATAGCTTAGGGAAATTAAAATCAAAAAGACACAGCCACCCCAAAGTTTGGGACGCCTCTGTTTACAAGAACCTCGTTTACAGTACAAGTACAACATCGCAGACAGTGAAAAATGGATAAAGAAGTTGTGGTATTTACTTACAAAGCAATATCACTCAGCAATGAAATCTATGTCATCAGGCCCGTAGCAGCATAATGAGTGGATTCAGGTACGATGATTCTAACTGAAATAAGTCACACAGAAAAAGAAACATCATAAGATATCACTAATACACGGAATGTAAACTTGGCTACACAGGAACTGAATTCCAAAACAGAACAGGGTCTCAAATTTAGAAAACCAACTTATGCTTGCTTAAGGGAAAAGGTGAGTTGGGGTGCTGCATAACAGCAGAGATTGAAATGAGCACAGATAAAGTTCCTTAAGCCAAATATGGAATAGACAAGAGCTACTCCTTGCTCAACGAAATGGACTCAACATCCCATATTAAACGCCTAAGAATGTACCTGACTAGTAAGTATCTTAAAACCTATGGATTGCTATGTCTCCAAAAGAGAATGAAGCGTGTGTACAGGGGCATAAACGCAGCAGTGATAGGATTGGAGAGGTTCGGTGAGCAAATGAAGACCCTTTGAAGTCATATTGCATGGTACCCATTACACGGGTCTCAACTCTCCAGGTTTAAGGTATTCTTCCTTCAGCTAAAACATGCATGTGGAACCCAGAGTATGATCAACCGTGTGAACAGGAGACGTGTTCAAATATGTCTCAGTTTTCCTCCCCTGGTACTCGGGTGCAACTTTCTAGACCCTTTACTAACACTCTCCCCTCTTGGAGAGTCAGCGCCGTTAACCTCCTGTTTGGCCCAGTTTGCAATTTCTGCGGAAGATGAACAGGAATAGCGAGAACCAATGAGAGACTAGCTGGAGGTGTCTGGACGGGCAAATTTAACTCTCATTTCCCACCAGGAAGAGGAAATAACCAAAGGCTCAGCGAGCCGTGCCGGAACCAGATTAGGGCCTGAAGCCATCCTGCGGTGTTGCGGCCAGGTCACAAGAAAGCGAGTTGAAGAAAGGAGCTCAGGGGCACTGTAATTCAAAAACTTGCAGAGTTATAAATGACAGCTATCGTCCAAAAATATACTGAAGTAAGGCTGCCAAGAGGACTTGAAAGCGGGGCAGAATTGCAGGAAACCGATTTCAGGAGGTAGACTGGAATTGCATTGAAAGCATAGGAAAAGAGGCAGAACGTCCACAATGATGCACTTGGCCAAATAGGGCGTATGCGTTTTTTCCTGAATATATTCAGGAAAAAACGCATACGCACTTTTTGGCCAACCAAGCAAGCTTGCAATGGAAATCTGCACTACAATGAAGTCTCACTTCCCCCCTTTCAAAAGGGTCATATGAAAAAAGTGTAAAATCCAGAAAGGCAGGACAGGCCATGGAGAACTGGGAGCCTTGTTATGCTGATGGGCAGGATGTAAATTGCCAACAGACACTCGGGAGAAGTGTATGGTGTTTCCTGAAACATCTAAAAAACAAAGCAACAGAGCCTAGGGCACATCCACTTATGGTCCTATAGCTTAGGGAAATTAAAATCAAAAAGACACAGCCACCCCAAAGTTTGGGACGCCTCTGTTTAGAAGAACCTCGTTTACAGTACAAGTTCAACATCACAGAAAGTGAAAAATGGATAAAGAAGTTGTGGTATTTACTTACAAAGCAATATCACTCAGCAATGAAATCTATGTCATCAGGCCCTTAGCAGCACAATGAGTTGATTCAGGTATGATGATTCTAACTGAAATAAGTCACACAGAAAAAGAAATATCATAAGATATCAGTAATACACGGAATGTAAACTTGGCTACACAGGAACAAAATTACAGAACAGAACAGGGTCTCAAATTTAGAAAACCAACTTATGCTTGCTTAAGGGGAAAGGTGAGTTGGGGTGCTGCATAAAACCAGAGATTGAAATGAGCACAGATAAAGTTCCTTAAGCCAAATATGGAATAGACAAGAGCTACTCCTTGCTCAACGAAATGGACTCAACACCGCATATTAAACGCCTAAGAATGTACCTGACTAGTAAGTATCTTAAAACCTATGGATTGCTATGTCTCCGAAAGAGAATCAAGCATGTGTACAGGGGCATAAACGCAGCAGTGATAGGATTGGAGAGGTTCGGTGAGCAAACGAAGACCCTTTAAGTCAAATTGCATGGTACCCATTCCACGGGTTTCAACTACCCAGGTTTAAGGTATTCTTCCTTCAGCTAAAACATGCATGTGGAACCTAGAGTATGATCAACCATGTAAACGGGAGACGTGTTCAAATATGTCTCAGTTTTCGTACCCTGGTACTCGGGTGCAACATTCCAGACGCTTTACTAACACTCTCCCCACTTGGAGAGTCAGTCCCTTTAACCTCCTGTTTGGCCCAGTTTGCAATTTCTGCGGAAGATGAACAGTAATAGCGAGAACCAATGAGAGACTAGCTGGAGGTGTCTCGACGGGCAAATTTAACTCTCATTTCCCACCAGGAAGAGGAAATAACCAAAGGCTCAGCGTGCCGTGCAGGAACCATATTAGGGCCTGAAGCCATCCTGCGGTGTTGCGGCCAGGTCACAAGAAAGCGAGTTGAAGAAACGAGCTCAGGGGCACTATAATTCATAAACCTGCAGAGTTATAAATGACAGCTATCGTCCAAAAATATACTGAAGTAAGGCTGCCAAGAGGACTTGAAAGCGGGGCAGAATTGCAGGAAACCGATTTCAGGAGGTAGACTGGAATTGCATTGAAAGCATAGGAAAAGAGGCAGAACGTCCACAATGATGCACTTGGCCAAAAAGGGCGTATGCGTTTTTTCCTGAATATATTCAGGAAAAAACGCATACGCCCTTTTTGGCCAACCAAGCAAGCTTGAAAAGGAAATCTGCACTACAATGAAGTCTCACTTCCCCCCGGTCAAAAGGGCCATCTGAAAAAAGTGTAAAATCCAGAAAGGCAGGACAGGCCATGGAGAACTGGGAGCCTTGTTATGCTGATGGGCGGGATGTAAATTGCCAACAGACACTCGGGAGAAGTGTATGGTGTTTCCTGAAACATCTAAAAAACAAAGCAACAGAGCCTAGGGCACTTCCACTTATGGTACTATAGTTTAGGGAAATTAAAATCAAAAAGACACAGCCACCCCAAAGTTTGGGACGCCTCTGTTTACAAGAACCTCGTATACAGTACAAGTTCAACATCGCAGAAAGTGAAAAATGGATAAAGAAGTTGTGGTATTTACTTACAAAGCAATATCACTCAGCAATGAAATCTATGTCATCAGGCCCTTAGCAGCACAATGAGTGGATTCAGGTATGATGATTCTAACTGAAATAAGTCACACAGTAAAAGAAACATCATAAGATATCACTAATACACGGAATGTAAACTTGGCTACACAGGAACTGAATTCCAAAACAGAACAGGGTCTCAAATTTAGAAAACCAACTTATGCTTCCTTAAGGGGAAAGGTGAGTTGGGGTGCTGCATAAAACCAGAGATTGAAATGAGCACAGATAAAGTTCCTTAAGCCAAGTATGGAATAGACAAGAGCTACTCCTTGCTCAACGAAATGGACTCAACACCCCATATTGAACGCCTAAGAATGTACCTGACTAGTAAGTATCTTAAAACCTATGGATTGCTATGTCGCCAAAAGAGAATCAAGCGTGTGTACAGGGGCATAAACGCAGCAGTGATAGGATTGGAGAGGTTCGGTGAGCAAATGAAGACCCTTTGAAGTCATATTGCATGGTACCCATTACACGGGTGTCAACTCTCCAGGTTTAAGGGATTCTTCCTTCAGCTAAAACATGCATGTGGAACCCAGAGTATGATCAACCGTGTGAACGGGAGACGTGTTCAAATATGTCTCAGTTTTCCTCCCCTGGTACTCGGGTGCAACATTCCAGACGCTTTACTAACACTCTCCCGACTTGGAGAGTCAGTCCCTTTAACCTCCTGTTTGGCCCAGTTTGCAATTTCTGAGGAAGATGAACAGGAATAGCGAGAACCAATGAGAGACTAGCTGGAGGTGTTTGGACGGGCAAATTTAACTCTCATTTCCCACCAGGAAGAGGAATTAACCAAAGGCTCAGCGTGCCGTGCCGGAACCAGATTAGGGCCTGAAGCCATCCTGCGGTGTTGCGGCCAGGTCACAAGAAAGCGAGTTGAAGAAAGGAGCTCAGGGACACTGTAATTCACAAACCTGCAGAGTTATAAATGACAGCTATCGTCCAAAAATATACTGAAGTAAGGCTGCCAAGAGGACTTGAAAGTGGGGCAGAATTGCAGGAAACCGATTTCAGGAGGTAGACTGGAATTGCATTGAAAGCATAGGAAAAGAGGCAGAACGTCCACAATGATGCACTTGGCCAAAAAGGGCGTATGCGTTTTTTCCTGAATATATTCAGGAAAAAACGCATACGCCCTTTTTGGCCAACCAAGCAAACTTGCAAAGGAAATCTGCACTACAATGAAGTCTCACTTCCCCCCAGTCAAAAGGGCCATCTGAAAAATGTGTAAAATCCAGAAAGGCAGGACAGGCCATGGAGAACTGGGAGCCTTGTTATGCTGATGGGCGGGATGTAAATTGCCAACAGACACTCGGGAGAAGTGTATGGTGTTTCCTGAAACATCTAGAAAACAAAGCAACAGAGCCTAGGGCACTTCCACTTATGGTCCTATAGCATAGGGAAATTAAAATCAAAAAGACACAGCCACCCCAAAGTTTGGGACGCCTCTGTTTACAAGAACCTCATTTACAGTACAAGCTCAATATCACAGAAAGTGAAAAATGGATAAAGAACTTGTGGTACTTACGTACAATGCAGTATCACTCAGCAATGAAATCTATGTCATCAGGCCCGTAGCAGCATAATGAGTGGATTCAGGTACGATGATTCTAACTGAAATAAGTCACACAGAAAAAGAAACATCATAAGATATCACTAATACACGGAATGTAAACTTGGCTACACAGGAACTGAATTCCAAAACAGAACAGGGTCTCAAATTTAGAAAACCAACTTATGCTTGCTTAAGGGGAAAGGTGAGTTGGGGTGCTGCATAAAACCAGAGATTGAAATGAGCACAGATAAAGTTCCTTAAGCCAAATATGGAATAGACAAGAGCTACTCCTTGCTCAATGAAATGGACGCAACACCCCATATTAAACGCCTAAGAATGTACCGGACTAGTAAGTATCTCAAAACCTATGGATTGCTATGTCTCCAAAAGAGAATCAAGCGTGTGTACAGGGGCATAAACGCAGCAGTGATAGGATTGGAGAGGTTCGGTGAGCAAATGAAGACCCTTTGAAGTCATATTGCATGGTACCCATTACACGGGTGTCAACTCTCCAGGTTTAAGGTATTCTTCCTTCAGCTAAAACATGCATGTGGAACCCAGAGTATGATCAACCGTGTGAACGGGAGACGTGTTCAAATATGTCTCAGTTTTCCTCCCCTGGTACTCGGGCGCAACATTCCAGATGCTTTACTAACACTCTCCCCACTTGGAGAGTCAGCGCCTTTAACCTCCTGTTTGGCCCAGTTTGCAATTTCTGCGGAAGATGAACAGGAATAGCGAGAACCAATGAGAGACTAGCTGGAGGTGTTTGGACGGGCAAATTTAACTCTCATTTCCCACCAGGAAGAGGAAATAACCAAAGGCTCAGCGTGCCGTGCCGGAACCAGATTAGGGCCTGAAGCCATCCTGCGGTGTTGCGGCCAGGTCACAAGAAAGCGAGTTGAAGAAAGGAGCTCAGGGGCACTGTAATTCACAAACCTGCAGAGTTATAAATGACAGCTATCGTCCAAAAATATACTGAAGTAAGGCTGCCAAGAGGACTTGAAAGCGGGGCAGAATTGCAGGAAACCGATTTCAGGAGGTAGACTGGAATTGCATTGAAAGCATAGGAAAAGAGGCAGAACGTCCACAATGATGCACTTGGCCAAAAAGGGCGTATGCGTTTTTTCCTGAATATATTCAGGAAAAAACGCATACGCCCTTTTTGGCCAACCAAGCAAACTTGCAAAGGAAATCTGCACTACAATGAAGTCTCACTTCCCCCCGGTCAAAAGGGCCATCTGAAAAAAGTGTAAAATCCAGAAAGGCAGGACAGGCCATGGAGAACTGGGAGCCTTGTTATGCTGATGGGTGGGATGTAAATTGCCAACAGCCACTTGGGAGAAGTGTATGGTGTTTCCTGAAACATCTAAAAAACAAAGCAACAGAGCCTAGGGCACTTCCACTTATGGTCCTATAGCTTAGGGAAATTAAAATAAAAAAGGCACAGCCACCCCAGAGTTTGGGACGCCTCTGTTTAAAAGAACCTCATTTACCGTACAAGTTCAATATCACAGAAAGTGAAAAATGGATAAAGAACTTGTGGTACTTACGTACAATGCAGTATCACTCAGCAATGAAATCTATGTCATCAGTCCCGTAGCAGCATAATGAGTGGATTCAGGTACGATGATTCTAACTGAAATAAGTCACACAGAAAAAGAAACATCATAAGATATCACTAATACACGGAATGTAAACTTGGCTACACAGGAATTGAATTCCAAAACAGAACAGGGTCTCAAATTTAGAAAACCAACTTATGCTTGCTTAAGGGGAAAGGTGAGTTGGGGTGCTACATAAAACCAGAGATTGAAATGAGCACAGATAAAGTTCCTTAAGCCAAATATGGAATAGACAAGAGCTATTCCTTGCTCAACGAAATGGACTCAACACCCCATATTAAACGCCTAAGAATGTACCTGACTAGTAAGTATCTTAAAACCTATGGATTGCTATGTCGCCAAAAGAGAATCAAGCGTGTGTACAGGGGCATAAACGCAGCAGTGATAGGATTGGAGAGGTTCGGTGAGCAAATGAAGACCCTTTGAAGTCATATTGCATGTTCCCCATTCCACGGGTTTCAACTACCCAGGTTTAAGGTATACTTCCTTCAGCTAAAACATGCATGTGGAACCCAGAGTATGATCAACCGTGTGAACGGGAGACGTGTTCAAATATGTCTCAGTTTTCCTCCCCTGGTACTCGGGTGCAACATTCCAGACGCTTTACTAACACTCTCCCGACTTGGAGAGTCAGTCCCTTTAACCTCCTGTTTGGCCCAGTTTGCAATTTCTGCGGAAGATGAACAGGAATAGCGAGAACCAATGAGAGACTAGCTGGAGGTGTCTGGACGGGCAAATTTAACTCTCATTTCCCACCAGGAAGAGGAAATAACCAAAGGCTCAGCGTGCCGTGCCGGAACCAGATTAGGGCCTGAAGCCATCCTGCGGTGTTGCGGACAGGTCACAAGAAAGCGAGTTGAAGAAAGGAGCTCAGGGGCACTGTAATTCACAAACCTGCATAGTTATAAATGACAGCTATCGTCCAAAAATATACTGAAGTAAGGCTGCCAAGAGGACTTGAAAGCAGGGCAGAATTGCAGGAAACCGATTTCAGGAGGTAGACTGGAATTGCATTGAAAGCATAGGAAAAGAGGCAGAACGTCCACAATGATGCACTTGGCCAAAAAGTGCATATGCGTTTTTTCCTGAATACATTCAGGAAAAAACGCATATGCCCTTTTTGGCCAACCAAGCAAACTTGCAAAGGAAATCTGCACTACAATGAAGTCTCACTTCCCCCCGGTCAAAAGGGCCATCTGAAAAACGTGTAAAATCCAGAAAGGCAGGACAGGCCATGGAGAACTGGGAGCCTTGTTATGCTGATGGGCGGGATGTAAATTGCCAACAGACACTGGGGAGAAGTGTATGGTGTTTCCTGAAACATCTAAAAAACAAAGCAACAGAGCCTAGGGCACTTCCACTTATGTTCCTATAGCTTAGGGAAATTAAAATCAAAAAGACACAGCCACCCCAAAGTTTGGGACGCCTCTGTTTACAAGAACCTCGTTTACAGTACAAGGTCAACATCGCAGAAAGTGAAAAATGGATAAAGAACTTGTGGTACTTACGTACAATGCAGTATCACTCAGCATTGAAATCTATGTCATCAGGCCCGTAGCAGCATAATGAGTGGATTCAGGTACGATGATTCTAAATGAAATAAGTCACACAGAAAAAGAAACATCATAAGATATCACTAATACACGGAATGTAAACTTGGCTACACAGGAACTGAATTCCAAAACAGAACAGGGTCTCAAATTTAGAAAACCAACTTATGCTTGCTTAAGGGGAAAGGTGAGTTGGGGTGCTGCATAAACCAGAGATTGAAATGAGCACAGATAAAGTTCCTTAAGCCAAATATGGAATAGACAAGAGCTACTCTTTGCTCAATGAAATGGACTCAACACCCCATATTAAACGCCTAAGAATGTACCTGACTAGTAAGTATCTTAAAACCTATGGATTGCTATGTCGCCAAAAGAGCATCAAGCGTGTGTACAGGGGCATAAACGCAGCAGTGATAGGATTGGAGAGGTTCGTTGAGCAAATGAAATCCCTTTGAAGTCATATTGCATGGTACCCATTCCACGGGTCTCAACTCTCCAGGTTTAAGGTATTCTTCCTTCAGCTAAAACATGCATGTGGAACCCAGAGTATGATCAACCGTGTGAACGGGAGACGTGTTCAAATATGTCTCAGTTTTCCTCCCCTGGTACTCGGGTGCAACATTCCAGACGCTTTACTAACACTCTCCCCACTTGGAGAGTCAGCGCCTTTAACCTCCTGTTTGGCCCAGTTTGCAATTTCTGCGGAAGATGAACAGGAATAGCGAGAACCAATGAGAGACTAGCTGGAGGTGTCTGGACGGGCAAATTTAACTCTCATTTCCCACCAGGAAGAGGAAATAACCAAAGGCTCAGCGTGCCGTGCCGGAACCAGATTAGGGCCTGAAGCCATCCTGCGGTGTTGCGGCCAGCTCAGAAGAAAGCGAGTTGAAGAAAGGAGCTCAGGGGCACTGTAATTCACAAACCTGCAGAGTTATAAATGACAGCTATCGTCCAAAAATATACTGAAGTAAGGCTGCCAAGAGGACTTGAAAGCGGGGCAGAATTGCAGGAAACCGATTTCAGGAGGTAGACTGGAATTGCATTGAAAGCATAGGAAAAGAGGCAGAACGTCCACAATGATGCACTTGGCCAAAAAGGGCGTATGCGTTTTTTCCTGAATATATTCAGGAAAAAACGCATACGCCCTTTTTGGCCAACCAAGCAAGCTTGCAAAGGAAATCTGCACTACAATGAAGTCTCACTTCCCCCCGGTCAAAAGGGCCATCTGAAAAAAGTGTAAAATCCAGAAAGGCACGACAGGCCATGGAGAACTGGGAGCCTTGTTATGCTGATGGGCGGGATGTACATTGCCAACAGACACTGGGGAGAAGTGTATGGTGTTTCCTGAAACATCTAAAAAACAAAGCAACAGAGCCTAGGGCACTTCCACTTATGGTCCTATAGCTTAGGGAAATTAAAATCAAAAAGACACAGCCACCCCAAAGTTTGGGATGCCTCTGTTTACAAGAACCTCGTTTACAGTACAAGTTCAACATCACAGAAAGTGAAAAATGGATAATGAAATTGTGGTATTTACTTACAAAGCAATATCACTCAGCAATGAAATCTATGTCATCAGGCCCTTAGCAGCACAATGAGTGGATTCAGGTATGATGATTCTAACTGAAATAAGTCACACAGAAAAAGAAACCTCATAAGATATCAGTAATACACGGAATGTAAAGTTGGCTACACAGGAACTGAATTACAGAACAGAACAGGGTCTCAAATTTAGAAAACCAACTTATGCTTGCTTAAGGGGAAAGGTGAGTTGGGGTGCTGCATAAAACCAGAGATTGAAATGAGCACAGATAAAGTTCCTTAAGCCAAATATGGAATAGACAAGAGCTACTCCTTGCTCAATGAAATGGACCCAACACCCCATATTGAACGCCTAAGAATGTACCTGACTAGTAAGTATCTTAAAACCTATGGATTGCTATGTCTCCAAAAGAGAATCAAGCGTGTGTACAGGGGCATAAACGCAGCAGTGATAGGATTGGAGAGGTTCGGTGAGCAAATGAAGACCCTTTGAAGTCATATTGCATGGTACCCATTACACGGGTCTCAACTCTCCAGGTTTAAGGTATTCTTCCTTCAGCTAAAACATGCATGTGGAACCCAGAGTATGATCAACCGTGTGAACGGGAGACGTGTTCAAATATGTCTCAGTTTTCCTCCCCTGGTACTCGGGTGCAACATTCCAGACGCTTTACTAACACTCTACCCACTTGGAGAGTCTGCGCCTTTAATCTCCTGTTTGGCCCAGTTTGCAATTTCTGCGGAAGATGAACAGGAATAGGGAGAACCAATGAGAGACTAGCTGGAGGTGTCTGGACGGGCAAATTTAACTCTCATTTCCCACCAGGAAGAGGAAATAACCAAAGGCTCAGCGTGCCGTGCCGGAACCAGATTAGGGCCTGAAGCCATCCTGTGGTGTTGCGGCCAGCTCAAAAGAAAGCGAGTTGAAGAAAGGAGCTCAGGGGCACTGTAATTCACAAACCTGCAGAGTTATAAATGACAGCTATCGTCCAAAAATATACTGAAGTAAGGCTGCCAAGAGGACTTGAAAGCGGGGCAGAATTGCAGGAAACCAATTTCAGGAGGTAGACTGGAATTGCATTGAAAGCATAGGAAAAGAGGCAGGACGTCCACCATGATGCACTTGACCAAAAAGGGCGTATGCGTTTTTTCCTGAATATATTCAGGAAAAAACGCATACGCCCTTTTTGGCCAACCAAGCAAACTTGCAAAGGAAATCTGCACTAAAATGAAGTCTCACTTCCCCCCTGTCAAGAGGGCCATCTGAAAAAAGTGTAAAATCCAGAAAGGCAGGACAGGCCATGGAGACCTGGGAACCTTGTTATGCTGATGGGCGAGATGTAAATTGCCAACAGACACTCGGGAGAAGTGTATGGTGTTTCCTGAAACATCTAGAAAACAAAGCAACAGAGCCTAGGGCACTTCCACTTATGTTCCTATAGCTTAGGGAAATTAAAATCAAAAAGACACAGCCACCCCAAAGATTGGGACGCCTCTGTTTACAAGAACCTCGTTTACCGTACAAGTTCAACATCGCAGAAAGTGAAAAATGGATAAAGAAGTTGTGGTATTTACTTACAAACAATATCACTCAGCAATGAAATCTATGTCATCAGGCCCTTAGAAGCACAATGAGTGGTTTCAGGTATGATGATTCTAACTGAAATAAGTCACACAGAAAAAGAAACATCATAAGGTATCAGTAATACACGGAATGTAAACTTGGCTACACAGGAACTGAATTACAGAACAGAACAGGGTCTCAAATTTAGAAAAGCAACTTATGCTTGCTTAAGGGTAAAGGTGAGTTGGGGTGCTGCATAAAACCAGAGATTGAAATGAGCACAGATAAAGTTCCTTAAGCCAAATATGGAATAGACAAGAGCTACTCCTTGCTCAACGAAATGGACTCAACACCGCATATTAAAGGCCTAAGAATGTACCTGACTAGTAAGTATCTTAAAACCTATGGATTGCTATGTCTCCGAAAGAGAATCAAGCATGTGTACAGGGTCATAAACGCAGCAGTGATAGGACTGGAGAGGTTCGGTGAGCAAATGACGACCCTTTGAAGTCATATTGCATGGTACCCATTACACGGGTTTCAACTACCCAGGTTTAAGGTATTCTTCCTTCAGCTAAAACATGCATGTGGAACCCAGAGTATGATCAACCGTGTGAACGGGAGACGTGTTCAAATATGTCTCAGTTTTCCTCCCCTGGTACTCGGGTGCAACATTCCAGATGCTTTACTAACACTCTCCCCACTTGGAGAGTCAGCGCCTTTAACCTCCTGTTTGGCCCAGTATGCAATTTCTGCGGAAGATGAACAGGAATAGGGAGAACCAATGAGAGACTAGCTGGAGGTGTCTGGACGGGCAAATTTAACTCTCATTTCCCACCAGGAAGAGGAATTAACCAAAGGCTCAGCGTGCCGTGCCGGAACCAGATTAGGGCCTGAAGCCATCCTGCGGTGTTGCGGCCGGGTCACAAGAAAGCGAGTTGAAGAAAGGAGCTCAGGGGCACTGTAATTCACAAACCTGCAGAGTTATAAATGACAGCTATCGTCCAAAAATATACTGAAGTAAGGCTGCCAAGAGGACTTGAAAGCGGGGCAGAATTGCAGGAAACCGATTTCAGGAGGTAGACTGGAATTGCATTGAAAGCATAGGAAAAGAGGCAGAACGTCCACAATGATGCACTTGGCCAAAAAGGGCGTATGCGTTTTTTCCTGAATATATTCAGGAAAAAACGCATACGCCCTTTTTGGCCAAGCAAGCAAGCTTGCAAAGGAAATCTGCACTACAATGAAGTCTCACTTCCCCCCGGTCAAAAGGGCCATCTGAAAAATGTGTAAAATCCAGAAAGGCAGGACAGGCCATGGAGAACTGGGAGCCTTGTTATGCTGATGGGCGGGATGTAAATTGCCAACAGACACTCGGGAGAAGTGTATGGTGTTTCCTGAAACATCTAAAAAACAAAGCAACAGAGCCTAGGGCACTTCCACTTATGGTCCTATAGCTTAGGGAAATTAAAATCAAAAAGACACAGCCACCCCAAAGTTTGGAACGGCGCTGTTTACAACAACCTCGTTTACAGTACAAGTTCAAGATCGCAGAAAGTGAAAAATGGATAAAGAAGTTGTGGTATTTACTTACAAACCAATATCACTCAGCAATGAAATCTATGTCATCAGGCCCTTAGCAGCACAATGAGTGGATTCAGGTATGATGATTCTAACTGAAATAAGTCACACAGAAAAAGAAACATCATAAGATATCAGTAATACACGGAATGTAAACTTGGCTACACAGGAACTGAATTACAGAACAGAACAGGGTCTCAAATTTAGAAAACCAACTTATGCTTGCTTAAGGGGAAAGGTGAGTTGGGGTGCTGCATAAAACCAGAGATTGAAATGAGCACAGATAAAGTTCCTTAAGCCAAATATGGAATAGACAAGAGCTACTCCTTGCTCAATGAAATGGACTCAACACCCCATATTAAACGCCTAAAATGTACCTGACTAGTAAGTATCTTAAAACCTATGGATTGCTATGTCTCCGAAAGAGAATCAAGCATGTGTACAGGGGCAATAACACAGCAGTGATAGGATTGGAGAGGTTCGGTGAGCAAATGAAGACCCTTTGAAGTCATATTGCATGGTACCCATTCCACGGGTTTCAACTACCCAGGTTTAAGTTATTCTTCCTTCAGCTAAAACATGCATGTGGATCCTAGAGTATGATCAACCATGTGATCGGGAGACGTGTTCAAATAAGTCTCAGTTTTCGTACCCTGGTACTCAGGTACAACATTCCAGACGCTTTACTAACACTCTCCCGACTTGGAGAGTCAGTCGCTTTAACCTCCTGTTTGGCCCAGTTTGCAATTTCTGTGGAAGATGAACAGGAATAGGGAGAACCAATGAGAGACTAGCTGGAGGTGTCTGGACGGGCAAATTTAACTCTCATTTCCCACCAGGAAGAGGAAATAACCAAAGGCTCAGCGTGCCGTCCCGGAACCAGATTAGGGCCTGAAGCCATCCTGCGGTGTTGCAGCCAGGTCACAAGAAAGCGAGTTGAAGAAAGGAGCTCAGGGGCACTGTAATTCACAAACCTGCATAGTTATAAATGACAGCTATCGTCCAAAAATATACTGAAGTAAGGCTGCCAAGAGGACTTGAAAGCAGGGCAGAATTGCAGGAAACCGATTTCAGGAGGTAGACTGGAATTGCATTGAAAGCATAGGAAAAGAGGCAGAACGTCCACAATGATGCACTTGGCCAAAAAGTGTGTATGCGTTTTTTCCTGAATATATTCAGGAAAAAACGCATACGCCCTTTTTGGCCAACCAAGCAAGCTTGCAAAGGAAATCTGCACTACAATGAAGTCTCACTTCCCCCCGGTCAAAAGGGCCATCTGAAAAAGTGTAAAATCCAGAAAGGCAGGACAGGCCATGGAGAACTGGGAGCCTTGTTATGCTGATGGGCGGGATGTAAATTGCCAACAGACACTCGGGAGAAGTGTATGGTGTTTCCTGAAACTTCTGAAAAACAAAGCAACAGAGCCTAGGGCACTTCCACTTATGGTCCTATAGCTTAGGGAAATTAAAATCAAAAAGACACAGCCACCCCAAAGTTTGGGACGTCTCTGTTTACAAGAACCTCGTTTACCGTACGAGTTCAATATCACAGAAACTGAAAAATGCATAAAGAACTTGTGGTACTTACGTACAATGCAGTATCACTCAGCAATGAAATCTATGTCATCAGGCCCTTAGCAGCACAATGAGTGGACACAGGTATGATGATTCTAACTGAAATAAGTCACACAGAAAAAGAAACATCATAAGATATCAGTAATACACGGAATGTAAACTTGGCTACACAGGAACTGAATTACAGAACAGAACAGGGTCTCAAATTTAGAAAACCAACTTATGCTTGCTTAAGGGTAAAGGTGAGTTGGGGTGCTGCATAAAACCAGAGATTGAAATGAGCACAGATAAAGTTCCTTAAGCCAAATATGGAATAGACAAGAGCTACTCCTTGCTCAACGAAATGGACTCAACACAGCATATTAAACGCCTAAGAATGTACCTGACTAGTAAGTATCTTAAAACCTATGGATTGCTATGTCTCCAAAAGAGAATCAAGCGCGTGTACAGGGGCATAAATGCAGCAGTGATAGGATTGGAGAGGTTCGGTGAGCAAATGAAGACCCTGTGAAGTCATATTGCATGGTACCCATTACACGGGTCTCAACTCTCCAGGTTTAAGGTATTCTTCCTTCAGCTAAAACATGCATGTGGAACCCAGAGTATGATCAACCGTGTGAACAGGAGACGTGTTCAAATATGTCTCAGTTTTCCTCCCCTGGTACTCGGGTGCAACATTCCAGATGCTTTACTAACACCCTCCCGACTTGGAGAGTCAGTCCCTTTAACCTCCTGTTTGGCCCAGTTTGCAATTTCTGCGGAAGATGAACAGGAATAGCGAGAACCAATGAGAGACTAGCTGGAGGTGTCTGGACGGGCAAATTTAACTCTCATTTCCCACCAGCAAGAGGAAATAACCAAAGGCTCAGCGTGCCGTGCCGGAACCAGATTAGGGCCTGAAGCCATCCTGCGGTGTTGTGGCCAGCTCAAAAGAAAGCGAGTTGAAGAAAGGAGCTCAGGGGCACTGTAATTCACAAACCTGCAGAGTTGTAAATGACAGCTATCGTCCAAAAATATACTGAAGTAAGGCTGCCAAGAGGACTTGAAAGCGGGGCAGAATTGCAGGAAACCGATTTCAGGAGGTAGACTGGAATTGCATTGAAAGCATAGGAAAAGAGGCAGAACGTCCACAATGATGCACTTGGCCAAAAAGGGCGTATGCGTTTTTTCCTGAATATATTCAGGAAAAAACGCATACGCCCTTTTTGGCCAACAAAGCAAGCTTGCAAAGGAAATCTGCACTACAATGAAGTCTCACTTCCCCCTGGTCAAAAGGGCCATCTGAAAAAAGTGTAAAATCCAGAAAGGCAGCACAGGCCATGGAGAACTGGGAGCCTTGTTATGCTGATGGGCGGGATGTAAATTGCCAACAGACACTCGGGAGAAGTGTATGGTGTTTCCTGAAACATCTAAAAAACAAAGCAACAGAGCCTAGGGCACTTCCACTTATGGTCCTATAGCTTAGGGAAATTAAAATCAAAAAGACACAGCCACCCCAAAGTTTGGGATGCCTCTGTTTACAAGAACCTCGTTTACAGTACAAGTTCAACATCGCAGAAAGTGAAAAATGGATAAAGAAGTTGTGGTATTTACTTACAAAGAAATATCACTCAGCAATGAAATCTATGTCATCAGGCCCTTAGCAGCACAATGAGTGGATTCAGGTATGATGATTCTAACTGAAATAAGTCACACAGTAAAAGAAACATCATAAG
Source organism: Pseudorca crassidens (assembly GCF_039906515.1). Taxonomy (NCBI): domain Eukaryota; kingdom Metazoa; phylum Chordata; class Mammalia; order Artiodactyla; family Delphinidae; genus Pseudorca; species Pseudorca crassidens. Next base: position 448,499 of record NW_027136302.1, on the reverse strand, counting down.
ATATCAGTAATACACGGAATGTAAACTTGGCTACACAGGAACTGAATTACAGAACAGAACAGGGTCTCAAATTTAGAAAACCAACTTATGCTTGCTTAAGGGTAAAGGTGAGTTGGGGTGCTGCATAAAACCAGAGATTGAAATGAGCACAGATAAAGTTCCTTAAGCCAAATATGGAATAGACAAGAGCTACTCCTTGCTCAACGAAATGGACTCAACACCCCATATTAAACGCCTAAGAATGTACCTGACTAGTAAGTATCTTAAAACCTATGGATTGCTATGTCTCCGAAAGAGAACCAACCATGTGTACAGGGGCATAAACGCAGCAGTGATAGGATTGGAGAGGATCGGTGAGCAAATGAAGACCCTTTGAAGTCATTTTGCATGGTACCCATTCCACGGGTTTCAACTACCCAGGTTTAAGGTATTCTTCCTTCAGCTAAAACATGCATGTGGAACCTAGAGTATGATCAACCATGTGATCGGGAGACCTGTTCAAATATGTCTCAGTTTTCGTACCCTGGTATTCGGGTGCAACATTCCAGACGCTTTACTAACATCCTGCCGACTTGGAGAGTCAGTCCCTTTAACCTCCTGTTTGGCCCAGTTTGCAATTTCTGCGGAAGATGAACAGGAATAGGGAGAACCAATGAGAGACTAGCTGGAGGTGTCTGGACGGGCAAATTTAACTCTCATTTCCCACCAGGAAGAGGAATTAACCAAAGGCTCAGCGTGCCGTGCCGGAACCAAATTAGGGCCTGAAGCCATCCTGCGGTGTTGCGGCCAGGTCACAAGAAAGCGAGTTGAAGAAAGGAGCTCAGGGGCACTGTAATTCACAAACCTGCAGACTTATAAATGACAGCTATCGTCCAAAAATATACTGAAGTAAGGCTGCCAAGAGGACTTGAAAGCGGGGCAGAATTGCAGGAAACCGATTTCAGGAGGTAGACTGGAATTGCATTGAAAGCATAGGAAAAGAGGCAGAACGTCCACAATGATGCACTTGGCCAAAAAGGGCGTATGCGTTTTTTCCTGAATATATTCAGGAAAAAACGCATACGCCCTTTTTGGCCAACCAAGCAAGCTTGCAAAGGAAATCTGCACTACAATGAAGTCTCACTTCCCCCCGGTCAAAAGGGCCATCTGAAAAAGTGTAAAATCCAGAAAGGCAGGACAGGCCATGGAGAACTGGGAGCCTTGTTATGCTGATGGGCGGGATGTAAATTGCCAACAGACACTCGGGAGAAGTGTATGGTGTTTCCTGAAACTTCTGAAAAACAAAGCAACAGAGCCTAGGGCACTTCCACTTATGGTCCTATAGCTTAGGGAAATTAAAATCAAAAAGACACAGCCACCCCAAAGTTTGGGACGCCTCTGTTTACAAGAACCTCGTTTACCGTACGAGTTCAATATCACAGAAACTGAAAAATGCATAAAGAACTTGTGGTACTTACGTACAATGCAGTATCACTCAGCAATGAAATCTATGTCATCAGGCCCTTAGCAGCACAATGAGTGGACACAGGTATGATGATTCTAACTGAAATAAGTCACACAGAAAAAGAAACATCATAAGATATCAGTAATACACGGAATGTAAACTTGGCTACACAGGAACTGAATTACAGAACAGAACAGGGTCTCAAATTTAGAAAACCAACTTATGCTTGCTTAAGGGTAAAGGTGAGTTGGGGTGCTGCATAAAACCAGAGATTGAAATGAGCACAGATAAAGTTCCTTTAGCCAAATATGGAATAGACAAGAGCTACTCCTTGCTCAACGAAATGGACTCAACACAGCATATTAAACGCCTAAGAATGTACCTGACTAGTAAGTATCTTAAAACCTATGGATTGCTATGTCTCCAAAAGAGAATCAAGCGCGTGTACAGGGGCATAAATGCAGCAGTGATAGGATTGGAGAGGTTCGGTGAGCAAATGAAGACCCTGTGAAGTCATATTGCATGGTACCCATTACACGGGTCTCAACTCTCCAGGTTTAAGGTATTCTTCCTTCAGCTAAAACATGCATGTGGAACCCAGAGTATGATCAACCGTGTGAACAGGAGACGTGTTCAAATATGTCTCAGTTTTCCTCCCCTGGTACTCGGGTGCAACATTCCAGATGCTTTACTAACACCCTCCCGACTTGGAGAGTCAGTCCCTTTAACCTCCTGTTTGGCCCAGTTTGCAATTTCTGCGGAAGATGAACAGGAATAGCGAGAACCAATGAGAGACTAGCTGGAGGTGTCTGGACGGGCAAATTTAACTCTCATTTCCCACCAGCAAGAGGAAATAACCAAAGGCTCAGCGTGCCGTGCCGGAACCAGATTAGGGCCTGAAGCCATCCTGCGGTGTTGCGGCCAGCTCAAAAGAAAGCGAGTTGAAGAAAGGAGCTCAGGGGCACTGTAATTCACAAACCTGCAGAGTTGTAAATGACAGCTATCGTCCAAAAATATACTGAAGTAAGGCTGCCAAGAGGACTTGAAAGCGGGGCAGAATTGCAGGAAACCGATTTCAGGAGGTAGACTGGAATTGCATTGAAAGCATAGGAAAAGAGGCAGAACGTCCACAATGATGCACTTGGCCAAAAAGGGCGTATGCGTTTTTTCCTGAATATATTCAGGAAAAAACACATACGCCCTTTTTGGCCAACCAAGCAAACTTGCAAAGGAAATCTGCACTACAATGAAGTCTCACTTCCCCCTGGTCAAAAGGGCCATCTGAAAAAAGTGTAAAATCCAGAAAGGCAGCACAGGCCATGGAGAACTGGGAGCCTTGTTATGCTGATGGGCGGGATGTAAATTGCCAACAGACACTCGGGAGAAGTGTATGGTGTTTCCTGAAACATCTAAAAAACAAAGCAACAGAGCCTAGGGCACTTCCACTTATGGTCCTATAGCTTAGGGAAATTAAAATCAAAAAGACACAGCCACCCCAAAGTTTGGGATGCCTCTGTTTACAAGAACCTCGTTTACAGTACAAGTTCAACATCGCAGAAAGTGAAAAATGGATAAAGAAGTTGTGGTATTTACTTACAAAGAAATATCACTCAGCAATGAAATCTATGTCATCAGGCCCTTAGCAGCACAATGAGTGGATTCAGGTATGATGATTCTAACTGAAATAAGTCACACAGTAAAAGAAACATCATAAGATATCAGTAATACACGGAATGTAAACTTAGCTACACAGGAACTGAATTACAGAACAGAACAGGGTCTCAAATTTAGAAAACCAACTTATGCTTGCTTAAGGGTAAAGGTGAGTTGGGGTGCTGCATAAAACCAGACATTGAAATGAGCACAGATAAAGTTCCTTAAGCCAAATATGGAATAGACAAGAGCTACTCCTTGCTCAACGAAATGGACTCAACACCGCATATTAAACGCCTAAGAATGTATCTGACTAGTAAGTATCTTAAAACCTATGGATTGCTATGTCTCTGAAAGAGAATCAAGCATGTGTACAGGGGCATAAACGCAGCAGTGATAGGATTGGAGAGGTTCGGTGAGCAAATGAAGACCCTTTGAAGTCATATTGCATAGTACCCATTCCACGGGTTTCAACTACCCAGGTTTAAGGTATTCTTCCTTCAGCTAAAACATGCATGTGGAACCTAGAGTACGATCAACCATGTGATCGGGAAACGTGTTCAAATATGTCTCAGTTTTCCTCCCCTGGTACTCGGGTGCAACATTCCAGACGCTTTACTAACACTCTCCCCACTTGGAGAGTCAGCGCCTTTAACCTCCTGTTTGGCCCAGTTTGCAATTTCTGCGGAAGATGAACAGGAATAGCGAGAACCAATGAGAGACTAGCTGGAGGTGTCTGGACGGGCAAATTTAACTCTCATTTCCCACCAGGAAGAGGAAATAACCAAAGGCTCAGCGTGCCGTGCCAGAACCAGATTAGGGCCTGAAGCCATCCTGCGGTGTTGCGGCCAGGTCACAAGAAAGCGAGTTGAAGAAAGGAGCTCAGGGGCACTGTAATTCACAAACCTGCAGAGTTATAAATGACAGCTATCGTCCAAAAATATACTGAAGTAAGGCTGCCAAGAGGACTTGAAAGCGGGGCAGAATTGCAGGAAACCGATTTCAGGAGGTAGACTGGAATTGCATTGAAAGCATAGGAAAAGAGGCAGAACGTCCACAATGATGCACTTGGCCAAAAAGGGCGTATGCGTTTTTTCCTGAATATATTCAGGAAAAAACGCATACGCCCTTTTTGGCCAACCAAGCAAACTTGCAAAGGAAATCTGCACTACAATGAAGTCTCACTTCCCCCCGGTCAAAAGGGCCATCTGAAGAAAGTGTAAAATCCAGAAAGGCAGGACAGGCCATGGAGAACCTGGAGCCTTGTTATGCTGATGGGCGGGATGTAAATTGCCAACAGACACTCGGAAGAAGTGTATGGTGTTTCCTGAAACATCTAGAAAACAAAGCAACAGAGCCTAGGGCACTTCCACTTATGTTCCTATAGCTTAGGGAAATTAAAATCAAAAAGACACAGCCACCCCAAAGATTGGGACGCCTCTGTTTACAAGAACCTCGTTTACCGTACAAGTTCAACATCGCAGAAAGTGAAAAATGGATAAAGAAGTTGTGGTATTTACTTACAAACAATATCACTCAGCAATGAAATCTATGTCATCAGGCCCTTAGAAGCACAATGAGTGGTTTCAGGTATGATGATTCTAACTGAAATAAGTCACACAGAAAAAGAAACATCATAAGGTATCAGTAATACACGGAATGTAAACTTGGCTACACAGGAACTGAATTACAGAACAGAACAGGGTCTCAAATTTAGAAAAGCAACTTATGCTTGCTTAAGGGTAAAGGTGAGTTGGGGTGCTGCATAAAACCAGAGATTGAAATGAGCACAGATAAAGTTCCTTAAGCCAAATATGGAATAGACAAGAGCTACTCCTTGCTCAACGAAATGGACTCAACACCGCATATTAAAGGCCTAAGAATGTACCTGACTAGTAAGTATCTTAAAACCTATGGATTGCTATGTCTCCGAAAGAGAATCAAGCATGTGTACAGGGTCATAAACGCAGCAGTGATAGGACTGGAGAGGTTCGGTGAGCAAATGACGACCCTTTGAAGTCATATTGCATGGTACCCATTACACGGGTTTCAACTACCCAGGTTTAAGGTATTCTTCCTTCAGCTAAAACATGCATGTGGAACCCAGAGTATGATCAACCGTGTGAACGGGAGACGTGTTCAAATATGTCTCAGTTTTCCTCCCCTGGTACTCGGGTGCAACATTCCAGATGCTTTACTAACACTCTCCCCACTTGGAGAGTCAGCGCCTTTAACCTCCTGTTTGGCCCAGTATGCAATTTCTGCGGAAGATGAACAGGAATAGGGAGAACCAATGAGAGACTAGCTGGAGGTGTCTGGACGGGCAAATTTAACTCTCATTTCCCACCAGGAAGAGGAATTAACCAAAGGCTCAGCGTGCCGTGCCGGAACCAGATTAGGGCCTGAAGCCATCCTGCGGTGTTGCGGCCGGGTCACAAGAAAGCGAGTTGAAGAAAGGAGCTCAGGGGCACTGTAATTCACAAACCTGCAGAGTTATAAATGACAGCTATCGTCCAAAAATATACTGAAGTAAGGCTGCCAAGAGGACTTGAAAGCGGGGCAGAATTGCAGGAAACCGATTTCAGGAGGTAGACTGGAATTGCATTGAAAGCATAGGAAAAGAGGCAGAACGTCCACAATGATGCACTTGGCCAAAAAGGGCGTATGCGTTTTTTCCTGAATATATTCAGGAAAAAACGCATACGCCCTTTTTGGCCAAGCAAGCAAGCTTGCAAAGGAAATCTGCACTACAATGAAGTCTCACTTCCCCCCGGTCAAAAGGGCCATCTGAAAAATGTGTAAAATCCAGAAAGGCAGGACAGGCCATGGAGAACTGGGAGCCTTGTTATGCTGATGGGCGGGATGTAAATTGCCAACAGACACTCGGGAGAAGTGTATGGTGTTTCCTGAAACATCTAAAAAACAAAGCAACAGAGCCTAGGGCACTTCCACTTATGGTCCTATAGCTTAGGGAAATTAAAATCAAAAAGACACAGCCACCCCAAAGTTTGGAACGGCGCTGTTTACAACAACCTCGTTTACAGTACAAGTTCAAGATCGCAGAAAGTGAAAAATGGATAAAGAAGTTGTGGTATTTACTTACAAACCAATATCACTCAGCAATGAAATCTATGTCATCAGGCCCTTAGCAGCACAATGAGTGGATTCAGGTATGATGATTCTAACTGAAATAAGTCACACAGAAAAAGAAACATCATAAGATATCAGTAATACACGGAATGTAAACTTGGCTACACAGGAACTGAATTACAGAACAGAACAGGGTCTCAAATTTAGAAAACCAACTTATGCTTGCTTAAGGGGAAAGGTGAGTTGGGGTGCTGCATAAAACCAGAGATTGAAATGAGCACAGATAAAGTTCCTTAAGCCAAATATGGAATAGACAAGAGCTACTCCTTGCTCAATGAAATGGACTCAACACCCCATATTAAACGCCTAAAATGTACCTGACTAGTAAGTATCTTAAAACCTATGGATTGCTATGTCTCCGAAAGAGAATCAAGCATGTGTACAGGGGCAATAACACAGCAGTGATAGGATTGGAGAGGTTCGGTGAGCAAATGAAGACCCTTTGAAGTCATATTGCATGGTACCCATTCCACGGGTTTCAACTACCCAGGTTTAAGTTATTCTTCCTTCAGCTAAAACATGCATGTGGATCCTAGAGTATGATCAACCATGTGATCGGGAGACGTGTTCAAATAAGTCTCAGTTTTCGTACCCTGGTACTCAGGTACAACATTCCAGACGCTTTACTAACACTCTCCCGACTTGGAGAGTCAGTCGCTTTAACCTCCTGTTTGGCCCAGTTTGCAATTTCTGTGGAAGATGAACAGGAATAGGGAGAACCAATGAGAGACTAGCTGGAGGTGTCTGGACGGGCAAATTTAACTCTCATTTCCCACCAGGAAGAGGAAATAACCAAAGGCTCAGCGTGCCGTCCCGGAACCAGATTAGGGCCTGAAGCCATCCTGCGGTGTTGCAGCCAGGTCACAAGAAAGCGAGTTGAAGAAAGGAGCTCAGGGGCACTGTAATTCACAAACCTGCATAGTTATAAATGACAGCTATCGTCCAAAAATATACTGAAGTAAGGCTGCCAAGAGGACTTGAAAGCAGGGCAGAATTGCAGGAAACCGATTTCAGGAGGTAGACTGGAATTGCATTGAAAGCATAGGAAAAGAGGCAGAACGTCCACAATGATGCACTTGGCCAAAAAGTGTGTATGCGTTTTTTCCTGAATATATTCAGGAAAAAACGCATACGCCCTTTTTGGCCAACCAAGCAAGCTTGCAAAGGAAATCTGCACTACAATGAAGTCTCACTTCCCCCCGGTCAAAAGGGCCATCTGAAAAAGTGTAAAATCCAGAAAGGCAGGACAGGCCATGGAGAACTGGGAGCCTTGTTATGCTGATGGGCGGGATGTAAATTGCCAACAGACACTCGGGAGAAGTGTATGGTGTTTCCTGAAACTTCTGAAAAACAAAGCAACAGAGCCTAGGGCACTTCCACTTATGGTCCTATAGCTTAGGGAAATTAAAATCAAAAAGACACAGCCACCCCAAAGTTTGGGACGCCTCTGTTTACAAGAACCTCGTTTACCGTACGAGTTCAATATCACAGAAACTGAAAAATGCATAAAGAACTTGTGGTACTTACGTACAATGCAGTATCACTCAGCAATGAAATCTATGTCATCAGGCCCTTAGCAGCACAATGAGTGGACACAGGTATGATGATTCTAACTGAAATAAGTCACACAGAAAAAGAAACATCATAAGATATCAGTAATACACGGAATGTAAACTTGGCTACACAGGAACTGAATTACAGAACAGAACAGGGTCTCAAATTTAGAAAACCAACTTATGCTTGCTTAAGGGTAAAGGTGAGTTGGGGTGCTGCATAAAACCAGAGATTGAAATGAGCACAGATAAAGTTCCTTAAGCCAAATATGGAATAGACAAGAGCTACTCCTTGCTCAACGAAATGGACTCAACACAGCATATTAAACGCCTAAGAATGTACCTGACTAGTAAGTATCTTAAAACCTATGGATTGCTATGTCTCCAAAAGAGAATCAAGTGCGTGTACAGGGGCATAAATGCAGCAGTGATAGGATTGGAGAGGTTCGGTGAGCAAATGAAGACCCTGTGAAGTCATATTGCATGGTACCCATTACACGGGTCTCAACTCTCCAGGTTTAAGGTATTCTTCCTTCAGCTAAAACATGCATGTGGAACCCAGAGTATGATCAACCGTGTGAACAGGAGACGTGTTCAAATATGTCTCAGTTTTCCTCCCCTGGTACTCGGGTGCAACATTCCAGATGCTTTACTAACACCCTCCCGACTTGGAGAGTCAGTCCCTTTAACCTCCTGTTTGGCCCAGTTTGCAATTTCTGCGGAAGATGAACAGGAATAGCGAGAACCAATGAGAGACTAGCTGGAGGTGTCTGGACGGGCAAATTTAACTCTCATTTCCCACCAGCAAGAGGAAATAACCAAAGGCTCAGCGTGCCGTGCCGGAACCAGATTAGGGCCTGAAGCCATCCTGCGGTGTTGTGGCCAGCTCAAAAGAAAGCGAGTTGAAGAAAGGAGCTCAGGGGCACTGTAATTCACAAACCTGCAGAGTTGTAAATGACAGCTATCGTCCAAAAATATACTGAAGTAAGGCTGCCAAGAGGACTTGAAAGCGGGGCAGAATTGCAGGAAACCGATTTCAGGAGGTAGACTGGAATTGCATTGAAAGCATAGGAAAAGAGGCAGAACGTCCACAATGATGCACTTGGCCAAAAAGGGCGTATGCGTTTTTTCCTGAATATATTCAGGAAAAAACGTATACGCCCTTTTTGGCCAACAAAGCAAGCTTGCAAAGGAAATCTGCACTACAATGAAGTCTCACTTCCCCCTGGTCAAAAGGGCCATCTGAAAAAAGTGTAAAATCCAGAAAGGCAGCACAGGCCATGGAGAACTGGGAGCCTTGTTATGCTGATGGGCGGGATGTAAATTGCCAACAGACACTCGGGAGAAGTGTATGGTGTTTCCTGAAACATCTAAAAAACAAAGCAACAGAGCCTAGGGCACTTCCACTTATGGTCCTATAGCTTAGGGAAATTAAAATCAAAAAGACACAGCCACCCCAAAGTTTGGGATGCCTCTGTTTACAAGAACCTCGTTTACAGTACAAGTTCAACATCGCAGAAAGTGAAAAATGGATAAAGAAGTTGTGGTATTTACTTACAAAGAAATATCACTCAGCAATGAAATCTATGTCATCAGGCCCTTAGCAGCACAATGAGTGGATTCAGGTATGATGATTCTAACTGAAATAAGTCACACAGTAAAAGAAACATCATAAGATATCAGTAATACACGGAATGTAAACTTGGCTACACAGGAACTGAATTACAGAACAGAACAGGGTCTCAAATTTAGAAAACCAACTTATGCTTGCTTAAGGGTAAAGGTGAGTTGGGGTGCTGCATAAAACCAGAGATTGAAATGAGCACAGATAAAGTTCCTTAAGCCAAATATGGAATAGACAAGAGCTACTCCTTGCTCAACGAAATGGACTCAACACCCCATATTAAACGCCTAAGAATGTACCTGACTAGTAAGTATCTTAAAACCTATGGATTGCTATGTCTCCGAAAGAGAACCAACCATGTGTACAGGGGCATAAACGCAGCAGTGATAGGATTGGAGAGGATCGGTGAGCAAATGAAGACCCTTTGAAGTCATTTTGCATGGTACCCATTCCACGGGTTTCAACTACCCAGGTTTAAGGTATTCTTCCTTCAGCTAAAACATGCATGTGGAACCTAGAGTATGATCAACCATGTGATCGGGAGACCTGTTCAAATATGTCTCAGTTTTCGTACCCTGGTATTCGGGTGCAACATTCCAGACGCTTTACTAACATCCTGCCGACTTGGAGAGTCAGTCCCTTTAACCTCCTGTTTGGCCCAGTTTGCAATTTCTGCGGAAGATGAACAGGAATAGCGAGAACCAATGAGAGACTAGCTGGAGGTGTCTGGACGGGCAAATTTAACTCTCATTTCCCACCAGGAAGAGGAATTAACCAAAGGCTCAGCGTGCCGTGCCGGAACCAGATTAGGGCCTGAAGCCATCCTGCGGTGTTGCGGCCAGGTCACAAGAAAGCGAGTTGAAGAAAGGAGCTCAGGGGCACTGTAATTCACAAACCTGCAGACTTATAAATGACAGCTATCGTCCAAAAATATACTGAAGTAAGGCTGCCAAGAGGACTTGAAAGCGGGGCAGAATTGCAGGAAACCGATTTCAGGAGGTAGACTGGAATTGCATTGAAAGCATAGGAAAAGAGGCAGAACGTCCACAATGATGCACTTGGCCAAAAAGGGCGTATGCGTTTTTTCCTGAATATATTCAGGAAAAAACGCATACGCCCTTTTTGGCCAACCAAGCAAGCTTGCAAAGGAAATCTGCACTACAATGAAGTCTCACTTCCCCCCGGTCAAAAGGGCCATCTGAAAAAGTGTAAAATCCAGAAAGGCAGGACAGGCCATGGAGAACTGGGAGCCTTGTTATGCTGATGGGCGGGATGTAAATTGCCAACAGACACTCGGGAGAAGTGTATGGTGTTTCCTGAAACTTCTGAAAAACAAAGCAACAGAGCCTAGGGCACTTCCACTTATGGTCCTATAGCTTAGGGAAATTAAAATCAAAAAGACACAGCCACCCCAAAGTTTGGGATGCCTCTGTTTACAAGAACCTCGTTTACACTACAAGTTCAACATCGCAGAAAGTGAAAAATGGATAAAGAAGTTGTGGTATTTACTTACAAACCAATATCACTCAGCAATGAAATCTATGTCATCAGGCCCTTAGCAGCACAATGAGTGGATTCAGGTATGATGATTCTAACTGAAATAAGTCACACAGTAAAAGAAACATCATAAGATATCAGTAATACACGGAATGTAAACTTAGCTACACAGGAACTGAATTACAGAACAGAACAGGGTCTCAAATTTAGAAAACCATCTTATGCTTGCTTAAGGGTAAAGGTGAGTTGGGGTGCTGCATAAAACCAGACATTGAAATGAGCACAGATAAAGTTCCTTAAGCCAAATATGGAATAGACAAGAGCTACTCCTTGCTCAACGAAATGGACTCAACACCGCATATTAAACGCCTAAGAATGTATCTGACTAGTAAGTATCTTAAAACCTATGGATTGCTATGTCTCCGAAAGAGAATCAAGCATGTGTACAGGGGCATAAACGCAGCAGTGATAGGATTGGAGAGGATCGGTGAGCAAATGAAGACCCTTTGAAGTCATTTTGCATGGTACCCATTCCACGGGTTTCAACTACCCAGGTTTAAGGTATTCTTCCTTCAGCTAAAACATGCATGTGGAACCTAGAGTATGATCAACCATGTGATCGGGAAACGTGTTCAAATATGTCTCAGTTTTCGTACCCTGGTACTCGGGTGCAACATTCCAGACGCTTTACTAACACTCTCCCGACTTGGAGAGTCAGTCCCTTTAACCTCCTGTTTGGCCCAGTTTGCAATTTCTGCGGAAGATGAACAGGAATAGCGAGAACCAATGAGAGACTAGCTGGAGGTGTCTGGACGGGCAAATTTAACTCTCATTTCCCACCAGGAAGAGGAATTAACCAAAGGCTCAGCGTGCCGTGCCGGAACCAGATTAGGGCCTGAAGCCATCCTGCAGTGTTGCGGCCAGGTCACAAGAAAGCGAGTTGAAGAAAGGAGCTCAGGGGCACTGTAATTCACAAACCTGCAGAGTTATAAATGACAGCTATCGTCCAAAAATATACTGAAGTAAGGCTGCCAAGAGGACTTGAAAGCTGGGCAGAATTGCAGGAAACCGATTTCAGGAGGTAGACTGGAATTGCATTGAAAGCATAGGAAAAGAGGCAGAACGTCCACAATGATGCACTTGGCCAAAAAGGGCGTATGCGTTTTTTCCTGAATATATTCAGGAAAAAACGCATACGCCCTTTTTGGCCAACCAAGCAAGCTTGCAAAGGAAATCTGCACTACAATGAAGTCTCACTTCACCCCGGTCAAAAGGGCCATCTGAAAAAAGTGTAAAATCCAGAAAGGCAGGACAGGCCATGGAGAACTGGGAGCCTTGTTATGCTGATGGGCGAGATGTAAATTGCCAACAGACACTCGGGAGAAGTGTATGGTGTTTCCTGAAACATCTAGAAAACAAAGCAACAGAGCCTAGGGCACTTCCACTTATGGTCCTATAGCTTAGGGAAATTAAAATCAAAAAGACACAGCCACCCCAAAGTTTGGGATGCCTCTGTTTACAAGAACCTCGTTTACAGTACAAGTTCAACATCACAGAAAGTGAAAAATGGATAATGAAATTGTGGTATTTACTTACAAAGCAATATCGCTCAGCAATGAAATCTATGTCATCAGGCCCTTAGCAGCACAATGAGTGGATTCAGTTATGATTATTCTAACTGAAATAAGTCACACAGAAAAAGAAACATCATAAGATATCAGTAATACATGGAATGTAAACTTGGCTACACAGGAACTGAATTACAGAACAGAACAGGGTCTTAAATTTAGAAAAACAACTTATGCTTGCTTAAGGGTAAAGGTGAGTTGGGGTGCTGCATAAAACCAGAGATTGAAATGAGCACAGATAAAGTTCCTTAAGCCAAATATGGAATAGACAAGAGCTACTCCTTGCTCAACGAAATGGACTCAACACCGCATATTAAACGCCTAAGAATGTACCTGACTAGTAAGTATCTTAAAACCTATGGATTGCTATGTCTCCGAAAGAGAATCAAGCATGTGTACAGGGGCATAAACGTAGCAGTGATAGGATTGGAAAGGTTCGGTGAGCAAACGAAGACCCTTTGAAGTCATATTGCATGGTACCCATTCCACGGGTTTCAACTACCAAGGTTTAAGGTATTCTTCCTTCAGCTAAAACATGCATGTGGAACCTAGAGTATGATCAACCATGTGATCGGGAAACGTGTTCAAATATGTCTCAGTTTTCGTACCCTGGTACTCGGGTGCAACATTCCAGATGCTTTACTAACACTCTCCCGACTTGGAGAGTCAGTCCCTTTAACCTCCTGTTTGGCCCAGTTTGCAATTTCTGCGGAAGATGAACAGGAATAGCGAGAACCAATGAGAGACTAGCTGGAGGTGTCTGGACGGGCAAATTTAACTCTCATTTCCCACCAGGAAGAGGAATTAACCAAAGGCTCAGCGTGCCGTGCCGGAACCAGATTAGGGCCTGAAGCCATCCTGCGGTGTTGCGGCCAGGTCACAAGAAAGCGAGTTGAAGAAAGGAGCTCAGGGGCACTGTAATTCACAAACCTGCAGAGTTATAAATGACAGCTATCGTCCAAAAATATACTGAAGTAAGGCTGCCAAGAGGACTTGAAAGCGGGGCAGAATTGCAGGAAACCGATTTCAGGAGGTAGACTGGAATTGCATTGAAAGCATAGGAAAAGAGGCAGAACGTCCACAATGATGCACTTGGCCAAAAAGGGCGTATGCGTTTTTTCCTGAATATATTCAGGAAAAAACGCATACGCCCTTTTTGGCCAACCAAGCAAGCTTGCAAAGGAAATCTGCACTACAATGAAGTCTCACTTCCCCCCGGTCAAAAGGGCCATCTGAAAAAAGTGTAAAATCCAGAAAGGCAGGACAGGCCATGGAGAACTGGGAGCCTTGTTATGCTGATGGGCGAGATGTAAATTGCCAACAGACACTCGGGAGAAGTGTATGGTGTTTCCTGAAACATCTAGAAAACAAAGCAACAGAGCCTAGGGCACTTCCACTTATGGTCCTATAGCTTAGGGAAATTAAAATCAAAAAGACACAGCCACCCCAAAGATTGGGACGCCTCTGTTTACAAGAACCTCGTTTACCGTACAAGTTCAACATCGCAGAAAGTGAAAAATGGATAAAGAAGTTGTGGTATTTACTTACAAAGCAATATCACTCAGCTATGAAATCTATGTCATCAGGCCCTTAGCAGCACAATGAGTGGATTCAGGTATGATGATTCTAACTGAAATAAGTCACACAGAAAAAGAAACATCATAAGATATCAGTAATACACGGAATGTAAAGTTGGCTACACAGGAACTGAATTACAGAATAGAACAGGGTCTCAAATTTAGAAAACCAACTTATGCTTGCTTAAGGGGAAAGGTGAGTTGGGGTGCTGCATAAAACCAGAGATTGAAATGAGCACAGATAAAGTTCCTTAAGCCAAATATGGAATAGACAAGAGCTACTCTTTGCTCACCGAAATGGACCCAACAGCCCATATTGAACGCCTAAGAATGTACCTGACTAGTAAGTATCTTAAAACCTATGGATTGCTATGTCTCCAAAAGAGAATCAAGCGCGTGTACAGGGGCATAAATGCAGCAGTGATAGGATTGGAGAGGTTCGGTGAGCAAATGAAGACCCTTTGAAGTCATATTGCATGGTACCCATTACACGGGTCTCAACTCTCCAGGTTTAAGGTATTCTTCCTTCAGCTAAAACATGCATGTGGAACCCAGAGTATGATCAACCGTGTGAACGGGAGACGTGTTCAAATATGTCTCAGTTTTCCTCCCCTGGTACTCGGGTGCAACATTCCAGACGCTTTACTAACACTCTCCCCACTTGGAGAGTCAGCGCCTTTAACCTCCTGTTTGGCCCAGTTTGCAATTTCTGCGGAAGATGAACAGGAATAGCGAGAACCAATGAGAGACTAGCTGGAGGTGTCTGGACGGGCAAATTTAACTCTCATTTCCCACCAGGAAGAGGAAATAACCAAAGGCTCAGCGTGCCGTGCCGGAACCAGATTAGGGCCTGAAGCCATCCTGCGGTGTTGCGGCCAGGTCACAAGAAAGCGAGTTGAAGAAAGGAGCTCAGGGGCACTGTAATTCACAAACCTGCAGAGTTGTAAATGACAGCTATCGTCCAAAAATATACTGAAGTAAGGCTGCCAAGAGGACTTGAAAGCGGGGCAGAATTGCAGGAAACCGATTTCAGGAGGTAGACTGGAATTGCATTGAAAGCATAGGAAAAGAGGCAGAACGTCCACAATGATGCACTTGGCCAAAAAGGGCGTATGCGTTTTTTCCTGAATATATTCAGGAAAAAACGCATACGCCCTTTTTGGCCAACCAAGCAAGCTTGCAAAGGAAATCTGCACTACAATGAAGTCTCACTTCCCCACGGTCAAAAGGGCCATCTGAAAAAGTGTAAAATCCAGAAAGGCAGGACAGGCCATGGAGAACTTGGAGCCTTGTTATGCTGATGGGCGGGATGTAAATTGCCAACAGACACTCGGGAGAAGTGTATGGTGTTTCCTGAAACATCTGAAAAACAAAGCAACAGAGCCTAGGGCACTTCCACTTATGGTCCTATAGCTTAGGGAAATTAAAATCAAAAAGACACAGCCACCCCAAAGTTTGGGACGCCTCTGTTTACAAGAATCTCATTTACCGTACGAGTTCAATATCACAGAACCTGAAAAATGCGTAAAGAACTTGTGGTACTTACGTACAATGCAGTATCACTCAGCAATGAAATCTATGTCATCAGGCCCGTAGCAGCATAATGAGTGGATTCAGGTACGATGATTCTAACTGAAATAAGTCACACAGAAAAAGAAACATCATAAGATATCACTAATACACGGAATGTAAACTTGGCTACACAGGAACTGAATTCCAAAACAGAACAGGGTCTGAAATTTAGAAAACCAACTTATGCTTGCTTAAGGGTAAAGGTGAGTTGGGGTGCTGCATAAAACCAGAGATTGAAATGAGCACAGATAATGTTCCTTAAGCCAAATATGGAATAGACAAGAGCTACTCCTTGCTCAACGAAATGGACTCAACACCGCATATTAAACGCCTAAGAATGTACCTGACTAGTAAGTATCTTAAAACCTATGGATTGCTATGTCTCCGAAAGAGAATCAAGCATGTGTACAGGGGCATAAACGCAGCAGTGATAGGATTGGAGAGGTTCGGTGAGCAAATGAAGACCCTTTGAAGTCATATTGCATGGTACCCATTCCACAGGTTTCAACTACCCAGGTTTAAGGTATTCTTCCTTCAGCTAAAACATGCATGTGGAACCTAGAGTATGATCAACCATGTGATCGGGAGACATGTTCAAATATGTCTCAGTTTTCGTACCCTGGTACTCGGGTGCAACATTCCAGACGCTTTACTAACATCCTGCCGACTTGGAGAGTCAGTCCCTTTAACCTCCTGTTTGGCCCAGTTTGCAATTTCTGCGGAAGATGAACAGGAATAGGGAGAACCAATGAGAGACTAGCTGGAGGTGTCTGGACGGGCAAATTTAACTCTCATTTCCCACCAGGAAGAGGAATTAACCAAAGGCTCAGTGTGCCGTGCCGGAACCAGATTAGGGCCTGAAGCCATCCTGCGGTGTTGCGGCCAGGTCACAAGAAAGCGAGTTGAAGAAAGGAGCTCAGGGGCACTGTAATTCACAAACCTGCAGAGTTATAAATGACAGCTATCGTCCAAAAATATACTGAAGTAAGGCTGCCAAGAGGACTTGAAAGCGGGGCAGAATTGCAGGAAACCGATTTCAGGAGGTAGACTGGAATTGCATTGAAAGCATAGGAAAAGAGGCAGAACGTCCACAATGATGCACTTGGCCAAAAAGGGCGTATGCGTTTTTTTCCTGAATATATTCAGGAAAAAACGCATACGCCCTTTTTGGCCAACCAAGCAAGCTTGCAAAGGAAATCTGCACTACAATGAAGTCTCACTTCCCCCCGGTCAAAAGGGCCATCTGAAAAAAGTGTAAAATCCAGAAAGGCAGGACAGGCCATGGAGAACTGGGAGCCTTGTTATGCTGATGGGCGGGATGTAAATTGCCAACAGACACTCGGGAGAAGTGTATGGTGTTTCCTGAAACATCTAAAAAACAAAGCAACAGAGCCTAGGGCACTTCCACTTATGGTCCTATAGCTTAGGGAAATTAAAATCAAAAAGACACAGCCACCCCAAAGTTTGGGACGCCTCTGTTTACAAGAACCTCGTTTACCGTACGAGTTCAATATCACAGAAACTGAAAAATGCATAAAGAACTTGTGGTACTTACGTACAATGCAGTATCACTCAGCAATGAAATCTATGTCATCAGGCCCTTAGCAGCACAATGAGTGGACACAGGTATGATGATTCTAACTGAAATAAGTCACACAGAAAAAGAAACATCATAAGATATCAGTAATACACGGAATGTAAACTTGGCTACACAGGAACTGAATTACAGAACAGAACAGGGTCTCAAATTTAGAAAACCAACTTATGCTTGCTTAAGGGTAAAGGTGAGTTGGGGTGCTGCATAAAACCAGAGATTGAAATGAGCACAGATAAAGTTCCTTAAGCCAAATATGGAATAGACAAGAGCTACTCCTTGCTCAACGAAATGGACTCAACACCCCATATTAAACGCCTAAGAATGTACCTGACTAGTAAGTATCTTAAAACCTATGGATTGCTATGTCTCCAAAAGAGAATCAAGCGCGTGTACAGTGGCATAAATGCAGCAGTGATAGGATTGGAGAGGTTCGGTGAGCAAATGAAGACCCTGTGAAGTCATATTGCATGGTACCCATTACACGGGTCTCAACTCTCCAGGTTTAAGGTATTCTTCCTTCAGCTAAAACATGCATGTGGAACCCAGAGTATGATCAACCGTGTGAACAGGAGACGTGTTCAAATATGTCTCAGTTTTCCTCCCCTGGTACTCGGGTGCAACATTCCAGACGCTTTACTAACACCCTCCCGACTTGGAGAGTCAGTCCCTTTAACCTCCTGTTTGGCCCAGTTTGCAATTTCTGCGGAAGATGAACAGGAATAGCGAGAACCAATGAGAGACTAGCTGGAGGTGTCTGGACGGGCAAATTTAACTCTCATTTCCCACCAGGAAGAGGAATTAACCAAAGGCTCAGCGTGCCGTGCCGGAACCAGATTAGGGCCTGAAGCCATCCTGCGGTGTTGCGGCCAGGTCACAAGAAAGCGAGTTGAAGAAAGGAGCTCAGGGGCACTGTAATTCACAAACCTGCAGAGTTATAAATGACAGCTATCGTCCAAAAATATACTGAAGTAAGGCTGCCAAGAGGACTTGAAAGCGGGGCAGAATTGCAGGAAACCGATTTCAGGAGGTAGACTGGAATTGCATTGAAAGCATAGGAAAAGAGGCAGAACGTCCACAATGATGCACTTGGCCAAAAAGGGCGTATGCGTTTTTTCCTGAATATATTCAGGAAAAAACGCATACGCCCTTTTTGGCCAACCAAGCAAGCTTGCCAAGGAAATCTGCACTACAATGAAGTCTCACTTCCCCCCGGTCAAAAGGGCCATCTGAAAAAAGTGTAAAATCCAGAAAGGCAGGACAGGCCATGGAGAACTGGGAGCCTTGTTATGCTGATGGGCGGGATGTAAATTGCCAACAGACACTCGGGAGAAGTGTATGGTGTTTCCTGAAACATCTAAAAAACAAAGCAACAGAGCCTAGGGCACTTCCACTTATGGTCCTATAGCTTAGGGAAATTAAAATCAAAAAGACACAGCCACCCAAAAGTTTGGGACGCCTCTGTTTACAAGAACCTCGTTTACAGTACAAGTTCAACATCGCAGAAAGTGAAAAATGGATAAAGAAGTTGTGGTATTTACTTACAAACAATATCACTCAGCAATGAAATCTATGTCATCAGGCCCTTAGCAGCACAATGAGTGGATTCAGGTATGATGATTCTAACTGATATAAGTCACACAGAAAAAGAAACATCATAAGATATCAGTAATACACGGAATGTAAACTTGGCTACACAGGAACTGAATTACAGAACAGAACAGGGTCTCAAATTTAGAAAACCAACTTATGCTTGCTTAAGGGTAAAGGTGAGTTGGGGTGCTGCATAAAACCAGAGATTGAAATGAGCACAGATAAAGTTCCTTAAGCCAAATATGGAATAGACAAGAGCTACTCCTTGCTCAACGAAATGGACTCAACACCCCATATTAAACGCCTAAGAATGTACCTGACTAGTAAGTATCTTAAAACCTATGGATGGCTATGTCTCCAAAAGAGAATCAAGCATGTGTACAGGGGCATAAACGCAGCAGTGATAGGATTGGAGAGGTTCGGTGAGCAAATGAAGACCCTTTGAAGTCATATTGCCTGGTACCCATTCCACAGGTTTCAACTGTCCAGGTTTAAGGTATTCTTCCTTCAGCTAAAACATGCATGTGGAACCTAGAGTATGATCAACCACGTGATGGGGAGACGTGTTCAAATATGTCTCAGTTTTCGTACCCTGGTACTCGGGTGCAACATTCCAGACGCTTTACTAACACTCTCCCCAATTGAAGAGTCAGTCCCTTTAACATCCTCTTTGGCCCAGTTTGCAATTTCTGTGGAAGATGAACAGGAATAGCGAGAACCAATGAGAGACTAGCTGGAGGTGTCTGGACGGGCAAATTTAACTCTCATTTCCCACCAGGAAGAGGAATTAACCAAAGGCTCCGCGTGCCGTGCCGGAACCAGATTAGGGCCTGAAGCCATCCTGCGGTGTTGCAGCCAGGTCACAAGAAAGCGAGTTGAACAAAGGAGCTCAGCGGCACTGTAATTCACAAACCTGCAGAGTTATAAATGACAGCTATCGTCCAAAAATATACTGAAGTAAGGCTGCCAAGAGGACTTGAAAGCGGGGCAGAATTGCAGGAAACCGATTTCAGGAGGTAGACTGGAATTGCATTGAAAGCATAGGAAAAGAGGCAGAACGTCCACAATGATGCACTTGGCCAAAAAGGGTGTATGCGTTTTTTCCTGAATATATTCAGGAAAAAACGCATACGCCCTTTTTGGCCAACCAAGCAAGCTTGCAAAGGAAATCTGCACTACAATGAAGTCTCACTTCCCCCCGGTCAAAAGGGCCATCTGAAAAAAGTGTAAAATCCAGAAAGGCAGGACAGGCCATGGAGAACTGGGAGCATTGTTATGCTGATGGGCGGGATGTAAATTGCCAACAGACACTCGGGAGAAGTGTATGGTGTTTCCTGAAACATCTAAAAAACAAAGCAACAGAGCCTAGGGCACTTCCACTTATGGTCCTATAGCTTAGGGAAATTAAAATCAAAAAGACACAGCCACCCCAAAGTTTGGGACGCCTCTGTTTACAAGAACCTCGTTTACCGTACGAATTCAATATCACAGAAACTGAAAAATGCATAAAGAACTTGTGGTACTTACGTACAATGCAGTATCACTCAGCAATGAAATCTATGTCATCAGGCCCTTAGCAGCACAATGAGTGGACACAGGTATGATGATTCTAACTGAAATAAGTCACACAGAAAAAGAAACATCATAAGATATCAGTAATACACGGAATGTAAACTTGGCTACACAGGAACTGAATTACAGAACAGAACAGGGTCTGAAATTTAGGAAACCAACTTATGCTTGCTTAAGGGTAAAGGTGAGTTGGGGTGCTGCATAAAACCAGAGATTGAAATGAGCACAGATAAAGTTCCTTAAGCCAAATATGGAATAGACAAGAGCTACTCCTTGCTCAACGAAATGGACTCAACACAGCATATTAAACGCCTAAGAATGTACCTGACTAGTAAGTATCTTAAAACCTATGGATTGCTATGTCTCCAAAAGAGAATCAAGCGCGTGTACAGGGGCATAAATGCAGCAGTGATAGGATTGGAGAGGTTCGGTGAGCAAATGAAGACCCTGTGAAGTCATATTGCATGGTACCCATTACACGGGTCTCAACTCTCCAGGTTTAAGGTATTCTTCCTTCAGCTAAAACATGCATGTGGAACCCAGAGTATGATCAACCGTGTGAACAGGAGACGTGTTCAAATATGTCTCAGTTTTCCTCCCCTGGTACTCGGGTGCAACATTCCAGACGCTTTACTAACACCCTCCCGACTTGGAGAGTCAGTCCCTTTAACCTCCTGTTTGGCCCAGTTTGCAATTTCTGCGGAAGATGAACAGGAATAGCGAGAACCAATGAGAGACTAGCTGGAGGTGTCTGGACGGGCAAATTTAACTCTCATTTCCCACCAGGAAGAGGAAATAACCAAAGGCTCAGCGTGCCGTGCCGGAACCAGATTAGGGCCTGAAGCCATCCTGCGGTGTTGTGGCCAGCTCAAAAGAAAGCGAGTTGAAGAAAGGAGCTCAGGGGCACTGTAATTCACAAACCTGCAGAGTTGTAAATGACAGCTATCGTCCAAAAATATACTGAAGTAAGGCTGCCAAGAGGACTTGAAAGCGGGGCAGAATTGCAGGAAACCGATTTCAGGAGGTAGACTGGAATTGCATTGAAAGCATAGGAAAAGAGGCAGAACGTCCACAATGATGCACTTGGCCAAAAAGGGCGTATGCGTTTTTTCCTGAATATATTCAGGAAAAAACACATACGCCCTTTTTGGCCAACCAAGCAAGCTTGCAAAGGAAATCTGCACTACAATGAAGTCTCACTTCCCCCCGGTCAAAAGGGCCATCTGAAAAAAGTGTAAAATCCAGAAAGGCAGGACAGGCCATGGAGAACTGGGAGCCTTGTTATGCTGATGGGCGGGATGTAAATTGCCAACAGACACTCGGGAGAAGTGTATGGTGTTTCCTGAAACATCTAAAAAACAAAGCAACAGAGCCTAGGGCACTTCCACTTATGGTCCTATAGCTTAGGGAAATTAAAATCAAAAAGACACAGCCACCCCAAAGTTTGGGACGCCTCTGTTTACAAGAACCTCGTTTACAGTACAAGTTCAACATCGCAGAAAGTGAAAAATGGATAAAGAAGTTGTGGTATTTACTTACAAACAATATCACTCAGCAATGAAATCTATGTCATCAGGCCCTTAGCAGCACAATGAGTGGATTCAGGTATGATGATTCTAACTGATATAAGTCACACAGAAAAAGAAACATCATAAGATATCAGTAATACACGGAATGTAAACTTGGCTACACAGGAACTGAATTACAGAACAGAACAGGGTCTCAAATTTAGAAAACCAACTTATGCTTGCTTAAGGGTAAAGGTGAGTTGGGGTGCTGCATAAAACCAGAGATTGAAATGAGCACAGATAAAGTTCCTTAAGCCAAATATGGAATAGACAAGAGCTACTCCTTGCTCAACGAAATGGACTCAACACCCCATATTAAACGCCTAAGAATGTACCTGACTAGTAAGTATCTTAAAACCTATGGATGGCTATGTCTCCAAAAGAGAATCAAGCATGTGTACAGGGGCATAAACGCAGCAGTGATAGGATTGGAGAGGTTCGGTGAGCAAATGAAGACCCTTTGAAGTCATATTGCCTGGTACCCATTCCACAGGTTTCAACTGTCCAGGTTTAAGGTATTCTTCCTTCAGCTAAAACATGCATGTGGAACCTAGAGTATGATCAACCACGTGATGGGGAGACGTGTTCAAATATGTCTCAGTTTTCGTACCCTGGTACTCGGGTGCAACATTCCAGACGCTTTACTAACACTCTCCCCAATTGAAGAGTCAGTCCCTTTAACATCCTCTTTGGCCCAGTTTGCAATTTCTGTGGAAGATGAACAGGAATAGCGAGAACCAATGAGAGACTAGCTGGAGGTGTCTGGACGGGCAAATTTAACTCTCATTTCCCACCAGGAAGAGGAATTAACCAAAGGCTCCGCGTGCCGTGCCGGAACCAGATTAGGGCCTGAAGCCATCCTGCGGTGTTGCAGCCAGGTCACAAGAAAGCGAGTTGAACAAAGGAGCTCAGCGGCACTGTAATTCACAAACCTGCAGAGTTATAAATGACAGCTATCGTCCAAAAATATACTGAAGTAAGGCTGCCAAGAGGACTTGAAAGCGGGGCAGAATTGCAGGAAACCGATTTCAGGAGGTAGACTGGAATTGCATTGAAAGCATAGGAAAAGAGGCAGAACGTCCACAATGATGCACTTGGCCAAAAAGGGTGTATGCGTTTTTTCCTGAATATATTCAGGAAAAAACGCATACGCCCTTTTTGGCCAACCAAGCAAGCTTGCAAAGGAAATCTGCACTACAATGAAGTCTCACTTCCCCCCGGTCAAAAGGGCCATCTGAAAAAAGTGTAAAATCCAGAAAGGCAGGACAGGCCATGGAGAACTGGGAGCATTGTTATGCTGATGGGCGGGATGTAAATTGCCAACAGACACTCGGGAGAAGTGTATGGTGTTTCCTGAAACATCTAAAAAACAAAGCAACAGAGCCTAGGGCACTTCCACTTATGGTCCTATAGCTTAGGGAAATTAAAATCAAAAAGACACAGCCACCCCAAAGTTTGGGACGCCTCTGTTTACAAGAACCTCGTTTACCGTACGAGTTCAATATCACAGAAACTGAAAAATGCATAAAGAACTTGTGGTACTTACGTACAATGCAGTATCACTCAGCAATGAAATCTATGTCATCAGGCCCTTAGCAGCACAATGAGTGGACACAGGTATGATGATTCTAACTGAAATAAGTCACACAGAAAAAGAAACATCATAAGATATCAGTAATACACGGAATGTAAACTTGGCTACACAGGAACTGAATTACAGAACAGAACAGGGTCTGAAATTTAGGAAACCAACTTATGCTTGCTTAAGGGTAAAGGTGAGTTGGGGTGCTGCATAAAACCAGAGATTGAAATGAGCACAGATAAAGTTCCTTAAGCCAAATATGGAATAGACAAGAGCTACTCCTTGCTCAACGAAATGGACTCAACACAGCATATTAAACGCCTAAGAATGTACCTGACTAGTAAGTATCTTAAAACCTATGGATTGCTATGTCTCCAAAAGAGAATCAAGCGCGTGTACAGGGGCATAAATGCAGCAGTGATAGGATTGGAGAGGTTCGGTGAGCAAATGAAGACCCTGTGAAGTCATATTGCATGGTACCCATTACACGGGTCTCAACTCTCCAGGTTTAAGGTATTCTTCCTTCAGCTAAAACATGCATGTGGAACCCAGAGTATGATCAACCGTGTGAACAGGAGACGTGTTCAAATATGTCTCAGTTTTCCTCCCCTGGTACTCGGGTGCAACATTCCAGACGCTTTACTAACACCCTCCCGACTTGGAGAGTCAGTCCCTTTAACCTCCTGTTTGGCCCAGTTTGCAATTTCTGCGGAAGATGAACAGGAATAGCGAGAACCAATGAGAGACTAGCTGGAGGTGTCTGGACGGGCAAATTTAACTCTCATTTCCCACCAGGAAGAGGAAATAACCAAAGGCTCAGCGTGCCGTGCCGGAACCAGATTAGGGCCTGAAGCCATCCTGCGGTGTTGTGGCCAGCTCAAAAGAAAGCGAGTTGAAGAAAGGAGCTCAGGGGCACTGTAATTCACAAACCTGCAGAGTTGTAAATGACAGCTATCGTCCAAAAATATACTGAAGTAAGGCTGCCAAGAGGACTTGAAAGCGGGGCAGAATTGCAGGAAACCGATTTCAGGAGGTAGACTGGAATTGCATTGAAAGCATAGGAAAAGAGGCAGAACGTCCACAATGATGCACTTGGCCAAAAAGGGCGTATGCGTTTTTTCCTGAATATATTCAGGAAAAAACACATACGCCCTTTTTGGCCAACCAAGCAAGCTTGCAAAGGAAATCTGCACTACAATGAAGTCTCACTTCCCCCCGGTCAAAAGGGCCATCTGAAAAAAGTGTAAAATCCAGAAAGGCAGGACAGGCCATGGAGAACTGGGAGCCTTGTTATGCTGATGGGCGGGATGTAAATTGCCAACAGACACTCGGGAGAAGTGTATGGTGTTTCCTGAAACATCTAAAAAACAAAGCAACAGAGCCTAGGGCACTTCCACTTATGGTCCTATAGCTTAGGGAAATTAAAATCAAAAAGACACAGCCACCCCAAAGTTTGGGACGCCTCTGTTTACAAGAACCTCGTTTACAGTACAAGTTCAACATCGCAGAAAGTGAAAAATGGATAAAGAAGTTGTGGTATTTACTTACAAACAATATCACTCAGCAATGAAATCTATGTCATCAGGCCCTTAGCAGCACAATGAGTGGATTCAGGTATGATGATTCTAACTGATATAAGTCACACAGAAAAAGAAACATCATAAGATATCAGTAATACACGGAATGTAAACTTGGCTACACAGGAACTGAATTACAGAACAGAACAGGGTCTCAAATTTAGAAAACCAACTTATGCTTGCTTAAGGGTAAAGGTGAGTTGGGGTGCTGCATAAAACCAGAGATTGAAATGAGCACAGATAAAGTTCCTTAAGCCAAATATGGAATAGACAAGAGCTACTCCTTGCTCAACGAAATGGACTCAACACCCCATATTAAACGCCTAAGAATGTACCTGACTAGTAAGTATCTTAAAACCTATGGATGGCTATGTCTCCAAAAGAGAATCAAGCGTGTGTACAGGGTCATAAACGCAGCAGTGATAGGATTGGAGAGGTTCGGTGAGCAAATGAAGACCCTTTGAAGTCATATTGCATGGTACCCATTCCACAGGTTTCAACTGCCCAGGTTTAAGGTATTCTTCCTTCAGCTAAAACATGCATGTGGAACCTAGAGTATGATCAACCACATGATGGGGAGACGTGTTCAAATATGTCTCAGTTTTCGTACCCTGGTACTCGGGTGCAACATTCCAGACGCTTTACTAACACTCTCCCCAATTGAAGAGTTAGTCCCTTTAACATCCTGTTTGGCCCAGTTTGCAATTTCTGTGGAAGATGAACAGGAATAGCGAGAACCAATGAGAGACTAGCTGGAGGTGTCTGGACGGGCAAATTTAACTCTCATTTCCCACCAGGAAGAGGAATTAACCAAAGGCTCAGCGTGCCGTGCCGGAACCAGATTAGGGCCTGAAGCCATCCTGCGGTGTTGCAGCCAGGTCACAAGAAAGCGAGTTGAACAAAGGAGCTCAGCGGCACTGTAATTCACAAACCTGCAGAGTTATAAATGACAGCTATCGTCCAAAAATATACTGAAGTAAGGCTGCCAAGAGGACTTGAAAGCGGGGCAGAATTGCAGGAAACCGATTTCAGGAGGTAGACTGGAATTGCATTGAAAGCATAGGAAAAGAGGCAGAACGTCCACAATGATGCACTTGGCCAAAAAGGGCGTATGCGTTTTTTCCTGAATATATTCAGGAAAAAACGCATACGCCCTTTTTGGCCAACCAAGCAAGCTTGCAAAGGAAATCTGCACTACAATGAAGTCTCACTTCCCCCCGGTCAAAAGGGCCATCTGAAAAATGTGTAAAATCCAGAAAGGCAGGACAGGCCATGGAGAACTGGGAGCCTTGTTATGCTGATGGGCGGGATGTAAATTGCCAACAGACACTCGGGAGAAGTGTATGGTGTTTCCTGAAACATCTAAAAAACAAAGCAACAGAGCCTAGGGCACTTCCACTTATGGTCCTATAGCTTAGGGAAATTAAAATCAAAAAGACACAGCCACCCCAAAGTTTGGGACGCCTCTGTTTACAAGAACCTCGTTTACCGTACGAGTTCAATATCACAGAAACTGAAAAATGCATAAAGAACTTTTGGTACTTACGTACAATGCAGTATCACTCAGCAATGAAATCTATGTCATCAGGCCCTTAGCAGCACAATGAGTGGACACAGGTATGATGATTCTAACTGAAATAAGTCACACAGAAAAAGAAACATCATAAGATATCAGTAATACACGGAATGTAAACTTGGCTACACAGGAACTGAATTACAGAACAGAACAGGGTCTCAAATTTAGAAAACCAACTTATGCTTGCTTAAGGGTAAAGGTGAGTTGGGGTGCTGCATAAAACCAGAGATTGAAATGAACACAGATAAAGTTCCTTAAGCCAAATATGGAATAGACAAGAGCTACTCCTTGCTCAACGAAATGGACTCAACACAGCATATTAAACGCCTAAGAATGTACCTGACTAGTAAGTATCTTAAAACCTATGGATTGCTATGTCTCCAAAAGAGAATCAAGCGCGTATACAGGGGCATAAATGCAGCAGTGATAGGATTGGAGAGGTTCGGTGAGCAAATGAAGACCCTGTGAAGTCATATTGCATGGTACCCATTACACGGGTCTCAACTCTCCAGGTTTAAGGTATTCTTCCTTCAGCTAAAACATGCATGTGGAACCCAGAGTATGATCAACCGTGTGAACAGGAGACGTGTTCAAATATGTCTCAGTTTTCCTCCCCGGGTACTCGGGTGCAACATTCCAGACGCTTTACTAACACCCTCCCGACTTGGAGAGTCAGTCCCTTTAACCTCCTGTTTGGCCCAGTTTGCAATTTCTGCGGAAGATGAACAGGAATAGCGAGAACCAATGAGAGACTAGCTGGAGGTGTCTGGACGGGCAAATTTAACTCTCATTTCCCACCAGGAAGAGGAAATAACCAAAGGCTCAGCGTGCCGTGCCGGAAACAGATTAGGGCCTGAAGCCATCCTGCGGTGTTGTGGCCAGCTCAAAAGAAAGCGAGTTGAAGAAAGGAGCTCAGGGGCACTGTAATTCACAAACCTGCAGAGTTGTAAATGACAGCTATCGTCCAAAAATATACTGAAGTAAGGCTGCCAAGAGGACTTGAAAGCGGGGCAGAATTGCAGGAAACCGATTTCAGGAGGTAGACTGGAATTGCATTGAAAGCATAGGAAAAGAGGCAGAACGTCCACAATGATGCACTTGGCCAAAAAGGGCGTATGCGTTTTTTCCTGAATATATTCAGGAAAAAACGCATACGCCCTTTTTGGCCAACCAAGCAAGCTTGCCAAGGAAATCTGCACTACAATGAAGTCTCACTTCCCCCCGGTCAAAAGGGCCATCTGAAAAAAGTGTAAAATCCAGAAAGGCAGGACAGGCCATGGAGAACTGGGAGCCTTGTTATGCTGATGGGCGGGATGTAAATTGCCAAAAGCCACTCGGGAGAAGTGTATGGTGTTTCCTGAAACATCTAAAAAACAAAGCAACAGAGCCTAGGGCACTTCCACTTATGGTCCTATAGCTTAGGGAAATTAAAATCAAAAAGACACAGCCACCCCAAAGTTTGGGACGCCTCTGTTTACAAGAACCTCGTTTACAGTACAAGTTCAACATCGCAGAAAGTGAAAAATGGATAAAGAAGTTGTGGTATTTACTTACAAACAATATCACTCAGCAATGAAATCTATGTCATCAGGCCCTTAGCAGCACAATGAGTGGATTCAGGTATGATGATTCTAACTGATATAAGTCACACAGAAAAAGAAACATCATAAGATATCAGTAATACACGGAATGTAAACTTGGCTACACAGGAACTGAATTACAGAACAGAACAGGGTCTCAAATTTAGAAAACCAACTTATGCTTGCTTAAGGGTAAAGGTGAGTTGGGGTGCTGCATAAAACCAGAGATTGAAATGAGCACAGATAAAGTTCCTTAAGCCAAATATGGAATAGACAAGAGCTACTCATTGCTCAACGAAATGGACTCAACACCCCATATTAAACGCCTAAGAATGTACCTGACTAGTAAGTATCTTAAAACCTATGGATGGCTATGTCTCCAAAAGAGAATCAAGCATGTGTACAGGGGCATAAACGCAGCAGTGATAGGATTGGAGAGGTTCGGTGAGCAAATGAAGACCCTTTGAAGTCATATTGCATGGTACCCATTCCACAGGTTTCAACTGCCCAGGTTTAAGGTATTCTTCCTTCAGCTAAAACATGCATGTGGAACCTAGAGTATGATCAACCACGTGATGGGGAGACGTCTTCAAATATGTCTCAGTTTTCGTACCCTGGTACTCGGGTGCAACATTCCAGACGCTTTACTAACATCCTGCCGACTTGGAGAGTCAGTCCCTTTAACCTCCTGTTTGGCCCAGTTTGCAATTTCTGCGGAAGATGAACAGGAATAGGGAGAACCAATGAGAGACTAGCTGGAGGTGTCTGGACGGGCAAATTTAACTCTCATTTCCCACCAGGAAGAGGAATTAACCAAAGGCTCAGTGTGCCGTGCCGGAACCAGATTAGGGCCTGAAGCCATCCTGCGGTGTTGCGGCCAGGTCACAAGAAAGCGAGTTGAAGAAAGGAGCTCAGGGGCACTGTAATTCACAAACCTGCAGAGTTATAAATGACAGCTATCGTCCAAAAATATACTGAAGTAAGGCTGCCAAGAGGACTTGAAAGCGGGGCAGAATTGCAGGAAACCGATTTCAGGAGGTAGACTGGAATTGCATTGAAAGCATAGGAAAAGAGGCAGAACGTCCACAATGATGCACTTGGCCAAAAAGGGCGTATGCGTTTTTTCCTGAATATATTCAGGAAAAATCGCATACGCCCTTTTTGGCCAACCAAGCAAGCTTGCAAAGGAAATCTGCACTACAATGAAGTCTCACTTCCCCCCGGTCAAAAGGGCCATCTGAAAAATGTGTAAAATCCAGAAAGGCAGGACAGGCCATGGAGAACTGGGAGCCTTGTTATGCTGATGGGCGGGATGTAAATTGCCAACAGACACTCGGGAGAAGTGTATGGTGTTTCCTGAAACATCTAAAAAACAAAGCAACAGAACCTAGGGCACTTCCACTTATGGTCCTATAGCTTAGGGAAATTAAAATCAAAAAGACACAGCCACCCCAAAGTTTGGGACGCCTCTGTTTACAAGAACCTCGTTTACCGTACGAGTTCAATATCACAGAAACTGAAAAATGCATAAAGAACTTGTGGTACTTACGTACAATGCAGTATCACTCAGCAATGAAATCTATGTCATCAGGCCCTTAGCAGCACAATGAGTGGACACAGGTATGATGATTCTAACTGAAATAAGTCACACAGAAAAAGAAACATCATAAGATATCAGTAATACACGGAATGTAAACTTGGCTACACAGGAACTGAATTACAGAACAGAACAGGGTCTCAAATTTAGAAAACCAACTTATGCTTGCTTAAGGGGAAAGGTGAGTTGGGGTGCTGCATAAAACCAGAGATTGAAATGAGCACAGATAAAGTTCCTTAAGCCAAATATGGAATAGACAAGAGCTACTCCTTGCTCAACGAAATGGACTCAACACAGCATATTAAACGCCTAAGAATGTACCTGACTAGTAAGTATCTTAAAACCTATGGATTGCTATGTCTCCAAAAGAGAATCAAGCGCGTGTACAGGGGCATAAATGCAGCAGTGATAGGATTGGAGAGGTTCGGTGAGCAAATGAAGACCCTGTGAAGTCATATTGCATGGTACCCATTACACGGGTCTCAACTCTCCAGGTTTAAGGTATTCTTCCTTCAGCTAAAACATGCATGTGGAACCCAGAGTATGATCAACCGTGTGAACAGGAGACGTGTTCAAATATGTCTCAGTTTTCCCCCCTGGTACTCGGGTGCAACATTCCAGACGCTTTACTAACACCCTCCCGACTTGGAGAGTCAGTCCCTTTAACCTCCTGTTTGGCCCAGTTTGCAATTTCTGCGGAAGATGAACAGGAATAGCGAGAACCAATGAGAGACTAGCTGGAGGTGTCTGGACGGGCAAATTTAACTCTCATTTCCCACCAGGAAGAGGAAATAACCAAAGGCTCAGCGTGCCGTGCCGGAACCAGATTAGGGCCTGAAGCCATCCTGCGGTGTTGTGGCCAGCTCAAAAGAAAGCGAGTTGAAGAAAGGAGCTCAGGGGCACTGTAATTCACAAACCTGCAGAGTTGTAAATGACAGCTATCGTCCAAAAATATACTGAAGTAAGGCTGCCAAGAGGACTTGAAAGCGGGGCAGAATTGCAGGAAACCGATTTCAGGAGGTAGACTGGAATTGCATTGAAAGCATAGGAAAAGAGGCAGAACGTCCACAATGATGCACTTGGCCAAAAAGGGCGTATGCGTTTTTTCCTGAATATATTCAGGAAAAAACGCATACGCCCTTTTTGGCCAACCAAGCAAACTTGCAAAGGAAATCTGCACTACAATGAAGTCTCACTTCCCCCCGGTCAAAAGGGCCATCTGAAAAAAGTGTAAAATCCAGAAAGGCAGGACAGGCCATGGAGAACTGGGAGCCTTGTTATGCTGATGGGCGGGATGTAAATTGCCAACAGACACTCGGGAGAAGTGTATGGTGTTTCCTGAAACATCTAAAAAACAAAGCAACAGAGCCTAGGGCACTTCCACTTATGGTCCTATAGCTTAGGGAAATTAAAATCAAAAAGACACAGCCACCCCAAAGTTTGGGATGCCTCTGTTTACAAGAACCTCGTTTACAGTACAAGTTCAACATCGCAGAAAGTGAAAAATGGATAAAGAAGTTGTGGTATTTACTTACAAAGAAATATCACTCAGCAATGAAATCTATGTCATCAGGCCCGTAGCAGCATAATGAGTGGATTCAGGTACGATGCTTCTAACTGAAATAAGTCACACAGAAAAAGAAACATCATAAGATATCACTAATACACGGAATGTAAACTTGGCTACACAGGAACTGAATTCCAAAACAGAACAGGGTCTCAAATTTAGAAAACCAACTTATGCTTGCTTAAGGGTAAAGGTGAGTTGGGGTGCTGCATAAAACCAGAGATTGAAATGAGCACAGATAATGTTCCTTAAGCCAAATATGGAATAGACAAGAGCTACTCCTTGCTCAACGAAATGGACTCAACACCGCATATTAAACGCCTAAGAATGTACCTGACTAGTAAGTATCTTAAAACCTATGGATTGCTATGTCTCCGAAAGAGAATCAAGCATGTGTACAGGGGCATAAACGCAGCAGTGATAGGATTGGAGAGGTTCGGTGAGCAAATGAAGACCCTTTGAAGTCATATTGCATGGTACCCATTCCACAGGTTTCAACTGCCCAGGTTTAAGGTATTCTTCCTTCAGCTAAAACATGCATGTGGAACCTAGAGTATGATCAACCACGTGATGGGGAGACGTCTTCAAATATGTCTCAGTTTTCGTACCCTGGTACTCGGGTGCAACATTCCAGACGCTTTACTAACATCCTGCCGACTTGGAGAGTCAGTCCCTTTAACCTCCTGTTTGGCCCAGTTTGCAATTTCTGCGGAAGATGAACAGGAATAGGGAGAACCAATGAGAGACTAGCTGGAGGTGTCTGGACGGGCAAATTTAACTCTCATTTCCCACCAGGAAGAGGAATTAACCAAAGGCTCAGTGTGCCGTGCCGGAACCAGATTAGGGCCTGAAGCCATCCTGCGGTGTTGCGGCCAGGTCACAAGAAAGCGAGTTGAAGAAAGGAGCTCAGGGGCACTGTAATTCACAAACCTGCAGAGTTATAAATGACAGCTATCGTCCAAAAATATACTGAAGTAAGGCTGCCAAGAGGACTTGAAAGCGGGGCAGAATTGCAGGAAACCGATTTCAGGAGGTAGACTGGAATTGCATTGAAAGCATAGGAAAAGAGGCAGAACGTCCACAATGATGCACTTGGCCAAAAAGGGCGTATGCGTTTTTTCCTGAATATATTCAGGAAAAATCGCATACGCCCTTTTTGGCCAACCAAGCAAGCTTGCAAAGGAAATCTGCACTACAATGAAGTCTCACTTCCCCCCGGTCAAAAGGGCCATCTGAAAAATGTGTAAAATCCAGAAAGGCAGGACAGGCCATGGAGAACTGGGAGCCTTGTTATGCTGATGGGCGGGATGTAAATTGCCAACAGACACTCGGGAGAAGTGTATGGTGTTTCCTGAAACATCTAAAAAACAAAGCAACAGAACCTAGGGCACTTCCACTTATGGTCCTATAGCTTAGGGAAATTAAAATCAAAAAGACACAGCCACCCCAAAGTTTGGGACGCCTCTGTTTACAAGAACCTCGTTTACCGTACGAGTTCAATATCACAGAAACTGAAAAATGCATAAAGAACTTGTGGTACTTACGTACAATGCAGTATCACTCAGCAATGAAATCTATGTCATCAGGCCCTTAGCAGCACAATGAGTGGACACAGGTATGATGATTCTAACTGAAATAAGTCACACAGAAAAAGAAACATCATAAGATATCAGTAATACACGGAATGTAAACTTGGCTACACAGGAACTGAATTACAGAACAGAACAGGGTCTCAAATTTAGAAAACCAACTTATGCTTGCTTAAGGGGAAAGGTGAGTTGGGGTGCTGCATAAAACCAGAGATTGAAATGAGCACAGATAAAGTTCCTTAAGCCAAATATGGAATAGACAAGAGCTACTCCTTGCTCAACGAAATGGACTCAACACAGCATATTAAACGCCTAAGAATGTACCTGACTAGTAAGTATCTTAAAACCTATGGATTGCTATGTCTCCAAAAGAGAATCAAGCGCGTGTACAGGGGCATAAATGCAGCAGTGATAGGATTGGAGAGGTTCGGTGAGCAAATGAAGACCCTGTGAAGTCATATTGCATGGTACCCATTACACGGGTCTCAACTCTCCAGGTTTAAGGTATTCTTCCTTCAGCTAAAACATGCATGTGGAACCCAGAGTATGATCAACCGTGTGAACAGGAGACGTGTTCAAATATGTCTCAGTTTTCCCCCCTGGTACTCGGGTGCAACATTCCAGACGCTTTACTAACACCCTCCCGACTTGGAGAGTCAGTCCCTTTAACCTCCTGTTTGGCCCAGTTTGCAATTTCTGCGGAAGATGAACAGGAATAGCGAGAACCAATGAGAGACTAGCTGGAGGTGTCTGGACGGGCAAATTTAACTCTCATTTCCCACCAGGAAGAGGAAATAACCAAAGGCTCAGCGTGCCGTGCCGGAACCAGATTAGGGCCTGAAGCCATCCTGCGGTGTTGTGGCCAGCTCAAAAGAAAGCGAGTTGAAGAAAGGAGCTCAGGGGCACTGTAATTCACAAACCTGCAGAGTTGTAAATGACAGCTATCGTCCAAAAATATACTGAAGTAAGGCTGCCAAGAGGACTTGAAAGCGGGGCAGAATTGCAGGAAACCGATTTCAGGAGGTAGACTGGAATTGCATTGAAAGCATAGGAAAAGAGGCAGAACGTCCACAATGATGCACTTGGCCAAAAAGGGCGTATGCGTTTTTTCCTGAATATATTCAGGAAAAAACGCATACGCCCTTTTTGGCCAACCAAGCAAACTTGCAAAGGAAATCTGCACTACAATGAAGTCTCACTTCCCCCCGGTCAAAAGGGCCATCTGAAAAAAGTGTAAAATCCAGAAAGGCAGGACAGGCCATGGAGAACTGGGAGCCTTGTTATGCTGATGGGCGGGATGTAAATTGCCAACAGACACTTGGGAGAAGTGTATGGTGTTTCCTGAAACATCTAAAAAACAAAGCAACAGAGCCTAGGGCACTTCCACTTATGGTCCTATAGCTTAGGGAAATTAAAATCAAAAAGACACAGCCACCCCAAAGTTTGGGACGCCTCTGTTTACAAGAACCTCGTTTACCGTACAAGTTCTATATCACAGAAAGTGAAAAATGGATAAAGAACTTGTGGTACTTATGTACAATGCAGTATCACTCAGCAATGAAATCTATGTCATCAGGCCCGTAGCAGCATAATGAGTGGATTCAGGTACGATGATTCTAACTGAAATAAGTCACACAGAAAAAGAAACATCATAAGATATCACTAATACACGGAATGTAAACTTGGCTACACAGGAACTGAATTCCAAAACAGTACAGGGTCTCAAATTTAGAAAACCAACTTATGCTTGCTTAAGGGGAAAGGTGAGTTGGGGTGCTGCATAAAACCAGAGATTGAAATGAGCACAGGTAAAGTTCCTTAAGCCAAATATGGAATAGACAAGAGCTACTCCTTGCTCAACGAAATGGACTCAACACCGCATATTAAACGCCTAAGAATGTACCTGACTAGTAAGTATCTTAAAACCTATGGATTGCTATGTCTCCGAAAGAGAATCAAGCATGTGTACAGGGGCATAATCGCAGCAGTGATAAGATTGGAGGGGTTCGGTGAGCAAATGAAGACCCTTTGAAGTCATATTGCATGGTACCCATTCCAAGGGTTTCAACTACCCAGGTTTAAGGGATTCTTCCTTCAGCTAAAACATGCATGTGGAACCTAGAGTATGATCAACCATGTGATCGGGAGACCTGTTCAAATATGTCTCAGTTTTCGTACCCTGGTACTCGGGTGCAACATTCCAGACGCTTTACTAACACCCTCCCGACTTGGAGAGTCAGTCCCTTTAACCTCCTGTTTGGCCCAGTTTGCAATTTCTGCGGAAGATGAACAGGAATAGCGAGAACCAATGAGAGACTAGCTGGAGGTGTCTGGACGGGCAAATTTAACTCTCATTTCCCACCAGGAAGAGGAATTAACCAAAGGCTCAGCGTGCCGTGCCGGAACCAGATTAGGGCCTGAAGCCATCCTGCGGTGTTGCGGCCAGGTCACAAGAAAGCGAGTTGAAGAAAGGAGCTCAGGGGCACTGTAATTCACAAACCTGCAGAGTTATAAATGACAGCTATCGTCCAAAAATATACTGAAGTAAGGCTGCCAAGAGGACTTGAAAGCGGGGCAGAATTGCAGGAAACCGATTTCAGGAGGTAGACTGGAATTGCATTGAAAGCACAGGAAAAGAGGCAGAACGTCCACAATGATGCACTTGGCCAAAAAGGGCGTATGCGTTTTTTCCTGAATATATTCAGGAAAAAACGCATACACCCTTTTTGGCCAACCAAGCAAGCTTGCAAAGGAAATCTGCACTACAATGAAGTCTCACTTCCCCCCAGTCAAAAGGGCCATCTGAAAAAAGTGTAAAATCCAGAAAGGCAGGACAGGCCATGGAGAACTGGGAGCCTTGTTATGCTGATGGGCGGGATGTAAATTGCCAACAGACACTCGGGAGAAGTGTATGGTGTTTCCTGAAACATCTAAAAAACAGAGCAACAGAGCCTAGGGCACTTCCACTTATGGTCCTATAGTTTAGGGAAATTAAAATCAAAAAGACACAGCCACCCCAAAGTTTGGGACGCCTCTGTTTACAAGAACCTCGTTTACAGTACAAGTTCAACATCGCAGAAAGTGAAAAATGGATAAAGAAGTTGTGGTATTTACTTACAAAGCAATATCACTCAGCAATGAAATCTATGTCATCAGGCCCTTAGCAGCACAATGAGTGGATTCAAGTATGATGATTCTAACTGAAATAAGTCACACAGAAAAAGAAACATCATAAGATATCAGTAATACACGGAATGTAAACTTGGCTACACAGGAACTGAATTCCAAAACAGAACAGGGTCTCAAATTTAGAAAACCAACTTATGCTTGCTTAAGGGGAAAGGTGAGTTGGGGTGCTGCATAAAACCAGAGATTGAAATGAGCACAGATAAAGTTCCTTAAGCCAAATATGGAATAGACAAGAGCTACTCCTTGCTCAACGAAATGGACTCAACACCCCATATTAAACGCCTAAGAATGTACCTGACTAGTAAGTATCTTAAAACCTATGGATTGCTATGTCTCCGAAAGAGAATCAAGCATGTGTACAGGGGCATAAACGCAGCAGTGATAGGATTGGAGAGGTTCGGTGAGCAAATGAAGACCCTTTGAAGTCATATTGCATGGTACCCATTTCACGGGTCTCAACTCTCCAGGTTTAAGGTATTCTTCCTTCAGCTAAAACATGCATGTGGAACCCAGAGTATGATCAACCGTGTGAAAGGGAGACGTGTTCAAATATGTCTCAGTTTTCGTACCCTGGTACTCTGGTGCAACATTCCAGATGCTTTACTAACACTCTCCCCACTTGGAGAGTCAGCACCTTTAACCTCCTGTTTGGCCCAGTTTGCAATTTCTGCGGAAGATGAACAGGAATAGGGAGAACCAATGAGAGACTAGCTGGAGGTGTCTGGACGGGCAAATTTAACTCTCATTTCCCACCAAGAAGAGGAAATAACCAAAGGCTCAGCGTGCCGTGCCGGAAGCAGAGTAGGACCTGAAGCCATACTGCGGTGTTGCGGCCAGCTCAAAAGAAAGCGAGTTGAAAAAAGGAGCTCAGGGGCACTGTAATTCACAAACCTGCAGAGTTATAAATGACAGCTATCGTCCAAAAATATACTGAAGTAAGGCTGCCAAGAGGACTTGAAAGCGGGGCAGAATTGCAGGAAACCGATTTCAGGAGGTAGACTGGAATTGCATTGAAAGCATAGGAAAAGAGGCAGAACGTCCACAATGATGCACTTGGCCAAAAAGGGCGTATGCGTTTTTTCCTGAATATATTCAGGAAAAAACGCATACGCCCTTTTTGGCCAACCAAGCAAACTTGCAAAGGAAATCTGCACTACAATGAAGTCTCACTTCCCCCCGGTCAAAAGGGCCATCTGAAAATAGTGTAAAATCCAGAAAGGCAGGACAGGCCATGGAGAACTGGGAGCCTTGTTATGCTGATGGGCGGGATGTAAATTGCCAACAGACACTCGGGAGAAGTGTATGGTGTTTCCTGAAACATCTAAAAAACAAAGCAACAGAGCCTAGGGCACTTCCACTTATGGTCCTATAGCTTAGGGAAATTAAAATCAAAAAGACACAGCCACCCCAAAGTTTGGGACGCCTCTGTTTACAAGAACCTCGTTTACCGTACAAGTTCAATATCACAGAAAGTGAAAAATGGATAAAGAACTTGTGGTACTTACGTACAATGCAGTATCACTCAGCAATGAAATCTATGTCATCAGGCCCGTAGCAGCATAATGAGTGGATTCAGGTACGATGATTCTAACTGAAATAAGTCACACAGAAAAAGAAACATCATAAGATATCACTAATACACGGAATGTAAACTTGGCTACACAGGAACTGAATTACAAAACAGAACAGGGTCTCAAATTTAGAAAAGCAACTTATGCTTGCTTAAGGAGAAAGGTGAGTTGGGGTGCTGCATAAAACCAGAGATTGAAATGAGCACAGATAAAGTTCCTTAAGCCAAATATGGAATAGACAAGAGCTACTCCTTGCTCAACGAAATGGACTCAACACCCCATATTAAACGCCTAAGAATGTACCTGACTAGTAAGTATCTTAAAACCTATGGATTGCTATGTCTCCAAAAGAGAATCAAGCGTGTGTACAGGGGCATAAACGCAGCAGTGATAGGATTGGAGAGGTTCGGTGAGCAAATGAAGACCCTTTGAAGTCATATTGCATGGTACCCATTCCACGGGTCTCAACTCTCCAGGTTTAACTTATTCTTCCTTCAGCTAAAACATGCATGTGGAACCCAGAGTATGATCAACCGTGTGAACGGGAGACGTGTTCAAATATGTCTCAGTTTTCCTCCCCTGGTACTCGGGTGCAACATTCCAGACGCTTTACTAACACTCTCCCCACTTGGAGAGTCAGCGCCTTTAACCTCCTGTTTGGCCCAGTTTGCAATTTCTGCGGAAGATGAACAGGAATAGGGAGAACCAATGAGAGACTAGCTGGAGGTGTCTGGACGGGCAAATTTAACTCTCATTTCCCACCAGGAAGAGGAAATAACCAAAGGCTCAGCGTGCCGTGCCGGAACCAGATTAGGGCCGGAAGCCATCCTGCGGTGTTGCGGCCAGGTCACAAGAAAGCGAGTTGAAGAAAGGAGCTCAGGGGCACTGTAATTCACAAACCTGCAGAGTTATAAATGACAGCTATCGTCCAAAAATATACTGAAGTAAGGCTGCCAAGAGGACTTGAAAGCGGGGCAGAATTGCAGGAAACCGATTTCAGGAGGTAGACTGGAATTGCATTGAAAGCATAGGAAAAGAGGCAGAACGTCCACAATGATGCACTTGGCCAAAAAGGGCGTATGCGTTTTTTCCTGAATATATTCAGGAAAAAACGCATACGCCCTTTTTGGCTAACCAAGCAAGCTTGCAAAGGAAATCTGCACTACAATGAAGTCTCACTTCCCCCCGGTCAAAAGGGCCATCTGAAAAACGTGTAAAATCCAGAAAGGCAGGACAGGCCATGGAGAACTGGGAGCCTTGTTATGCTGATGGGCGGGATGTAAATTGCCAACAGACACTCGGGAGAAGTGTATGGTGTTTCCTGAAACATCTAAAAAGCAAAGCAACAGAGCCTAGGGCACTTCCACTTATGGTCCTATAGCTTAGGGAAATTAAAATCAAAAAGACACAGCCACCCCAAAGTTTGGGACGCCTCTGTTTACAAGAACCTCGTTTACAGTACAAGTTCAATATCACAGAAAGTGAAAAATGGATAAAGAACTTGTGGTACTTACGTACAATGCAGTATCACTCAGCAATGAAATCTATGTCATCAGGCCCGTAGCAGCATAATGAGTGGATTCAGGTACGATGATTCTAACTGAAATAAGTCACACAGAAAAAGAAACATCATAAGATATCACTAATACACGGAATGTAAACTTGGCTACACAGGAACTGAATTCCAAAACAGAACAGGGTCTCAAATTTAGAAAACCAACCCATGCTAGCTTAAGGGGAAAGGTGAGTTGGGGTGCTGCATAAAACCAGAGATTGAAATGAGCACAGATAAAGTTCCTTAAGCCAAATATGGAATAGACAAGAGCTACTCCTTGCTCAACGAAATGGACTCAACACCCCATATTAAACGCCTAAGAATGTACCTGACTAGTAAGTATCTTAAAACCTATGGATTGCTATGTCTCCGAAAGAGAATCAAGCATGTGTACAGGGGCATAAACGCAGCAGTGATAGGATTGGAGAGGTTCGGTGAGCAAATGAAGACCCTTTGAAGTCATATTGCATGGTACCCATTCCACGGGTTTCAACTACCCAGGTTTAAGGTATTCTTCCTTCAGCTAAAACATGCATGTGGAACCTAGAGTATGATCAACCATGTGATCGGGAGAAGTGTTCAAATATGTCTCAGTTTTCGTACCCTGGTACTCGTGTGCAACATTCCAGACGCTTTACTAACACTCTCCCGACTTGGAGAGTCAGTGCCTTTAACCTCCTGTTTGGCCCAGTTTGCAATTTCTGCGGAAGATGAACAGGAATAGCGAGAACCAATGAGAGACTAGCTGGAGGTGTCTGGACGGGCAAATTTAACTCTCATTTCCCACCAGGAAGAGGAATTAACCAAAGGCTCAGCGTGCCGTGCCGGAACCAGATTAGGGCCTGAAGCCATCCTGCGGTGTTGCGGCCAGGTCACAAGAAAGCGAGTTGAAGAAAGGAGCTCAGGGGCACTGTAATTCACAAACCTGCAGAGTTATAAATGACAGCTATCATCCAAAAATATACTGAAGTAAGGCTGCCAAGAGGACTTGAAAGCGGGGCAGAATTGCAGGAAACCAATTTCAGGAGGTAGACTGGAATTGCATTGAAAGCATAGGAAAAGAGGCAGAACGTCCACAATGATGCACTTGGCCAAAAAGGGCGTATGCGTTTTTTCCTGAATATATTCAGGAAAAAACGCATACGCCCTTTTTGGCCAACCAAGCAAGCTTGCAAAGGAAATCTGCACTACAATGAAGTCTCACTTCCCCCCGGTCAAAAGGGCCATCTGAAAAAAGTGTAAAATCCAGAAAGGCAGGACAGGCCATGGAGAACTGGGAGCCTTGTTATGCTGATGGGCGGGATGTAAATTGCCAACAGACACTCGGGAGAAGTGTATGGTGTTTCCTGAAACATCTAAAAAACAAAGCAACAGAGCCTAGGGCAATTCCACTTATGGTCCTATAGCTTAGGGAAATTAAAATCAAAAAGACACAGCCACCCCAAAGTTTGGGACGCCTCTGTTTACAAGAACCTCGTTTACCGTACAAGTTCATTATCACAGAAAGTGAAAAATGGATAAAGAACTTGTGGTACTTACGTACAATGCAGTATCACTCAGCAATGAAATCTATGTCATCAGGCCCGTAGCAGCATAATGAGTGGATTCAGGTACGATGATTCTAACTGAAATAAGTCACACAGAAAAAGAAACATCATAAGATATCACTAATACACGGAATGTAAACTTGGCTACACAGGAACTGAATTCCAAAACAGAACAGGGTCTCAAATTTAGAAAACCAACTTATGCTAGCTTAAGGGGAAACGTGAGTTGGGGTGCTGCATAAAACCAGAGATTGAAATGAGCACAGATAAAGTTCCTTAAGCCAAATATGGAATAGACAAGAGCTACTCCTTGCTCAACGAAATGGACTCAACACCCCATATTAAACGCCTAAGAATGTACCTGACTAGTAAGTATCTTAAAACCTATGGATTGCTATGTCTCCGAAAGAGAATCAAGCATGTGTACAGGGGCATAAACGCAGCAGTGATAGGATTGGAGAGGTTCGGTGAGCAAATGAAGACCCTTTGAAGTCGTACTGCATGGTACCCATTCCACGGGTTTCAACTACCCAGGTTTAAGGTATTCTTCCTTCAGCTAAAACATGCATGTGGGACCTAGAGTATGATCAACTATGTGATCGGGAGACATGTTCAAATATGTCTCAGTTTTCGTACCCTGATACTCGGGTGCAACATTCCAGACGCTTTACTAACACTCTCCCGACTTGGAGAATCAGTCCCTTTAACCTCCTGTTTGGCCCAGTTTGCAATTTCTGCGGAAGATGAACAGGAATAGCGAGAACCAATGAGAGACTAGCTGGAGGTGTCTGGACGGGCAAATTTAACTCTCATTTCCCACCAGGAAGAGGAATTAACCAAAGGCTCAGCGTGCCGTGCCGGAACCAGATTAGGGCCTGAAGCCATCCTGCGGTGTTGCGGCCAGGTCACAAGAAAGCGAGTTGAAGAAAGGAGCTCAGGGGCAACGTAATTCACAAACCTGCAGAGTTATAAATGACAGCTATCGTCCAAAAATATACTGAAGTAAGGCTGCCAAGAGGACTTGAAAGCGGGGCAGAATTGCAGGAAACCGATTTCAGGAGGTAGACTGGAATTGCATTGAAAGCACAGGAAAAGAGGCAGAACGTCCACAATGATGCACTTGGCCAAAAAGGGCGTATGCGTTTTTTCCTGAATATATTCAGGAAAAAACGCATACGCCCTTTTTGGCCAACCAAGCAAGCTTGCAAAGGAAATCTGCACTACAATGAAGTCTCACTTCCCCCCAGTCAAAAGGGCCATCTGAAAAAAGTGTAAAATCCAGAAAGGCAGGACAGGCCATGGAGAACTGGGAGCCTTGTTATGCTGATGGGCGGGATGTAAATTGCCAACAGACACTCGGGAGAAGTGTATGGTGTTTCCTGAAACATCTAAAAAACAGAGCAACAGAGCCTAGGGCACTTCCACTTATGGTCCTATAGTTTAGGGAAATTAAAATCAAAAAGACACAGCCACCCCAAAGTTTGGGACGCCTCTGTTTACAAGAACCTCGTTTACAGTACAAGTTCAACATCGCAGAAAGTGAAAAATGGATAAAGAAGTTGTGGTATTTACTTACAAAGCAATATCACTCAGCAATGAAATCTATGTCATCAGGCCCTTAGCAGCACAATGAGTGGATTCAAGTATGATGATTCTAACTGAAATAAGTCACACAGAAAAAGAAACATCATAAGATATCAGTAATACACGGAATGTAAACTTGGCTACA
This sequence comes from Pseudorca crassidens, assembly GCF_039906515.1. Classification (NCBI taxonomy): domain Eukaryota; kingdom Metazoa; phylum Chordata; class Mammalia; order Artiodactyla; family Delphinidae; genus Pseudorca; species Pseudorca crassidens. The sequence goes on along the minus strand of NW_027136302.1, from coordinate 405,815 downwards.
CAGGAACTGAATTCCAAAACAGAACAGGGTCTCAAATTTAGAAAAGCAACTTATGCTTGCTTAAGGAGAAAGGTGAGTTGGGGTGCTGCATAAAACCAGAGATTGAAATGAGCACAGATAAAGTTCCTTAAGCCAAATATGGAATAGACAAGAGCTACTCCTTGCTCAACGAAATGGACTCAACACCCCATATTAAACGCCTAAGAATGTACCTGACTAGTAAGTATCTTAAAACCTATGGATTGCTATGTCTCCAAAAGAGAATCAAGCGTGTGTACAGGGGCATAAACGCAGCAGTGATAGGATTGGAGAGGTTCGGTGAGCAAATGAAGACCCTTTGAAGTCATATTGCATGGTACCCATTCCACGGGTCTCAACTCTCCAGGTTTAACTTATTCTTCCTTCAGCTAAAACATGCATGTGGAACCCAGAGTATGATCAACCGTGTGAACGGGAGACGTGTTCAAATATGTCTCAGTTTTCCTCCCCTGGTACTCGGGTGCAACATTCCAGACGCTTTACTAACACTCTCCCCACTTGGAGAGTCAGCGCCTTTAACCTCCTGTTTGGCCCAGTTTGCAATTTCTGCGGAAGATGAACAGGAATAGGGAGAACCAATGAGAGACTAGCTGGAGGTGTCTGGACGGGCAAATTTAACTCTCATTTCCCACCAGGAAGAGGAAATAACCAAAGGCTCAGCGTGCCGTGCCGGAACCAGATTAGGGCCTGAAGCCATCCTGCGGTGTTGCGGCCAGGTCACAAGAAAGCGAGTTGAAGAAAGGAGCTCAGGGGCACTGTAATTCACAAACCTGCAGAGTTATAAATGACAGCTATCGTCCAAAAATATACTGAAGTAAGGCTGCCAAGAGGACTTGAAAGCGGGGCAGAATTGCAGGAAACCGATTTCAGGAGGTAGACTGGAATTGCATTGAAAGCATAGGAAAAGAGGCAGAACGTCCACAATGATGCACTTGGCCAAAAAGGGCGTATGCGTTTTTTCCTGAATATATTCAGGAAAAAACGCATACGCACTTTTTGGCTAACCAAGCAAGCTTGCAAAGGAAATCTGCACTACAATGAAGTCTCACTTCCCCCCGGTCAAAAGGGCCATCTGAAAAAAGTGTAAAATCCAGAAAGGCAGGACAGGCCATGGAGAACTGGGAGCCTTGTTATGCTGATGGGCGGGATGTAAATTGCCAACAGACACTCGGGAGAAGTGTATGGTGTTTCCTGAAACATCTAAAAAGCAAAGCAACAGAGCCTAGGGCACTTCCACTTATGGTCCTATAGCTTAGGGAAATTAAAATCAAAAAGACACAGCCACCCCAAAGTTTGGGACGCCTCTGTTTACAAGAACCTCGTTTACCGTACAAGTTCAATATCACAGAAAGTGAAAAATGGATAAAGAACTTGTGGTACTTACGTACAATGCAGTATCACTCAGCAATGAAATCTATGTCATCAGGCCCATAGCAGCATAATGAGTGGATTCAGGTACGATGATTCTAACTGAAATAAGTCACACAGAAAAAGAAACATCATAAGATATCACTAATACACGGAATGTAAACTTGGCTACACAGGAACTGAATTCCAAAACAGAACAGGGTCTCAAATTTAGAAAACCAACTTATGCTTGCTTAAGGGGAAAGGTGAGTTGGGGTGCTGCATAAAACCAGACATTGAAATGAGCACAGATAAAGTTCCTTAAGCCAAATATGGAATAGACAAGAGCTACTCCTTGCTCAATGAAATGGACTCAACACCCCATATTAAACGCCTAAGAACGTACCTGAGTAGTAAGTATCTTAAAACCTATGGATTGCTATGTCTCCAAAAGAGAATCAAGCGTGTGTACAGGGGCATAAACGCAGCAGTGATAGGATTGGAGAGGTTCGGTGAGCAAATGAAGACCCTTTGAAGTCATATTACATGGTACCCATTCCACGGGTTTCAACTACCCAGGTTTAAGGTATTCTTCCTTCAGCTAAAACATGCATGTGGAACCTAGAGTATGATCAACCATGTGATCGGGAGACGTGTTCAAATATGTCTCAGTTTTCCTCTCCTGGTACTCGGATGCAACATTCCAGACGCTTTACTAACACCCTCCCGACTTGGAGAGTCAGTCCCTTTAACCTCCTGTTTGGCCCAGTTTGCAATTTCTGTGGAAGATGAACAGGAATAGCGAGAACCAATGAGAGACTAGCTGGAGGTGTCTGGACGGGCAAATTTAACTCTCATTTCCCACCAGGAAGAGGAATTAACCAAAGGCTCAGCGTGCCGTGCCGGAACCAGATTAGGGCCTGAAGCCATCCTGCGGTGTTGCGGCCAGGTCACAAGAAAGCGAGTTGAAGAAAGGAGCTCAGGGGCACTGTAATTCACAAACCTGCAGAGTTATAAATGACAGCTATCGTCCAAAAATATACTGAAGTAAGGCTGCCAAGAGGACTTGAAAGCGGGGCAGAATTGCAGGAAACCGATTTCAAGAGGTAGACTGGAATTGCATTGAAAGCATAGGAAAAGAGGTAGATCGTCCACAATGATACACTTTGCCAAAAAGGGCGTATGGGTTTTTTCCTGAATATATTCAGGAAAAAACGCATACGCCCTTTTTGGCCAACCAAGCAAACTTGCAAAGGAAATGTGCACTACAATGAAGTCTCACTTCCCCCCGGTCAAAAGGGCCATCTGAAAAAAGTGTAAAATCCAGAAAGGCAGGACAGGCCATGGAGAACTGGGAGCCTTGTTATGCTGATGGGCGGGATGTAAATTGCCAACAGACACTCGGGAGAAGTGTATGGTGTTTCCTGAAACATCTAAAAAACAAAGCAACAGAGCCTAGGGCACTTCCACTTATGGTCCTATAGCTTAGGGAAATTAAAATCAAAAAGACACAGCCACCCCAAAGTTTGGGACGCCTCTGTTTACAAGAACCTCGTTTACCGTACAAGTTCAATATCACAGAAAGTGAGAAATGGATAAAGAACTTGTGGTACTTACGTACAATGCAGTATCACTCAGCAATGAAATCTATGTCATCAGGCCCGTAGCAGCATAATGAGTGGATTCAGGTACGATGATTCTAACTGAAATAAGTCACACAGAAAAAGAAACATCATAAGATATCACTAATACACGGAATGTAAACTTGGCTACACAGGAACTGAATTCCAAAACAGAACAGGGTCTCAAATTTAGAAAACCAACTTATGCTTGCTTAAGGGGAAAGGTGAGTTGGGGTGCTGCATAAAACCAGAGATTGAAATGAGCACAGATAAAGTTCCTTAAGCCAAATATGGAATAGACAAGAGCTACTCCTTGCTCAACGAAATGGACTCAACACCCCATATTAAACGCCTAAGAATGTACCGGACTAGTAAGTATCTCAAAACCTATGGATTGCTATGTCTCCAAAAGAGAATCAAGCGTGTGTACAGGGGCATAAACGCAGCAGTGATAGGATTGGAGAGGTTCGGTGAGCAAATGAAGACCCTTTGAAGTCATATTGCATGGTACCCATTACACGGGTGTCAACTCTACAGGTTTAAGGTATTCTTCCTTCAGCTAAAACATGCATGTGGAACCCAGAGTATGATCAACCGTGTGAACGGGAGACGTGTTCAAATATGTCTCAGTTTTCCTCCCCTGGTACTCGGGCGCAACATTCCAGACGCTTTAATAACACTCTCCCCACTTGGAGAGTCAGCGCCTTTAACCTCCTGTTTGGCCCAGTTTGCAATTTCTGCGGAAGATGAACAGGAATAGCGAGAACCAATGAGAGACTAGCTGGAGGTGTCTGGACGGGCAAATTTAACTCTCATTTCCCACCAGGAAGAGGAAATAACCAAAGGCTCAGCGTGCCGTGCCGGAACCAGATTAGGGCCTGAAGCCATCCTGCGGTGTTGCGGCCAGATCAAAAGAAAGCGAGTTGAAGAAAGGAGCTCAGGGGCACTGTAATTCACAAACCTGCAGAGTTATAAATGACAGCTATCGTCCAAAAATATACTGAAGTAAGGCTGCCAAGAGGACTTGAAAGCGGGGCAGAATTGCAGGAAACCGATTTCAGGAGGTAGACTGGAATTGCATTGAAAACATAGGAAAAGAGGCAGAACGTCCACAATGATGCACTTGGCCAAAAAGGGCGTATGCGTTTTTTCCTGAATATATTCAGGAAAAAACGCATACGCCCTTTTTGGCCAACCAAGCAAACTTGCAAAGGAAATCTGCACTACAATGAAGTCTCACTTCCCCCCGGTCAAAAGGGCCATCTGAAAAATGTGTAAAATCCAGAAAGGCAGGACAGGCCATGGAGAACTGGGAGCCTTGTTATGCTGATGGGCGGGATGTAAATTGCCAACAGACACTCGGGAGAAGTGTATGGTGTTTCCTGAAACATCTAAAAAACAAAGCAACAGAGCCTAGGGCACTTCCACTTATGGTCCTATAGCTTAGGGAAATTAAAATCAAAAAGACACAGCCACCCCAAAGTTTGGGACGCCTCTGTTTACAAGAACCTCATTTACGGTACAAGCTCAATATCACAGAAAGTGAAAAATGGATAAAGAACTTGTGGTACTTACGTACAATGCAGTATCACTCAGCAATGAAATCTATGTCATCAGGCCCGTAGCAGCATAATGAGTGGATTCACGTACGATGATTCTAACTGAAATAAGTCACACAGAAAAAGAAACATCATAAGATATCACTAATACACGGAATGTAAACTTGGCTACACAGGAACTGAATTCCAAAACAGAACAGGGTCTCAAATTTAGAACACCAACTTATGCTTGCTTAAGGGGAAAGGTGAGTTGGGGTGCTACATAAAACCAGAGATTGAAATGAGCACAGATAAAGTTCCTTAAGCCAAATATGGAATAGACAAGAGCTACTCCTTGCTCAATGAAATGGACTCAACACCCCATATTAAACGCCTAAGAATGTAACTGACTAGTAAGTATCTTAAAACCTATGGATTGCTATGTCGCCAAAAGAGAATCAAGCGTGTGTACAGGGGCATAAACGCAGCAGTGATAGGATTGGAGAGGTTCGGTGAGCAAATGAAGACCCTTTGAAGTCATATTGCATGGTACCCATTCCACGGGTGTCAACTCTCCAGGTTTAAGGTATTCTTCCTTCAGCTAAAACATGCATGTGGAACCCAGAGTATGATCAACCGTGTGAACGGGAGACGTGTTCAAATATGTCTCAGTTTTCCTCCCCTGGTACTCGGGTGCAACATTCCAGACGCTTTACTAACACTCTCCCGACTTGGAGAGTCAGTCCCTTTAACCTCCTGTTTGGCCCAGTTTGCAATTTCTGCGGAAGATGAACAGGAATAGCGAGAACCAATGAGAGACTAGCTGGAGGTGTTTGGACGGGCAAATTTAACTCTCATTTCCCACCAGGAAGAGGAATTAACCAAAGGCTCAGCGTGCCGTGCCGGAACCAGATTAGGGCCTGAAGCCATCCTGCGGTGTTGCGGCCAGATCACAAGAAAACGAGTTGAAGAAAGCAGCTCAGGGGCACTGTAATTCACAAACCTGCAGAGTTATAAATGACAGCTATCGTCCAAAAATATACTGAAGTAAGGCTGCCAAGAGGACTTGAAAGCGGGGCAGAATTTCAGGAAACCAATTTCAGGAGGTAGACTGGAATTGCATTGAAAGCATAGGAAAAGAGGCAGAACGTCCACAATGATGCACTTGGCCAAAAAGGGCATATGCGTTTTTTCCTGAATATATTCAGGAAAAAACGCATACGCCCTTTTTGGCCAACCAAGCAAACTTGCAAAGGAAATCTGCACTACAATGAAGTCTCACTTCCCCCCGGTCAAAAGGACCATCTGAAAAATGTGTAAAATCCAGAAAGGCAGGACAGACCATGGAGAACTGGGAGCCTTGTTATGCTGATGGGCGGGATGTAAATTGCCAACAGACACTCGGGAGAAGTGTATGGTGTTTCCTGAAACATCTAAAAAACAAAGCAACAGAGCCTAGGGCACTTCCACTTATGGTCCTATAGCATAGGGAAATTAAAATCAAAAAGACACAGCCACCCCAAAGTTTGGGACGCCTCTGTTTACAAGAACCTCATTTACGGTACAAGCTCAATATCACAGAAAGTGAAAAATGGATAAAGAACTTGTGGTACTTACGTACAATGCAGTATCACTCAGCAATGAAATCTATGTCATCAGGCCCGTAGCAGCATAATGAGTGGATTCAGGTACGATGATTCTAACTGAAATAAGTCACACAGAAAAAGAAACATCATAAGATATCACTAATACACGGAATGTAAACTTGGCTACACAGGAACTGAATTCCAAAACAGAACAGGGTCTCAAATTTAGAAAACCAACTTATGCTTGCTTAAGGGGAAAGGTGAGTTGGGGTGCTGCATAAAACCAGAGATTGAAATGAGCACAGATAAAGTTCCTTAAGCCAAATATGGAATAGACAAGAGCTACTCCTTGCTCAACGAAATGGACGCAACACCCCATATTAAACGCCTATGAATGTACCTGACTAGTAAGTATCTCAAAACCTATGGATTGCTATGTCTCCAAAAGAGAATCAAGCGTGTGTACAGGGGCATAAACGCAGCAGTGATAGGATTGGAGAGGTTCGGTGAGCAAATGAAGACCCTTTGAAGTCCTATTGCATGGTACCCATTCCACGGGTGTCAACTCTCCAGGTTTAAGGTATTCTTCCTTCAGCTAAAACATGCATGTGGAACCCAGAGTATGATCAACCGTGTGAACGGGAGACGTGTTCAAATATGTCTCAGTTTTCCTCCCCTGGTACTCGGGTGCAACATTCCAGACGCTTTAATAACACTCTCCCCACTTGGAGAGTCAGCGCCTTTAACCTCCTGTTTGGCCCAGTTTGCAATTTCTGTGGAAGATGAACAGGAATAGCGAGAACCAATGAGAGACTAGCTGGAGGTGTCTGGACGGGCAAATTTAACTCTCATTTCCCACCAGGAAGAGGAATTAACCAAAGGCTCAGCGTGCCGTGCCGGAACCAGATTAGGGCCTGAAGCCATCCTGCGGTGTTGCGGCCAGCTCAAAAGAAAGCGAGTTGAAGAAAGGAGCTCAGGGGCACTGTAATTCACAAACCTGCAGAGTTATAAATGACAGCTATCGTCCAAAAATATACTGAAGTAAGGCTGCCAAGAGGACTTGAAAGCGGGGCAGAATTGCAGGAAACCGATTTCAGGAGGTAGACTGGAATTGCATTGAAAGCATAGGAAAAGAGGCAGAACGTCCACAATGATGCACTTGGCCAAAAAGGGCGTATGCGTTTTTTCCTGAATATATTCAGGAAAAAACGCATACGCCCTTTTTGGCCAACCAAGCAAACTTGCAAAGGAAATCTGCACTACAATGAAGTCTCACTTCCCCCCGGTCAAAAGGGCCATCTGAAAAATGTGTAAAATCCAGAAAGGCAGGACAGGCCATGGAGAACTGGGAGCCTTGTTATGCTGATGGGCGGGATGTAAATTGCCAACAGCCACTCGGGAGAAGTGTATGGTGTTTCCTGAAACATCTAAAAAACAAAGCAACAGAGCCTAGGGCACTTCCACTTATGGTCCTATAGCATAGGGAAATTAAAATAAAAAAGACACAGCCACCCCAAAGTTTGGGACGCCTCTGTTTACAAGAACCTCATTTACGGTACAAGCTCAATATCACAGAAAGTGAAAAATGGATAAAGAACTTGTGGTACTTACGTACAATGCAGTATCACTCAGCAATGAAATCTATGTCATCAGGCCCGTAGCAGCATAATGAGTGGATTCAGGTACGATGATTCTAACTGAAATAAGTCACACAGAAAAAGAAACATCATAAGATATCACTAATACACGGAATGTAAACTTGGCTACACAGGAACTGAATTCCAAAACAGAACAGGGTCTCAAATTTAGAAAACCAACTTATGCTTGCTTAAGGGGAAAGGTGAGTTGGGGTGCTGCATAAAACCAGAGATTGAAATGAGCACAGATAAAGTTCCTTAAGCCAAATATGGAATAGACAAGAACTACTCCTTGCTCAACGAAATGGACTCAACACCCCATATTAAACGCCTAAGAATGTACCGGACTAGTAAGTATCTCAAAACCTATGGATTGCTATGTCTCCAAAAGAGAATCAAGCGTGTGTACAGGGGCATAAACGCAGCAGTGATAGGATTGGAGAGGTTCGGTGAGCAAATGAAGACCCTTTGAAGTCATATTGCATGGTACCCATTACACGGGTGTCAACTCTCCAGGTTTAAGGTATTCTTCCTTCAGCTAAAACATGCATGTGGAACCCAGAGTATGATCAACCGTGTGAACGGGAGACGTGTTCAAATATGTCTCAGTTTTCCTCCCCTGGTACTCGGGCGCAACATTCCAGACGCTTTAATAACACTCTCCCCACTTGGAGAGTCAGCGCCTTTAACCTCCTGTTTGGCCCAGTTTGCAATTTCTGCGGAAGATGAACAGGAATAGCGAGAACCAATGAGAGACTAGCTGGAGGTGTCTCGACGGGCAAATTTAACTCTCATTTCCCACCAGGAAGAGGAAATAACCAAAGGCTCAGCGTGCCGTGCCGGAACCAGATTAGGGCCTGAAGCCATCCTGCGGTGTTGCGGCCAGATCAAAAGAAAGCGAGTTGAAGAAAGGAGCTCAGGGGCACTGTAATTCACAAACCTGCAGAGTTATAAATGACAGCTATCGTCCAAAAATATACTGAAGTAAGGCTGCCAAGAGGACTTGAAAGCGGGGCAGAATTGCAGGAAACCGATTTCAGGAGGTAGACTGGAATTGCATTGAAAACATAGGAAAAGAGGCAGAACGTCCACAATGATGCACTTGGCCAAAAAGGGCGTATGCGTTTTTTCCTGAATATATTCAGGAAAAAACGCATACGCCCTTTTTGGCCAACCAAGCAAACTTGCAAAGGAAATCTGCACTACAATGAAGTCTCACTTCCCCCCGGTCAAAAGGGCCATCTGAAAAATGTGTAAAATCCAGAAAGGCAGGACAGGCCATGGAGAACTGGGAGCCTTGTTATGCTGATGGGCGGGATGTAAATTGCCAACAGACACTCGGGAGAAGTGTATGGTGTTTCCTGAAACATCTAAAAAACAAAGCAACAGAGCCTAGGGCACTTCCACTTATGGTCCTATAGCTTAGGGAAATTAAAATCAAAAAGACACAGCCACCCCAAAGTTTGGGACGCCTCTGTTTACAAGAACCTCATTTACGGTACAAGCTCAATATCACAGAAAGTGAAAAATGGATAAAGAACTTGTGGTACTTACGTACAATGCAGTATCACTCAGCAATGAAATCTATGTCATCAGGCCCGTAGCAGCATAATGAGTGGATTCACGTACGATGATTCTAACTGAAATAAGTCACACAGAAAAAGAAACATCATAAGATATCACTAATACACGGAATGTAAACTTGGCTACACAGGAACTGAATTCCAAAACAGAACAGGGTCTCAAATTTAGAACACCAACTTATGCTTGCTTAAGGGGAAAGGTGAGTTGGGGTGCTACATAAAACCAGAGATTGAAATGAGCACAGATAAAGTTCCTTAAGCCAAATATGGAATAGACAAGAGCTACTCCTTGCTCAATGAAATGGACTCAACACCCCATATTAAACGCCTAAGAATGTAACTGACTAGTAAGTATCTTAAAACCTATGGATTGCTATGTCGCCAAAAGAGAATCAAGCGTGTGTACAGGGGCATAAACGCAGCAGTGATAGGATTGGAGAGGTTCGGTGAGCAAATGAAGACCCTTTGAAGTCATATTGCATGGTACCCATTCCACGGGTGTCAACTCTCCAGGTTTAAGGTATTCTTCCTTCAGCTAAAACATGCATGTGGAACCCAGAGTATGATCAACCGTGTGAACGGGAGACGTGTTCAAATATGTCTCAGTTTTCCTCCCCTGGTACTCGGGTGCAACATTCCAGACGCTTTACTAACACTCTCCCGACTTGGAGAGTCAGTCCCTTTAACCTCCTGTTTGGCCCAGTTTGCAATTTCTGCGGAAGATGAACAGGAATAGCGAGAACCAATGAGAGACTAGCTGGAGGTGTTTGGACGGGCAAATTTAACTCTCATTTCCCACCAGGAAGAGGAATTAACCAAAGGCTCAGCGTGCCGTGCCGGAACCAGATTAGGGCCTGAAGCCATCCTGCGGTGTTGCGGCCAGGTCACAAGAAAGCGAGTTGAAGAAAGGAGCTCAGGGGCACTGTAATTCACAAACCTGCAGAGTTATAAATGACAGCTATCGTCCAAAAATATACTGAAGTAAGGCTGCCAAGAGGACTTGAAAGCGGGGCAGAATTGCAGGAAACCGATTTCAGGAGGTAGACTGGAATTGCATTGAAAGCATAGGAAAAGAGGCAGAACGTCCACAATGATGCACTTGGCCAAAAAGGGCGTATGCGTTTTTTCCTGAATATATTCAGGAAAAAACGCATACGCCCTTTTTGGCCAACCAGGCAAACTTGCAAAGGAAATCTGCACTACAATGAAGTCTCACTTCCCCCCGGTCAAAAGGGCCATCTGAAAAATGTGTAAAATCCAGAAAGGCAGGACAGGCCATGGAGAACTGGGAGCCTTGTTATGCTGATGGGCGGGATGTAAATTGCCAACAGACACTCGGGAGAAGTGTATGGTGTTTCCTGAAACATCTAAAAAACAAAGCAACAGAGCCTAGGGCACTTCCACTTATGGTCCTATAGCATAGGGAAATTAAAATCAAAAAGACACAGCCACCCCAAAGTTTGGGACGCCTCTGTTTACAAGAACCTCATTTACGGTACAAGCTCAATATCACAGAAAGTGAAAAATGGATAAAGAACTTGTGGTACTTACATACAATGCAGTATCACTCAGCAATGAAATCTATGTCATCAGGCCCGTAGCAGCATAATGAGTGGATTCAGGTACGATGATTCTAACTGAAATAAGTCACACAGAAAAAGAAACATCATAAGATATCACTAATACACGGAATGTAAACTTGGCTACACAGGAACTGAATTCCAAAACAGAACAGGGTCTCAAATTTAGAAAACCAACTTATGCTTGCTTAAGGGGAAAGGTGAGTTGGGGTGCTACATAAAACCAGAGATTGAAATGAGCACAGATAAAGTTCCTTAAGCCAAATATGGAATAGACAAGAGCTACTCCTTGCTCAACGAAATGGACTCAACACCCCATATTAAACGCCTAAGAATGTACCTGACTAGTAAGTATCTTAAAACCTATGGATTGCTATGTCGCCAAAAGAGAATCAAGCATGTGTACAGGGGCATAAACGCAGCAGTGATAGGATTGGAGAGGTTCGGTGAGCAAATGAAGACCCTTTGAAGTCATATTGCATGGTACCCATTACACGGGTGTCAACTCTCCAGGTTTAAGGTATTCTTCCTTCAGCTAAAACATGCATGTGGAACCCAGAGTATGATCAACCGTGTGAACCGGAGACGTGTTCAAATATGTCTCAGTTTTCCTCCCCTGGTACTCGGGTGCAACATTCCAGACGCTTTACTAACACTCTCCCGAATTGGAGAGTCAGTCCCTTTAACCTCCTGTTTGGCCCAGTTTGCAATTTCTGCGGAAGATGAACAGGAATAGCGAGAACCAATGAGAGACTAGCTGGAGGTGTTTGGACGGGCAAATTTAACTCTCATTTCCCACCAGGAAGAGGAATTAACCAAAGGCTCAGCGTGCCGTGCCGGAACCAGATTAGGGCCTGAAGCCATCCTGCGGTGTTGCGGCCAGGTCACAAGAAAGCGAGTTGAAGAAAGGAGTTCAGGGGCACTGTAATTCACAAACCTGCAGAGTTATAAATGACAGCTATCGTCCAAAAATATACTGAAGTAAGGCTGCCAAGAGGACTTGAAAGCGGGGCAGAATTGCAGGAAACCGATTTCAGGAGGTAGACTGGAATTGCATTGAAAGCATAGGAAAAGAGGCAGAACGTCCACAATGATGCACTTGGCCAAAAAGGGCGTATGCGTTTTTTCCTGAATATATTCAGGAAAAAACGCATACGCCCTTTTTGGCCAACCAAGCAAACTTGCAAAGGATATCTGCACTACAATGAAGTCTCACGTCCCCCCGGTCAAAAGGGCCATCTGAAAAATGTGTAAAATCCAGAAAGGCAGGACAGGCCATGGAGAACTGGGAGCCTTGTTATGCTGATGGGCGGGATGTAAATTGCCAACAGACACTCGGGAGAAGTGTATGGTGTTTCCTGAAACATCTAAAAAACAAAGCAACAGAGCCTAGGGCACTTCCACTTATGGTCCTATAGCTTAGGGAAATTAAAATCAAAAAGACACAGCCACCCCAATGTTTGGGACGCCTCTGTTTACAAGAACCTCATTTACGGTACAAGCTCAATATCACAGAAAGTGAAAAATGGATAAAGAACTTGTGGTACTTACGTACAATGCAGTATCACTCAGCAATGAAATCTATGTCATCAGGCCCGTAGCAGCATAATGAGTGGATTCAGGTACGATGATTCTAACTGAAATAAGTCACACAGAAAAAGAAACATCATAAGATATCAGTAATACACGGAATGTAAACTTGGCTACACAGGAACTGAATTCCAAAACAGAACAGGGTCTCAAATTTAGAAAACCAACTTATGCTTGCTTAAGAGGAAAGGTGAGTTGGGGTGCTGCATAAAACCAGAGATTGAAATGAGCACAGATAAAGTTCCTTAAGCCAAATATGGAATAGACAAGAGCTACTCCTTGCTCAACGAAATGGACGCAACACCCCATATTAAACGCCTAAGAATGTACCGGACTTGTAAGTATCTCAAAACCTACGGATTGCTATGTCTCCAAAAGAGAATCAAGCGTGTGTACAGGGGCATAAACGCAGCAGTGATAGGATTGGAGAGGTTCGGTGAGCAAATGAAGACCCTTTGAAGTCATATTGCATGGTACCCATTACACGGGTGTCAACTCTCCAGGTTTAAGGTATTCTTCCTTCAGCTAAAACATGCATGTGGAACCCAGAGTATGATCAACCGTGTGAACGGGAGACGTGTTCAAATATGTCTCAGTTTTCCTCCCCTGGTACTCGGGTGCAACATTCCAGACGCTTTACTAACACTCTCCCGAATTGGAGAGTCAGTCCCTTTAACCTCCTGTTTGGCCCAGTTTGCAATTTCTGCGGAAGATGAACAGGAATAGCGAGAACCAATGAGAGACTAGCTGGAGGTGTTTGGACGGGCAAATTTAACTCTCATTTCCCACCAGGAAGAGGAATTAACCAAAGGCTCAGCGTGCCGTGCCGGAACCAGATTAGGGCCTGAAGCCATCCTGCGGTGTTGCGGCCAGGTCACAAGAAAGCGAGTTGAAGAAAGGAGTTCAGGGGCACTGTAATTCACAAACCTGCAGAGTTATAAATGACAGCTATCGTCCAAAAATATACTTAAGTAAGGCTGCCAAGAGGACTTGAAAGTGGGGCAGAATTGCAGGAAACCGATTTCAGGAGGTAGACTGGAATTGCATTGAAAGCATAGGAAAAGAGGCAGAACGTCCACAATGATGCACTTGGCCAAAAAGGGCGTATGCGTTTTTTCCTGAATATATTCAGGAAAAAACGCATACGCCCTTTTTGGCCAACCAAGCAAACTTGCAAAGGAAATCTGCACTACAATGAAGTCTCACTTCCCCCCGGTCAAAAGGGCCATCTGAAAAAAGTGTAAAATCCAGAAAGGCAGGACAGGCCATGGAGAACTGGGAGCCTTGTTATGCTGATGGGTGGGATGTAAATTGCCAACAGACACTCGGGAGAAGTGTATGGTGTTTCCTGAAACATCTAAAAAACAAAGCAACAGAGCCTAGGGCACTTCCACTTATGGTCCTATAGCTTAGGGAAATTAAAATCAAAAAGACACAGCCACCCCAAAGTTTGGGACGCCTCTGTTTACAAGAACCTCGTTTACGGTACAAGCTCAATATCACAGAAAGTGAAAAATGGATAAAGAACTTGTGGTACTTACGTACAATGCAGTATCACTCAGCAATGAAATCTATGTCATCAGGCCCGTAGCAGCATAATGAGTGGATTCAGGTACGATGATTCTAACTGAAATAAGTCACACAGAAAAAGAAACATCATAAGATATCACTAATACACGGAATGTAAACTTGGCTACACAGGAACTGAATTCCAAAACAGAACAGGGTCTCAAATTTAGAAAACCAACTTATGCTTGCTTAAGGGGAAAGGTGAGTTGGGGTGCTGCATAAAACCAGAGATTGAAATGAGCACAGATAAAGTTCCTTAAGCCAAATATGGAATAGACAAGAGCTACTCCTTGCTCAACGAAATGGACGCAACACCCCATATTAAACGCCTAAGAATGTACCTGACTAGTAATTATCTTAAAACCTATGGATTGCTATGTCACCAAAACAGAATCAAGCGTGTGTACAGGGGCATAAACGCAGCAGTGATAGGATTGGAGAGGTTCGGTGAGCAAATGAAGACCCTTTGAAGTCATATTGCATGGTACCCATTCCACGGGTGTCAACTCTCCAGGTTTAAGGTGTTCTTCCTTCAGCTAAAACATGCATGTGGAACCCAGAGTATGATCAACCGTGTGAACGGGAGACGTGTTCAAATATGTCTCAGTTTTCCTCCCCTGGTACTCGGGTGCAACATTCCAGACGCTTTACTAACACTCTCCCGACTTGGAGAGGCAGTCCCTTTAACCTCCTGTTTGGCCCAGTTTGCAATTTCTGCGGAAGATGAACAGGAATAGCAGGACCAATGAGAGACTAGCTGGAGGTGTTTGGACGGGCAAATTTAGCTCTCATTTCCCACCAGGAAGAGGAATTAAACAAAGGCTCAGCGTGCCGTGCCGGAACCAGATTAGGGCCTGAAGCCATCCTGCGGTGTTGCGGCCAGGTCACAAGAAAGCGAGTTGAAGAAAGGAGCTCAGGGGCACTGTAATTCACAAACCTGCAGAGTTATAAATGACAGCTATCGTCCAAAAATATACTGAAGTAAGGCTGCCAAGAGGACTTGAAAGCAGGGCAGAATTGCAGGAAACCGATTTCAGGAGGTAGACTGGAATTGCATTGAAAGCATAGGAAAAGAGGCAGAACGTCCACAATGATGCACTTGGCCAAAAAGGGCGTATGCATTTTTTCCTGAATATATTCAGGAAAAAACGCATACGCCCTTTTTGGCCAACCAAGCAAACTTGCAAAGGAAATCTGCACTACAATGAAGTCTCACTTCCCCCCGGTCAAAAGGGCCATCTGAAAAATGTGTAAAATCCAGAAAGGCAGGACAGGCCATGGAGAACTGGGAGCCTTGTTATGCTGATGGGCGGGATGTAAATTGCCAACAGACACTCGGGAGAAGTGTATGGTGTTTCCTGAAACATCTAAAAAACAAAGCAACAGAGCCTAGGGCACTTCCACTTATGGTCCTATAGCTTAGGGAAATTAAAATCAAAAAGACACAGCCACCCCAAAGTTTGGGACGCCTCTGTTTACAAGAACCTCATTTACGGTACAAGCTCAATATCACAGAAAGTGAAAAATGGATAAAGAACTTGTGGTACTTACGTACAATGCAGTATCACTCAGCAATGAAATCTATGTCATCAGGCCCGTAGCAGCATAATGAGTGGATTCAGGTACGATGATTCTAACTGAAATAAGTCACACAGAAAAAGAAACATCATAAGATATCAGTAATACACGGAATGTAAACTTGGCTACACAGGAACTGAATTCCAAAACAGAACAGGGTCTCAAATTTAGAAAACCAACTTATGCTTGCTTAAGGGTAAAGGTGAGTTGGGGTGCTGCATAAAATCAGAGATTGAAATGAGCACAGATAAAGTTCCTTAAGCCAAATATGGAATAGACAAGAGCTACTCCTTGCTCAACGAAATGGACTCAACACCCCATATTAAACGCCTAAGAATGAACCTGACTAGTAAGTATCTTAAAACCTATGGATTGCTCTGTCTCCAAAAGAGAATCAAGCGTGTGTACAGGGGCATAAACGCAGCAGTGATAGGATTGGAGAGGTTCGGTGAGCAAATGAAGACCCTTTGAAGTCATATTGCATGGTACCCATTCCACGGGTCTCAACTCTCCAGGTTTAGGGTATTCTTCTTTCAGCTAAAACATACATGTGGAACCCAGAGTATGATCAACCGAGTGAACGGGAGACGTGTTCAAATATGTCTCAGTTTTCCTCCCCTGGTACTCGGGTGCAACATTAAAGATGCTTTAATAACACTCTCCCCACTTGGAGAGTCAGCGCCTTTAACCTCCTGTTTGGCCCAGTTTGCAATTTCTGCGGAAGATGAACAGGAATAGGGAGAACCAATGAGAGACTAGCTGGAGGTGTCTGGACGGGCAAATTTAACTCTCATTTCCCACCAGGAAGAGGAAATAACCAAAGGCTCAGCGTGCCGTGCCGGAACCAGATTAGGGTCTGAAGCCATCCTGCGGTGTTGCGGCCAGCTCAAAAGAAAGCGAGATGAAGAAAGGAGCTCAGGGGCACTGTAATTCACAAACCTGCAGAGTTATAAATGACAGCTATCGTCCAAAAATATACTGAAGTAAGGCTGCCAAGAGGACTTGAAAGCGGGGCAGAATTGCAGGAAACCGATTTCAGGAGGTAGAGTGGAATTGCATTGAAAACATAAGAAAAGAGGCAGAACGTCCACAATGATGCACTTGGCCAAAAAGGGCATATGCGTTTTTTCCTGAATATATTCAGGAAAAAACGCATACGCCCTTTTTGGCCAACCAAGCAAACTTGCAAAGGAAATTTGCACTACAATGAAGTCTCACTTCCCCACGGTCAAAAGGGCCATCTGAAAAAAGTGTAAAATCCAGAAAGGCAGGACAGGCCATGGAGAACTGGGAGCCTTGTTATGCTGATGGGCGGGATGTAAATTGCCAACAGACACTTGGGAGAAGTGTATGGTGTTTCCTGAAACATCTAAAAAACAAAGCAACAGAGCCTAGGGCACTTCCACTTATGGTCCTATAGCTTAGGGAAATTAAAATCAAAAAGACACAGCCACCCCAAAGTTTGGGACGCCTCTGTTTACAAGAACCTCATTTACGGTACAAGCTCAATATCACAGAAAGTGAAAAATGGATAAAGAACTTGTGGTACTTACGTACAATGCAGTATCACTCAGCAATGAAATCTATGTCATCAGGCCCGTAGCAGCATAATGAGTGGATTCACGTACGATGATTCTAACTGAAATAAGTCACACAGAAAAAGAAACATCATAAGATATCACTAATACACGGAATGTAAACTTGGCTACACAGGAACTGAATTCCAAAACAGAACAGGGTCTCAAATTTAGAACACCAACTTATGCTTGCTTAAGGGGAAAGGTGAGTTGGGGTGCTACATAAAACCAGAGATTGAAATGAGCACAGATAAAGTTCCTTAAGCCAAATATGGAATAGACAAGAGCTACTCCTTGCTCAATGAAATGGACTCAACACCCCATATTAAACGCCTAAGAATGTAACTGACTAGTAAGTATCTTAAAACCTATGGATTGCTATGTCGCCAAAAGAGAATCAAGCGTGTGTACAGGGGCATAAACGCAGCAGTGATAGGATTGGAGAGGTTCGGTGAGCAAATGAAGACCCTTTGAAGTCATATTGCATGGTACCCATTCCACGGGTGTCAACTCTCCAGGTTTAAGGTATTCTTCCTTCAGCTAAAACATGCATGTGGAACCCAGAGTATGATCAACCGTGTGAACGGGAGACGTGTTCAAATATGTCTCAGTTTTCCTCCCCTGGTACTCGGGTGCAACATTCCAGACGCTTTACTAACACTCTCCCGACTTGGAGAGTCAGTCCCTTTAACCTCCTGTTTGGCCCAGTTTGCAATTTCTGCGGAAGATGAACAGGAATAGCGAGAACCAATGAGAGACTAGCTGGAGGTGTTTGGACGGGCAAATTTAACTCTCATTTCCCACCAGGAAGAGGAATTAACCAAAGGCTCAGCGTGCCGTGCCGGAACCAGATTAGGGCCTGAAGCCATCCTGCGGTGTTGCGGCCAGATCACAAGAAAACGAGTTGAAGAAAGCAGCTCAGGGGCACTGTAATTCACAAACCTGCAGAGTTATAAATGACAGCTATCGTCCAAAAATATACTGAAGTAAGGCTGCCAAGAGGACTTGAAAGCGGGGCAGAATTGCAGGAAACCAATTTCAGGAGGTAGACTGGAATTGCATTGAAAGCATAGGAAAAGAGGCAGAACGTCCACAATGATGCACTTGGCCAAAAAGGGCGTATGCGTTTTTTCCTGAATATATTCAGGAAAAAACGCATACGCCCTTTTTGGCCAACCAAGCAAACTTGCAAAGGAAATCTGCACTACAATGAAGTCTCACTTCCCCCCGGTCAAAAGGACCATCTGAAAAATGTGTAAAATCCAGAAAGGCAGGACAGACCATGGAGAACTGGGAGCCTTGTTATGCTGATGGGCGGGATGTAAATTGCCAACAGACACTCGGGAGAAGTGTATGGTGTTTCCTGAAACATCTAAAAAACAAAGCAACAGAGCCTAGGGCACTTCCACTTATGGTCCTATAGCATAGGGAAATTAAAATCAAAAAGACACAGCCACCCCAAAGTTTGGGACGCCTCTGTTTACAAGAACCTCATTTACGGTACAAGCTCAATATCACAGAAAGTGAAAAATGGATAAAGAACTTGTGGTACTTACGTACAATGCAGTATCACTCAGCAATGAAATCTATGTCATCAGGCCCGTAGCAGCATAATGAGTGGATTCAGGTACGATGATTCTAACTGAAATAAGTCACACAGAAAAAGAAACATCATAAGATATCACTAATACACGGAATGTAAACTTGGCTACACAGGAACTGAATTCCAAAACAGAACAGGGTCTCAAATTTAGAAAACCAACTTATGCTTGCTTAAGGGGAAAGGTGAGTTGGGGTGCTGCATAAAACCAGAGATTGAAATGAGCACAGATAAAGTTCCTTAAGCCAAATATGGAATAGACAAGAGCTACTCCTTGCTCAACGAAATGGACTCAACACCCCATATTAAACGCCTAAGAATGTACCGGACTAGTAAGTATCTCAAAACCTATGGATTGCTATGTCTCCAAAAGAGAATCAAGCGTGTGTACAGGGGCATAAACGCAGCAGTGATAGGATTGGAGAGGTTCGGTGAGCAAATGAAGACCCTTTGAAGTCATATTGCATGGTACCCATTACACGGGTGTCAACTCTCCAGGTTTAAGGTATTCTTCCTTCAGCTAAAACATGCATGTGGAACCCAGAGTATGATCAACCGTGTGAACGGGAGACGTGTTCAAATATGTCTCAGTTTTCCTCCCCTGGTACTCGGGCGCAACATTCCAGACGCTTTAATAACACTCTCCCCACTTGGAGAGTCAGCGTCTTTAACCTCCTGTTTGGCCCAGTTTGCAATTTCTGCGGAAGATGAACAGGAATAGCGAGAACCAATGAGAGACTAGCTGGAGGTGTCTCGACGGGCAAATTTAACTCTCATTTCCCACCAGGAAGAGGAAATAACCAAAGGCTCAGCGTGCCGTGCCGGAACCAGATTAGGGCCTGAAGCCATCCTGCGGTGTTGCGGCCAGATCAAAAGAAAGCGAGTTGAAGAAAGGAGCTCAGGGGCACTGTAATTCACAAACCTGCAGAGTTATAAATGACAGCTATCGTCCAAAAATATACTGAAGTAAGGCTGCCAAGAGGACTTGAAAGCGGGGCAGAATTGCAGGAAACCGATTTCAGGAGGTAGACTGGAATTGCATTGAAAACATAGGAAAAGAGGCAGAACGTCCACAATGATGCACTTGGCCAAAAAGGGCGTATGCGTTTTTTCCTGAATATATTCAGGAAAAAACGCATACGCCCTTTTTGGCCAACCAAGCAAACTTGCAAAGGAAATCTGCACTACAATGAAGTCTCACTTCCCCCCGGTCAAAAGGGCCATCTGAAAAATGTGTAAAATCCAGAAAGGCAGGACAGGCCATGGAGAACTGGGAGCCTTGTTATGCTGATGGGCGGGATGTAAATTGCCAACAGCCACTCGGGAGAAGTGTATGGTGTTTCCTGAAACATCTAAAAAACAAAGCAACAGAGCCTAGGGCACTTCCACTTATGGTCCTATAGCTTAGGGAAATTAAAATCAAAAAGACACAGCCACCCCAAAGTTTGGGACGCCTCTGTTTACAAGAACCTCATTTACGGTACAAGCTCAATATCACAGAAAGTGAAAAATGGATAAAGAACTTGTGGTACTTACGTACAATGCAGTATCACTCAGCAATGAAATCTATGTCATCAGGCCCGTAGCAGCATAATGAGTGGATTCACGTACGATGATTCTAACTGAAATAAGTCACACAGAAAAAGAAACATCATAAGATATCACTAATACACGGAATGTAAACTTGGCTACACAGGAACTGAATTCCAAAACAGAACAGGGTCTCAAATTTAGAACACCAACTTATGCTTGCTTAAGGGGAAAGGTGAGTTGGGGTGCTACATAAAACCAGAGATTGAAATGAGCACAGATAAAGTTCCTTAAGCCAAATATGGAATAGACAAGAGCTACTCCTTGCTCAATGAAATGGACTCAACACCCCATATTAAACGCCTAAGAATGTAACTGACTAGTAAGTATCTTAAAACCTATGGATTGCTATGTCGCCAAAAGAGAATCAAGCGTGTGTACAGGGGCATAAACGCAGCAGTGATAGGATTGGAGAGGTTCGGTGAGCAAATGAAGACCCTTTGAAGTCATATTGCATGGTACCCATTCCACGGGTGTCAACTCTCCAGGTTTAAGGTATTCTTCCTTCAGCTAAAACATGCATGTGGAACCCAGAGTATGATCAACCGTGTGAACGGGAGACGTGTTCAAATATGTCTCAGTTTTCCTCCCCTGGTACTCGGGTGCAACATTCCAGACGCTTTACTAACACTCTCCCGACTTGGAGAGTCAGTCCCTTTAACCTCCTGTTTGGCCCAGTTTGCAATTTCTGCGGAAGATGAACAGGAATAGCGAGAACCAATGAGAGACTAGCTGGAGGTGTTTGGACGGGCAAATTTAACTCTCATTTCCCACCAGGAAGAGGAATTAACCAAAGGCTCAGCGTGCCGTGCCGGAACCAGATTAGGGCCTGAAGCCATCCTGCGGTGTTGCGGCCAGCTCAAAAGAAAGCGAGTTGAAGAAAGGAGCTCAGGGGCACTGTAATTCACAAACCTGCAGAGTTATAAATGACAGCTATCGTCCAAAAATATACTGAAGTAAGGCTGCCAAGAGGACTTGAAAGCGGGGCAGAATTGCAGGAAACCGATTTCAGGAGGTAGACTGGAATTGCATTGAAAGCATAGGAAAAGAGGCAGAACGTCCACAATGATGCACTTGGCCAAAAAGGGCGTATGCGTTTTTTCCTGAATATATTCAGGAAAAAACGCATACGCCCTTTTTGGCCAACCAGGCAAACTTGCAAAGGAAATCTGCACTACAATGAAGTCTCACTTCCCCCCGGTCAAAAGGGCCATCTGAAAAATGTGTAAAATCCAGAAAAGCAGGACAGGCCATGGAGAACTGGGAGCCTTGTTATGCTGATGGGCGGGATGTAAATTGCCAACAGACACTCGGGAGAAGTGTATGGTGTTTCCTGAAACATCTAAAAAACAAAGCAACAGAGCCTAGGGCACTTCCACTTATGGTCCTATAGCATAGGGAAATTAAAATCAAAAAGACACAGCCACCCCAAAGTTTGGGACGCCTCTGTTTACAAGAACCTCATTTACGGTACAAGCTCAATATCACAGAAAGTGAAAAATGGATAAAGAACTTGTGGTACTTACATACAATGCAGTATCACTCAGCAATGAAATCTATGTCATCAGGCCCGTAGCAGCATAATGAGTGGATTCAGGTACGATGATTCTAACTGAAATAAGTCACACAGAAAAAGAAACATCATAAGATATCACTAATACACGGAATGTAAACTTGGCTACACAGGAACTGAATTCCAAAACAGAACAGGGTCTCAAATTTAGAAAACCAACTTATGCTTGCTTAAGGGGAAAGGTGAGTTGGGGTGCTACATAAAACCAGAGATTGAAATGAGCACAGATAAAGTTCCTTAAGCCAAATATGGAATAGACAAGAGCTACTCCTTGCTCAACGAAATGGACTCAACACCCCATATTAAACGCCTAAGAATGTACCTGACTAGTAAGTATCTTAAAACCTATGGATTGCTATGTCGCCAAAAGAGAATCAAGCATGTGTACAGGGGCATAAACGCAGCAGTGATAGGATTGGAGAGGTTCGGTGAGCAAATGAAGACCCTTTGAAGTCATATTGCATGGTACCCATTACACGGGTGTCAACTCTCCAGGTTTAAGGTATTCTTCCTTCAGCTAAAACATGCATGTGGAACCCAGAGTATGATCAACCGTGTGAATGGGAGACGTGTTCAAATATGTCTCAGTTTTCCTCCCCTGGTACTCGGGTGCAACATTCCAGACGCTTTACTAACACTCTCCCGAATTGGAGAGTCAGTCCCTTTAACCTCCTGTTTGGCCCAGTTTGCAATTTCTGCGGAAGATGAACAGGAATAGCGAGAACCAATGAGAGACTAGCTGGAGGTGTTTGGACGGGCAAATTTAACTCTCATTTCCCACCAGGAAGAGGAATTAACCAAAGGCTCAGCGTGCCGTGCCGGAACCAGATTAGGGCCTGAAGCCATCCTGCGGTGTTGCGGCCAGGTCACAAGAAAGCGAGTTGAAGAAAGGAGTTCAGGGGCACTGTAATTCACAAACCTGCAGAGTTATAAATGACAGCTATCGTCCAAAAATATACTGAAGTAAGGCTGCCAAGAGGACTTGAAAGCGGGGCAGAATTGCAGGAAACCGATTTCAGGAGGTAGACTGGAATTGCATTGAAAGCATAGGAAAAGAGGCAGAACGTCCACAATGATGCACTTGGCCAAAAAGGGCGTATGCGTTTTTTCCTGAATATATTCAGGAAAAAACGCATACGCCCTTTTTGGCCAACCAAGCAAACTTGCAAAGGATATCTGCACTACAATGAAGTCTCACGTCCCCCCGGTCAAAAGGGCCATCTGAAAAATGTGTAAAATCCAGAAAGGCAGGACAGGCCATGGAGAACTGGGAGCCTTGTTATGCTGATGGGCGGGATGTAAATTGCCAACAGACACTCGGGAGAAGTGTATGGTGTTTCCTGAAACATCTAAAAAACAAAGCAACAGAGCCTAGGGCACTTCCACTTATGGTCCTATAGCTTAGGGAAATTAAAATCAAAAAGACACAGCCACCCCAATGTTTGGGACGCCTCTGTTTACAAGAACCTCATTTACGGTACAAGCTCAATATCACAGAAAGTGAAAAATGGATAAAGAACTTGTGGTACTTACGTACAATGCAGTATCACTCAGCAATGAAATCTATGTCATCAGGCCCGTAGCAGCATAATGAGTGGATTCAGGTACGATGATTCTAACTGAAATAAGTCACACAGAAAAAGAAACATCATAAGATATCACTAATACACGGAATGTAAACTTGGCTACACAGGAACTGAATTCCAAAACAGAACAGGGTCTCAAATTTAGAAAACCAACTTATGCTTGCTTAAGGGGAAAGGTGAGTTGGGGTGCTGCATAAAACCAGAGATTGAAATGAGCACAGATAAAGTTCCTTAAGCCAAATATGGAATAGACAAGAGCTACTCCTTGCTCAACGAAATGGACTCAACACCCCATATTAAACGCCTAAGAATGAACCTGACTAGTAAGTATCTTAAAACCTATGGATTGCTCTGTCTCCAAAAGAGAATCAAGCGTGTGTACAGGGGCATAAACGCAGCAGTGATAGGATTGGAGAGGTTCGGTGAGCAAATGAAGACCCTTTGAAGTCATATTGCATGGTACCCATTCCACGGGTCTCAACTCTCCAGGTTTAGGGTATTCTTCTTTCAGCTAAAACATACATGTGGAACCCAGAGTATGATCAACCGAGTGAACGGGAGACGTGTTCAAATATGTCTCAGTTTTCCTCCCCTGGTACTCGGGTGCAACATTAAAGATGCTTTAATAACACTCTCCCCACTTGGAGAGTCAGCGCCTTTAACCTCCTGTTTGGCCCAGTTTGCAATTTCTGTGGAAGATGAACAGGAATAGTGAGAACCAATGAGAGACTAGCTGGAGGTGTTTGGACGGGCAAATTTAGCTCTCATTTCCCACCAGGAAGAGGAATTAAACAAAGGCTCAGCGTGCCGTGCCGGAACCAGATTAGGGCCTGAAGCCATCCTGCGGTGTTGCGGCCAGGTCACAAGAAAGCGAGTTGAAGAAAGGAGCTCAGGGGCACTGTAATTCACAAACCTGCAGAGTTATAAATGACAGCTATCGTCCAAAAATATACTGAAGTAAGGCTGCCAAGAGGACTTGAAAGCGGGGCAGAATTGCAGGAAACCGATTTCAGGAGGTAGACTGGAATTGCATTGAAAGCATAGGAAAAGAGGCAGAACGTCCACAATGATGCACTTGGCCAAAAAGGGCGTATGCGTTTTTTCCTGAATATATTCAGGAAAAAACGCATACGCCCTTTTTGGCCAACCAGGCAAACTTGCAAAGGAAATCTGCACTACAATGAAGTCTCACTTCCCCCCGGTCAAAAGGGCCATCTGAAAAATGTGTAAAATCCAGAAAGGCAGGACAGGCCATGGAGAACTGGGAGCCTTGTTATGCTGATGGGCGGGATGTAAATTGCCAACAGACACTCGGGAGAAGTGTATGGTGTTTCCTGAAACATCTAAAAAACAAAGCAACAGAGCCTAGGGCACTTCCACTTATGGTCCTATAGCATAGGGAAATTAAAATCAAAAAGACACAGCCACCCCAAAGTTTGGGACGCCTCTGTTTACAAGAACCTCATTTACGGTACAAGCTCAATATCACAGAAAGTGAAAAATGGATAAAGAACTTGTGGTACTTACGTACAATGCAGTATCACTCAGCAATGAAATCTATGTCATCAGGCCCGTAGCAGCATAATGAGTGGATTCAGGTACGATGATTCTAACTGAAATAAGTCACACAGAAAAAGAAACATCATAAGATATCACTAATACACGGAATGTAAACTTGGCTACACAGGAACTGAATTCCAAAACAGAACAGGGTCTCAAATTTAGAAAACCAACTTATGCTTGCTTAAGGGGAAAGGTGAGTTGGGGTGCTACATAAAACCAGAGATTGAAATGAGCACAGATAAAGTTCCTTAAGCCAAATATGGAATAGACAAGAGCTACTCCTTGCTCAACGAAATGGACTCAACACCCCATATTAAACGCCTAAGAATGTACCTGACTAGTAAGTATCTTAAAACCTATGGATTGCTATGTCGCCAAAAGAGAATCAAGCATGTGTACAGGGGCATAAACGCAGCAGTGATAGGATTGGAGAGGTTCGGTGAGCAAATGAAGACCCTTTGAAGTCATATTACATGGTACCCATTACACGGGCGTCAACTCTCCAGGTTTAAGGTATTCTTCCTTCAGCTAAAACATGCATGTGGAACCCAGAGTATGATCAACCGTGTGAACCGGAGACGTGTTCAAATATGTCTCAGTTTTCCTCCCCTGGTACTCGGGTGCAACATTCCAGACGCTTTACTAACACTCTCCCGAATTGGAGAGTCAGTCCCTTTAACCTCCTGTTTGGCCCAGTTTGCAATTTCTGCGGAAGATGAACAGGAATAGCGAGAACCAATGAGAGACTAGCTGGAGGTGTTTGGACGGGCAAATTTAACTCTCATTTCCCACCAGGAAGAGGAATTAACCAAAGGCTCAGCGTGCCGTGCCGGAACCAGATTAGGGCCTGAAGCCATCCTGCGGTGTTGCGGCCAGGTCACAAGAAAGCGAGTTGAAGAAAGGAGTTCAGGGGCACTGTAATTCACAAACCTGCAGAGTTATAAATGACAGCTATCGTCCAAAAATATACTGAAGTAAGGCTGCCAAGAGGACTTGAAAGCGGGGCAGAATTGCAGGAAACCGATTTCAGGAGGTAGACTGGAATTGCATTGAAAGCATAGGAAAAGAGGCAGAACGTCCACAATGATGCACTTGGCCAAAAAGGGCGTATGCGTTTTTTCCTGAATATATTCAGGAAAAAACGCATACGCCCTTTTTGGCCAACCAAGCAAACTTGCAAAGGATATCTGCACTACAATGAAGTCTCACGTCCCCCCGGTCAAAAGGGCCATCTGAAAAATGTGTAAAATCCAGAAAGGCAGGACAGGCCATGGAGAACTGGGAGCCTTGTTATGCTGATGGGCGGGATGTAAATTGCCAACAGACACTCGGGAGAAGTGTATGGTGTTTCCTGAAACATCTAAAAAACAAAGCAACAGAGCCTAGGGCACTTCCACTTATGGTCCTATAGCTTAGGGAAATTAAAATCAAAAAGACACAGCCACCCCAATGTTTGGGACGCCTCTGTTTACAAGAACCTCATTTACGGTACAAGCTCAATATCACAGAAAGTGAAAAATGGATAAAGAACTTGTGGTACTTACGTACAATGCAGTATCACTCAGCAATGAAATCTATGTCATCAGGCCCGTAGCAGCATAATGAGTGGATTCAGGTACGATGATTCTAACTGAAATAAGTCACACAGAAAAAGAAACATCATAAGATATCACTAATACACGGAATGTAAACTTGGCTACACAGGAACTGAATTCCAAAACAGAACAGGGTCTCAAATTTAGAAAACCAACTTATGCTTGCTTAAGGGGAAAGGTGAGTTGGGGTGCTGCATAAAACCAGAGATTGAAATGAGCACAGATAAAGTTCCTTAAGCCAAATATGGAATAGACAAGAGCTACTCCTTGCTCAACGAAATGGACGCAACACCCCATATTAAACGCCTATGAATGTACCTGACTAGTAAGTATCTTAAAACCTATGGATTGCTATGTCACCAAAACAGAATCAAGCGTGTGTACAGGGGCATAAACGCAGCAGTGATAGGATTGGAGAGGTTCGGTGAGCAAATGAAGACACTTTGAAGTCATATTGCATGGTACCCATTCCACGGGTGTCAACTCTCCAGGTTTAAGGTGTTCTTCCTTCAGCTAAAACATGCATGTGGAACCCAGAGTATGATCAACCGTGTGAACGGGAGACGTGTTCAAATATGTCTCAGTTTTCCTCCCCTGGTACTCGGGTGCAACATTCCAGACGCTTTACTAACACTCTCCCGACTTGGAGAGTCAGTCCCTTTAACCTCCTGTTTGGCCCAGTTTGCAATTTCTGCGGAAGATGAACAGGAATAGCAGGACCAATGAGAGACTAGCTGGAGGTGTTTGGACGGGCAAATTTAGCTCTCATTTCCCACCAGGAAGAGGAATTAAACAAAGGCTCAGCGTGCCGTGCCGGAACCAGATTAGGGCCTGAAGCCATCCTGCGGTGTTGCGGCCAGGTCACAAGAAAGCGAGTTGAAGAAAGGAGCTCAGGGGCACTGTAATTCACAAACCTGCAGAGTTATAAATGACAGCTATCGTCCAAAAATATACTGAAGTAAGGCTGCCAAGAGGACTTGAAAGCAGGGCAGAATTGCAGGAAACCGATTTCAGGAGGTAGACTGGAATTGCATTGAAAGCATAGGAAAAGAGGCAGAACGTCCACAATGATGCACTTGGCCAAAAAGGGCGTATGCATTTTTTCCTGAATATATTCAGGAAAAAACGCATACGCCCTTTTTGGCCAACCAAGCAAACTTGCAAAGGAAATCTGCACTACAATGAAGTCTCACTTCCCCCCGGTCAAAAGGGCCATCTGAAAAATGTGTAAAATCCAGAAAGGCAGGACAGGCCATGGAGAACTGGGAGCCTTGTTATGCTGATGGGCGGGATGTAAATTGCCAACAGACACTCGGGAGAAGTGTATGGTGTTTCCTGAAACATCTAAAAAACAAAGCAACAGAGCCTAGGGCACTTCCACTTATGGTCCTATAGCTTAGGGAAATTAAAATCAAAAAGACACAGCCACCCCAAAGTTTGGGACGCCTCTGTTTACAAGAACCTCATTTACGGTACAAGCTCAATATCACAGAAAGTGAAAAATGGATAAAGAACTTGTGGTACTTACGTACAATGCAGTATCACTCAGCAATGAAATCTATGTCATCAGGCCCGTAGCAGCATAATGAGTGGATTCAGGTACGATGATTCTAACTGAAATAAGTCACACAGAAAAAGAAACATCATAAGATATCAGTAATACTCGGTATGTAAACTTGGCTACACAGGAACTGAATTCCAAAACAGAACAGGGTCTCAAATTTAGAAAACCAACTTATGCTTGCTTAAGGGGAAAGGTGAGTTGGGGTGCTGCATAAAACCAGAGATTGAAATGAGCACAGATAAAGTTCCTTAAGCCAAATATGGAATAGACAAGAGCTACTCCTTGCTCAACGAAATGGACTCAACACCCCATATTAAACGCCTAAGAATGAACCTGACTAGTAAGTATCTTAAAACCTATGGATTGCTCTGTCTCCAAAAGAGAATCAAGCGTGTGTACAGGGGCATAAACGCAGCAGTGATAGGATTGG
Organism: Pseudorca crassidens; assembly: GCF_039906515.1. Lineage (NCBI taxonomy): Eukaryota > Metazoa > Chordata > Mammalia > Artiodactyla > Delphinidae > Pseudorca > Pseudorca crassidens. The sequence goes on along the minus strand of NW_027136302.1, from coordinate 377,068 downwards.
AGAGGTTCGGTGAGCAAATGAAGACCCTTTGAAGTCATATTGCATGGTACCCATTCCACGGGTCTCAACTCTCCAGGTTTAGGGTATTCTTCTTTCAGCTAAAACATACATGTGGAACCCAGAGTATGATCAACCGAGTGAACGGGAGACGTGTTCAAATATGTCTCAGTTTTCCTCCCCTGGTACTCGGGTGCAACATTAAAGATGCTTTAATAACACTCTCCCCACTTGGAGAGTCAGCGCCTTTAACCTCCTGTTTGGCCCAGTTTGCAATTTCTGTGGAAGATGAACAGGAATAGTGAGAACCAATGAGAGACTAGCTGGAGGTGTTTGGACGGGCAAATTTAGCTCTCATTTCCCACCAGGAAGAGGAATTAAACAAAGGCTCAGCGTGCCGTGCCGGAACCAGATTAGGGCCTGAAGCCATCCTGCGGTGTTGCGGCCAGGTCACAAGAAAGCGAGTTGAAGAAAGGAGCTCAGGGGCACTGTAATTCACAAACCTGCAGAGTTATAAATGACAGCTATCGTCCAAAAATATACTGAAGTAAGGCTGCCAAGAGGACTTGAAAGCGGGGCAGAATTGCAGGAAACCGATTTCAGGAGGTAGACTGGAATTGCATTGAAAGCATAGGAAAAGAGGCAGAACGTCCACAATGATGCACTTGGCCAAAAAGGGCGTATGCATTTTTTCCTGAATATATTCAGGAAAAAACGCATACGCCCTTTTTGGCCAACCAAGCAAACTTGCAAAGGAAATCTGCACTACAATGAAGTCTCACTTCCCCCCGGTCAAAAGGGCCATCTGAAAAATGTGTAAAATCCAGAAAGGCAGGACAGGCCATGGAGAACTGGGAGCCTTGTTATGCTGATGGGCGGGATGTAAATTGCCAACAGACACTCGGGAGAAGTGTATGGTGTTTCCTGAAACATCTAAAAAACAAAGCAACAGAGCCTAGGGCACTTCCACTTATGGTCCTATAGCATAGGGAAATTAAAATCAAAAAGACACAGCCACCCCAAAGTTTGGGACGCCTCTGTTTACAAGAACCTCATTTACGGTACAAGCTCAATATCACAGAAAGTGAAAAATGGATAAAGAACTTGTGGTACTTACGTACAATGCAGTATCACTCAGCAATGAAATCTATGTCATCAGGCCCGTAGCAGCATAATGAGTGGATTCAGGTACGATGATTCTAACTGAAATAAGTCACACAGAAAAAGAAACATCATAAGATATCACTAATACACGGAATGTAAACTTGGCTACACAGGAACTGAATTCCAAAACAGAACAGGGTCTCAAATTTAGAAAACCAACTTATGCTTGCTTAAGGGGAAAGGTGAGTTGGGGTGCTGCATAAAACCAGAGATTGAAATGAGCACAGATAAAGTTCCTTAAGCCAAATATGGAATAGACAAGAGCTACTCCTTGCTCAACGAAATGGACGCAACACCCCATATTAAACGCCTAAGAATGTACCGGACTAGTAAGTATCTCAAAACCTATGGATTGCTATGTCTCCAAAAGAGAATCAAGCGTGTGTACAGGGGCATAAACGCAGCAGTGATAGGATTGGAGAGGTTCGGTGAGCAAATGAAGACCCTTTGAAGTCATATTGCATGGTACCCATTCCACGGGTGTCAACTCTCCAGGTTTAAGGTATTCTTCCTTCAGCTAAAACATGCATGTGGAACCCAGAGTATGATCAACCGTGTGAACCGGAGACGTGTTCAAATATGTCTCAGTTTTCCTCCCCTGGTACTCGGGTGCAACATTCCAGACGCTTTACTAACACTCTCCCGACTTGGAGAGTCAGTCCCTTTAACCTCCTGTTTGGCCCAGTTTGCAATTTCTGCGGAAGATGAACAGGAATAGCGAGATCCAATGAGAGACTAGCTGGAGGTGTTTGGGCGGGCAAATTTAACTCTCATTTCCCACCAGGAAGAGGAATTAACCAAAGGCTCAGCGTGCCGTGCCGGAACCAGATTAGGGCCTGAAGCCATCCTGCGGTGTTGCGGCCAGGTCACAAGAAAGCGAGTTGAAGAAAGGAGTTCAGAGGCACTGAAATTCACAAACATGCAGAGTTATAAATGACAGCTATCGTCCAAAAATATACTGAAGTAAGGCTGCCAAGAGGACTTGAAAGCGGGGCAGAATTGCAGGAAACCGATTTCAGGAGGTAGACTGGAATTGCATTGAAAGCATAGGAAAAGAGGCAGAACGTCCACAATGATGCACTTGGCCAAAAAGGGCGTATGCGTTTTTTCCTGAATATATTCAGGAAAAAACGCATACGCCCTTTTTGGCCAACCAAGCAAACTTGCAAAGGAAATCTGCACTACAATGAAGTCTCACTTCCCCCCGGTCAAAAGGGCCATCTGAAAAATGTGTAAAATCCAGAAAGGCAGGACAGGCCATGGAGAACTGGGAGCCTTGTTATGCTGATGGGCGGGATGTAAATTGCCAACAGCCACTCGGTAGAAGTGTATGGTGTTTCCTGAAACATCTAAAAAACAAAGCAACAGAGCCTAGGGCACTTCCACTTATGGTCCTATAGCTTAGGGAAATTAAAATCAAAAAGACACAGCCACCCCAAAGTTTGGGACGCCTCTGTTTACAAGAACCTCATTTACGGTACAAGCTCAATATCACAGAAAGTGAAAAATGGATAAAGAACTTGTGGTACTTACGTACAATGCAGTATCACTCAGCAATGAAATCTATGTCATCAGGCCCGTAGCAGCATAATGAGTGGATTCAGGTACGATGATTCTAACTGAAATAAGTCACACAGAAAAAGAAACATCATAAGATATCACTAATACACGGAATGTAAACTTGGCTACACAGGAACTGAATTCCAAAACAGAACAGGGTCTCAAATTTAGAAAACCAACTTATGCTTGCTTAAGGGGAAAGGTGAGTTGGGGTGCTACATAAAACCAGAGATTGAAATGAGCACAGATAAAGTTCCTTAAGCCAAATATGGAATAGACAAGAGCTACTCCTTGCTCAACGAAATGGACGCAACACCCCATATTAAACGCCTAAGAATGTACCTGACTAGTAAGTATCTTAAAACCTATGGATTGCTATGTCACCAAAAGAGAATCAAGCGTGTGTACAGGGGCATAAACGCAGCAGTGATAGGATTGGAGAGGTTCGGTGAGCAAATGAAGACCCTTTGAAGTCATATTGCATGGTACCCATTCCACGGGTGTCAACTCTCCAGGTTTAAGGTATTCTTCCTTCAGCTAAAACATGCATGTGGAACCCAGAGTATGATCAACCGTGTGAACGGGAGACGTGTTCATATATGTCTCAGTTTTCGTACCCTGGTACTCGGGTGCAACATTCCAGACGCTTTACTAACACTCTCCCGACTTGGAGAGTCAGTCCCTTTAACCTCCTGTTTGGCCCAGTTTGCAATTTCTGTGGAAGATGAACAGGAATAGCGAGACCCAATGAGAGACTAGCTGGAGGTGTCTGGACGGGCAAATTTAACTCTCATTTCCCACCAGGAAGAGGAATTAAACAAAGGCTCAGCGTGCCGTGCCGGAACCAGATTAGGGCCTGAAGCCATCCTGCGGTGTTGCGGCCAGGTCACAAGAAAGCGAGTTGAAGAAAGCAGCTCAGGGGCACTGTAATTCACAAACCTGCAGAGTTATAAATGACAGCTATCGTCCAAAAATATACTGAAGTAAGGCTGCCAAGAGGACTTGAAAGCGGGGCAGAATTGCAGGAAACCGATTTCAGGAGGTAGACTGGAATTGCATTGAAAGCATAGGAAAAGAGGCAGAACGTCCACAATGATGCACTTGGCCAAAAAGGGCGTATGCGTTTTTTCCTGAATATATTCAGGAAAAAACGCATACGCCCTTTTTGGCCAACCAAGCAAACTTGCAAAGGAAATCTGCACTACAATGAAGTCTCACTTCCTCCCAGTCAAAAGGGCCATCTGAAAAATGTGTAAAATCCAGAAAGTCAGGACAGGCCATGGAGAACTGGGAGCCTTGTTATGCTGATGGGCGGGATGTAAATTGCCAACAGCCACTCGGGAGAAGTGTATGGTGTTTCCTGAAACATCTAAAAAACAAAGCAACAGAGCCTAGGGCACTTCCACTTATGGTCCTATAGCTTAGGGAAATTAAAATCAAAAAGACACAGCCACCCCAAAGTTTGGGACGCCTCTGTTTACAAGAACCTCGTTTACTGTACAAGTTCAATATCACAGAAAGTGAAAAATGGATAAAGAACTTGTGGTACTTACGTACAATGCAGTATCACTCAGCAATGAAATCTATGTCATCAGGCCCGTAGCAGCATAATGAGTGGATTCAGGTACGATGATTCTAACTGAAATAAGTCACACAGAAAAAGAAACATCATAAGATATCACTAATACACGGAATGTAAACTTGGCTACACAGGAACTGAATTCCAAAACAGAACAGGGTCTCAAATTTAGAAAACCAACTTATGCTTGCTTAAGGGGAAAGGTGAGTTGGGGTGCTACATAAAACCAGAGATTGAAATGAGCACAGATAAAGTTCCTTAAGCCAAATATGGAATAGACAAGAGCTACTCCTTGCTCAATGAAATGGACTCAACACCCCATATTAAACGCCTAAGAATGTACCTGACTAGTAAGTATCTCAAAACCTATGGATTGCTATGTCGCCAAAAGAGAATCAAGCGTGTGTACAGGGGCATAAACGCAGCAGTGATAGGATTGGAGAGGTTCAGTGAGCAAATGAAGACCCTTTGAAGTCATATTGCATGGTACCCATTACACGGGTGTCAACTCTCCAGGTTTAAGGTATTCTTCCTTCAGCTAAAACATGCATGTGGAACCCAGAGTATGATCAACCGTGTGAACGGGAGACGTGTTCAAATATGTCTCAGTTTTCCTCCCCTGGTACTCGGGTGCAACATTCCAGACGCTTTACTAACACTCTCCCGACTTGGAGAGTCAGTCCCTTTAACCTCCTGTTTGGCCCAGTTTGCAATTTCTGTGGAAGATGAACAGGAATAGCGAGAACCAATGAGAGACTAGCTGGAGGTGTCTGGACGGGCAAATTTAACTCTCATTTCCCACCAGGAAGAGGAATTAAACAAAGGCTCAGCGTGCCGTGCTGGAACCAGATTAGGGCCTGAAGCCATCCTGCGGTGTTGCGGCCAGGTCACAAGAAAGCGAGTTGAAGAAAGCAGCTCAGGGGCACTGTAATTCACAAACCTGCAGAGTTATAAATGACAGCTATCGTCCAAAAATATACTGAAGTAAGGCTGCCAAGAGGACTTGAAAGCGGGGCAGAATTGCAGGAAACCGATTTCAGGAGGTAGACTGGAATTGCATTGAAAGCATAGGAAAAGAGGCAGAACGTCCACAATGATGCACTTGGCCAAAAAGGGCGTATGCGTTTTTTCCTGAATATATTCAGGAAAAAACGCATACGCCCTTTTTGGCCAACCAAGCAAACTTGCAAAGGAAATCTGCACTACAATGAAATCTCACTTCCCCCCAGTCAAAAGGGCCATCTGAAAAATGTGTAAAATCCAGAAAGTCAGGACAGGCCATGGAGAACTGGGAGCCTTGTTATGCTGATGGGCGGGATGTAAATTGCCAACAGACACTCGGGAGAAATGTATGGTGTTTCCTGAAACATCTAAAAAACAAAGCAACAGAGCCTAGGGCACTTCCACTTATGGTCCTATAGCTTAGGGAAATTAAAATCAAAAAGACACAGCCACCCCAAAGTTTGGGACGCCTCTGTTTACAAGAACCTCATTTACGGTACAAGCTCAATATCACAGAAAGTGAAAAATGGATAAAGAACTTGTGGTACTTACGTACAATGCAGTATCACTCAGCAATGAAATCTATGTCATCAGGCCCGTAGCAGCATAATGAGTGGATTCAGGTACGATGATTCTAACTGAAATAAGTCACACAGAAAAAGAAACATCATAAGATATCACTAATACACGGAATGTAAACTTGGCTACACAGGAACTGAATTCCAAAACAGAACAGGGTCTCAAATTTAGAAAACCAACTTATGCTTGCTTAAGGGGAAAGGTGAGTTGGGGTGCTGCATAAAACCAGAGATTGAAATGAGCACAGATAAAGATCCTTAAGCCAAATATGGAATAGACAAGAGCTACTCCTTGCTCAACGAAATGGACGCAACACCCCATATTAAACGCCTAAGAATGTACCGGACTAGTAAGTATCTCAAAACCTATGGATTGCTATGTCTCCAAAAGAGAATCAAGCATGTGTACAGGGGCATAAACGCAGCAGTGATAGGATTGGAGAGGTTCGGTGAGCAAATGAAGACCCTTTGAAGTCATATTGCATGGTACCCATTACACGGGTGTCAACTCTCCAGGTTTAAGGTGTTCTTCCTTCAGCTAAAACATGCATGTGGAACCCAGAGTATGATCAACCGTGTGAACGGGAGACGTGTTCAAATATGTCTCAGTTTTCCTCCCCTGGTACTCGGGCGCAACATTCCAGACGCTTTAATAACACTCTCCCCACTTGGAGAGTCAGCGCCTTTAACCTCCTGTTTGGCCCAGTTTGCAATTTCTGCGGAAGATGAACAGGAATAGCGAGAACCAATGAGAGACTAGCTGGAGGTGTCTCGACGGGCAAATTTAACTCTCATTTCCCACCAGGAAGAGGAAATAACCAAAGGCTCAGTGTGCCGTGCCGGAACCAGATTAGGGCCTGAAGCCATCCTGCGGTGTTGCGGCCAGGTCACAAGAAAGCGAGTTGAAGAAAGGAGCTCAGGGGCACTGTAATTCACAAACCTGAAGAGTTATAAATGACAGCTATCGTCCAAAAATATACTGAAGTAAGGCTGCCAAGAGGACTTGAAAGCGAGGCAGAATTGCAGGAAACCGATTTCAGGAGGTAGACTGGAATTGCATTGAAAGCATAGGAAAAGAGGCAGAACGTCCACAATGATGCACTTGGCCAAAAAGGGCGTATGCGTTTTTTCCTGAATATATTCAGGAAAAAACGCATACGCCCTTTTTGGCCAACCAAGCAAACTTGCAAAGGAAATCTGCACTACAATGAAGTCTCACTTCCCCCCAGTCAAAAGGGCCATCTGAAAAAAGTGTAAAATCCAGAAAGGCAGGACAGGCCATGGAGAACTGGGAGCCTTGTTATGCTGATGGGTGGGATGTAAATTGCCAACAGACACTCGGGAGAAGTGTATGGTGTTTCCTGAAACATCTAAAAATCAAAGCAACAGAGCCTAGGGCACTTCCACTTATGGTCCTATAGCTTAGGGAAATTAAAATCAAAAAGACACAGCCACCCCAATGTTTGGGACGCCTCTGTTTACAAGAACCTCGTTTACCGTACAAGTTCAATATCACAGAAAGTGAAAAATGGATAAAGAACTTGTGGTACTTACGTACAATGCAGTATCACTCAGCAATGAAATCTATGTCATCAGGCCCGTAGCAGCATAATGAGTGGATTCAGGTACGATGATTCTAACTGAAATAAGTCACACAGAAAAAGAAACATCATAAGATATCACTAATACACGGAATGTAAACTTGGCTACACAGGAACTGAATTCCAAAACAGAACAGGGTCTCAAATTTAGAAAACCAACTTATGCTTGCTTAAGGGGAAAGGTGAGTTGGGGTGCTACATAAAACCAGAGATTGAAATGAGCACAGATAAAGTTCCTTAAGCCAAATATGGAATAGACAAGAGCTACTCCTTGCTCAACGAAATGGACTCAACACCCCATATTAAACGCCTAAGAATGTACCTGACTAGTAAGTATCTCAAAACCTATGGATTGCTATGTCGCCAAAAGAGAATCAAGCGTGTGTACAGGGGCATAAACGCAGCAGTGATAGGATTGGAGAGGTTCGGTGAGCAAATGAAGACCCTTTGAAGTCATATTGCATGGTACCCATTACACGGGTGTCAACTCTCCAGGTTTAAGGTATTCTTCCTTCAGCTAAAACATGCATGTGGAACCCAGAGTATGATCAACCGTGTGAACGGGAGACGTGTTCAAATATGTCTCAGTTTTCCTCCCCTGGTACTCGGGTGCAACATTCCAGACGCTTTACTAACACTCTCCCGACTTGGAGAGTCAGTCCCTTTAACCTCCTGTTTGGCCCAGTTTGCAATTTCTGTGGAAGATGAACAGGAATAGCGAGAACCAATGAGAGACTAGCTGGAGGTGTCTGGACGGGCAAATTTAACTCTCATTTCCCACCAGGAAGAGGAATTAAACAAAGGCTCAGCGTGCCGTGCCGGAACCAGATTAGGGCCTGAAGCCATCCTGCGGTGTTGCGGCCAGGTCACAAGAAAGCGAGTTGAAGAAAGCAGCTCACGGGCACTGTAATTCACAAACCTGCAGAGTTATAAATGACAGCTATCGTCCAAAAATATACTGAAGTAAGGCTGCCAAGAGGACTTGAAAGCGGGGCAGAATTGCAGGAAACCGATTTCAGGAGGTAGACTGGAATTGCATTGAAAGCATAGGAAAAGAGGCAGAACGTCCACAATGATGCACTTGGCCAAAAAGGGCGTATGCGTTTTTTCCTGAATATATTCAGGAAAAAATGCATACGCACTTTTTGGCCAACCAAGCAAACTTGCAAAGGAATTCTGCACTACAATGAAGTCTCACTTCCCCCCAGTCAAAAGGGCCATCTGAAAAAAGTGTAAAATCCAGAAAGGCAGGACAGGCCATGGAGAACTGGGAGCCTTGTTATGCTGATGGGCGGGATGTAAATTGCCAACAGACACTCAGGAGAAATGTATGGTGTTTCCTGAAACATCTAAAAAACAAAGCAACAGAGCCTAGGGCACTTCCACTTATGGTCCTATAGCTTAGGGAAATTAAAATCAAAAAGACACAGCCACCCCAAAGTTTGGGACGCCTCTGTTTACAAGAACCTCATTTACGGTACAAGCTCAATATCACAGAAAGTGAAAAATGGATAAAGAACTTGTGGTACTTACGTACAATGCAGTATCACTCAGCAATGAAATCTATGTCATCAGGCCCGTAGCAGCATAATGAGTGGATTCAGGTACGATGATTCTAACTGAAATAAGTCACACAGAAAAAGAAACATCATAAGATATCAGTAATACACGGAATGTAAACTTGGCTACACAGGAACTGAATTCCAAAACAGAACAGGGTCTCAAATTTAGAAAACCAACTTATGCTTGCTTAAGGGGAAAGGTGAGTTGGGGTGCTACATAAAACCAGAGATTGAAATGAGCACAGATAAAGTTCCTTAAGCCAAATATGGAATAGACAAGAGCTACTCCTTGCTCAACGAAATGGACTCAACACCCCATATTAAACGCCTAAGAATGTACCGGACTAGTAAGTATCTCAAAACCTATGGATTGCTATGTCGCCAAAAGAGAATCAAGCGTGTGTACAGGGGCATAAACGCAGCAGTGATAGGATTGGAGAGGTTCGGTGAGCAAATGAAGACCCTTTGAAGTCATATTGCATGGTACCCATTACACGGGTGTCAACTCTCCAGGTTTAAGGTATTCTTCCTTCAGCTAAAACATGCATGTGGAACCCAGAGTATGATCAACCGTGTGAACGGGAGACGTGTTCAAATATGTCTCAGTTTTCCTCCCCTGGTACTCGGGTGCAACATTCCAGACGCTTTACTAACACTCTCCCGACTTGGAGAGTCAGTCCCTTTAACCTCCTGTTTGGCCCAGTTTGCAATTTCTGTGGAAGATGAACAGGAATAGCGAGAACCAATGAGAGACTAGCTGGAGGTGTTTGGACGGGCAAATTTAACTCTCATTTCCCACCAGGAAGAGGAATTAAACAAAGGCTCAGCGTGCCGTGCCGGAACCAGATTAGGGCCTGAAGCCATCTTGCGGTGTTGCGGCCAGGTCACAAGAAAGCGAGTTGAAGAAAGGAGCTCAGGGGCACTGTAATTCACAAACCTGCAGAGTTATAAATGACAGCTATCGTCCAAAAATATACTGAAGTAAGGCTGCCAAGAGGACTTGAAAGCGGGGCAGAATTGCAGGAAACCGATTTCAGGAGGTAGACTGGAATTGCATTGAAAGCATAGGAAAAGAGGCAGAACGTCCACAATGATGCACTTGGCCAAAAAGGGCGTATGCGTTTTTTCCTGAATATATTCAGGAAAAAATGCATACGCACTTTTTGGCCAACCAAGCAAACTTGCAAAGGAAATCTGCACTACAATGAAGTCTCACTTCCCCCCAGTCAAAAGGGCCATCTGAAAAATGTGTAAAATCCAGAAAGTCAGGACAGGCCATGGAGAACTGGGAGCCTTGTTATGCTGATGGGCGGGATGTAAATTGCCAACAGACACTCAGGAGAAATGTATGGTGTTTCCTGAAACATCTAAAAAACAAAGCAACAGAGCCTAGGGCACTTCCACTTATGGTCCTATAGCTTAGGGAAATTAAAATCAAAAAGACACAGCCACCCCAAAATTTGGGACGCCTCTGTTTACAAGAACCTCATTTACGGTACAAGCTCAATATCACAGAAAGTGAAAAATGGATAAAGAACTTGTGGTACTTACGTACAATGCAGTATCACTCAGCAATGAAATCTATGTCATAAGGCCCATAGCAGCATAATGAGTGGATTCAGGTACGATGATTCTAACTGAAATAAGTCACACAGAAAAAGAAACATCATAAGATATCACTAATACACGGAATGTAAACTTGGCTACACAGGAACTGAATTCCAAAACAGAACAGGGTCTCAAATTTAGAAAACCAACTTATGCTTGCTTAAGGGGAAAGGTGAGTTGGGGTGCTGCATAAAACCAGAGATTGAAATGAGCACAGATAAAGTTCCTTAAGCCAAATATGGAATAGACAAGAGCTACTCCTTGCTCAACGAAATGGACGCAACACCCCATATTAAACGCCTAAGAATGTACCGGACTAGTAAGTATCTCAAAACCTATGGATTGCTATGTCTCCAAAAGAGAATCAAGCGTGTGTACAGGGGCATAAACGCAGCAGTGATAGGATTGGAGAGGTTCGGTGAGCAAATGAAGACCCTTTGAAGTCATATTGCATGGTACCCATTACACGGGTGTCAACTCTCCAGGTTTAAGGTATTCTTCCTTCAGCTAAAACATGCATGTGGAACCCAGAGTATGATCAACCGTGTGAACGGGAGACGTGTTCAAATATGTCTCAGTTTTCGTACCCTGGTACTCGGGCGCAACATTCCAGATGCTTTAATAACACTCTCCCCACTTGGAGAGTCAGCGCCTTTAACCTCCTGTTTGGCCCAGTTTGCAATTTCTGCGGAAGATGAACAGGAATAGCGAGAACCAATGAGAGACTAGCTGGAGGTGTCTCGACGGGCAAATTTAACTCTCATTTCCCACCAGGAAGAGGAAATAACCAAAGGCTCAGCGTGCCGTGCCGGAACCAGATTAGGGCCTGAAGCCATCCTGCGGTGTTGCGGCCAGGTCACAAGAAAGCGAGTTGAAGAAAGGAGCTCAGGGGCACTGTAATTCACAAACCTGAAGAGTTATAAATGACAGCTATCGTCCAAAAATATACTGAAGTAAGGCTGCCAAGAGGACTTGAAAGCGAGGCAGAATTGCAGGAAACCGATGTCAGGAGGTAGACTGGAATTGCATTGAAAGCATAGGAAAAGAGGCAGAACGTCCACAATGATGCACTTGGCCAAAAAGGGCGTATGCGTTTTTTCCTGAATATATTCAGGAAAAAACGCATACGCCCTTTTTGGCCAACCAAGCAAACTTGCAAAGGAAATCTGCACTACAATGAAGTCTCACTTCCCCCCAGTCAAAAGGGCCATCTGAAAAAAGTGTAAAATCCAGAAAGGCAGGACAGGCCATGGAGAACTGGGAGCCTTGTTATGCTGATGGGTGGGATGTAAATTGCCAACAGACACTAGGGAGAAGTGTATGGTGTTTCCTGAAACATCTAAAAAACAAAGCAACAGAGCCTAGGGCACTTCCACTTATGGTCCTATAGCTTAGGGAAATTAAAATCAAAAAGACACAGCCACCCCAAAGTTTGGGACGCCTCTGTTTACAAGAACCTCGTTTACCGTACAAGTTCAATATCACAGAAAGTGAAAAATGGATAAAGAACTTGTGGTACTTACGTACAATGCAGTATCACTCAGCAATGAAATCTATGTCATCAGGCCCGTAGCAGCATAATGAGTGGATTCAGGTACGATGATTCTAACTGAAATAAGTCACACAGAAAAAGAAACATCATAAGATATCACTAATACACGGAATGTAAACTTGGCTACACAGGAACTGAATTCCAAAACAGAACAGGGTCTCAAATTTAGAAAACCAACTTATGCTTGCTTAAGGGGAAAGGTGAGTTGGGGTGCTACATAAAACCAGAGATTGAAATGAGCACAGATAAAGTTCCTTAAGCCAAATATGGAATAGAAAAGAGCTACTCCTTGCTCAACGAAATGGACTCAACACCCCATATTAAACGCCTAAGAATGTACCTGACTAGTAAGTATCTCAAAACCTATGGATTGCTATGTCACCAAAAGAGAATCAAGCGTGTGTACAGGGGCATAAACGCAGCAGTGATAGGATTGGAGAGGTTCGGTGAGCAAATGAAGACCCTTTGAAGTCATATTGCATGGTACCCATTACACGGGTGTCAACTCTCCAGGATTAAGGTATTCTTCCTTCAGCTAAAACATGCATGTGGAACCCAGAGTATGATCAACCGTGTGAATGGGAGACGTGTTCAAATATGTCTCAGTTTTCCTCCCCTGGTACTCGGGTGCAACATTCCAGACGCTTTACTAACACTCTCCCGACTTGGAGAGTCAGTCCCTTTAACCTCCTGTTTGGCCCAGTTTGCAATTTCTGCGGAAGATGAACAGGAATAGCGAGAACCAATGAGAGACTAGCTGGAGGTGTCTGGACGGGCAAATTTAACTCTCATTTCCCACCAGGAAGAGGAAATAACCAAAGGCTCAGCGTGCCGTGCCGGAACCAGATTAGGGCCTGAAGCCATCCTGCGGTGTTGCGGCCAGGTCACAAGAAAGCGAGTTGAAGAAAGCAGCTCAGGGGCAGTGTAATTCACAAACCTGCAGAGTTATAAATGACAGCTATCGTCCAAAAATATACTGAAGTAAGGCTGCCAAGAGGACTTGAAAGCGGGGCAGAATTGCAGGAAACCGATTTCAGGAGGTAGACTGGAATTGCATTGAAAGCATAGGAAAAGAGGCAGAACGTCCACAATGATGCACTTGGCCAAAAAGGGCGTATGCGTTTTTTCCTGAATATATTCAGGAAAAAATGCATACGCCCTTTTTGGCCAACCAAGCAAACTTGCAAAGGAAATCTGCACTACAATGAAGTCTCACTTCCCCCCGGTCAAAAGGGCCATCTGAAAAAAGTGTAAAATCCAGAAAGGCAGGACAGGCCATGGAGAACTGGGAGCCTTGTTATGCTGATGGGCGGGATGTAAATTGCCAACAGACACTCGGGAGAAGTGTATGGTGTTTCCTGAAACATCTAAAAAACAAAGCAACAGAGCCTAGGGCACTTCCACTTATGGTCCTATAGCTTAGGGAAATTAAAATCAAAAAGACACAGCCACCCCAAAGTTTGGGACGCCTCTGTTTACAAAAACCTCGTTTACCGTACAAGTTCAATATCACAGAAAGTGAAAAATGGATAAAGAACTTCTGGTACTTACGTACAATGCAGTATCACTCAGCAATGAAATCTATGTCATCAGGCCCGTAGCAGCATAATGAGTGGATTCAGGTACGATGATTCTAACTGAAATAAGTCACACAGAAAAAGAAACATCATAAGATATCACTAATACACGGAATGTAAACTTGGCTACACAGGAACTGAATTCCAAAACAGAACAGGGTCTCAAATTTAGAAAACCAACTTATGCTTGCTTAAGGGGAAAGGTGAGTTGGGGTGCTACATAAAACCAGAGATTGAAATGAGCACAGATAAAGTTCCTTAAGCCAAATATGGAATAGACAAGAGCTACTCCTTGCTCAACGAAATGGACTCAACACCCCATATTAAACGCCTAAGAATGTACCTGACTAGTAAGTATCTTAAAACCTATGGATTGCTATGTCGCCAAAAGAGAATCAAGCGTGTGTACAGGGGCATAAACGCAGCAGTGATAGGATTGGAGAGGTTCGGTGAGCAAATGAAGACCCTTTGAAGTCATATTGCATGGTACCCATTACACGGGTCTCAACTCTCCAGGTTTAAGGTATTCTTCCTTCAGCTAAAACATGCATGTGGAACCCAGAGTATGATCAACCATGTGAACGGGAGACGTGTTCAAATATGTCTCAGTTTTCGTACCCTGGTACTCGGGTGCAACATTCCAGACGCTTTACTAACACTCTCCCGACTTGGAGAGTCAGTCCCTTTAACCTCCTGTTTGGCCCAGTTTGCAATTTCTGTGGAAGATGAACAGGAATAGCGAGAACCAATGAGAGACTAGCTGGAGGTGTCTGGACGGGCAAATTTAACTCTCATTTCCCACCAGGAAGAGGAAATAAACAAAGGCTCAGCGTGCCGTGCCGGAACCATATTAGGGCCTGAAGCCATCCTGTGGTGTTGCGGCCAGGTCACAAGAAAGCGAGTTGAAGAAAGGAGCTCAGGGGCACTGTAATTCACAAACCTACAGAGTTATAAATGACAGCTATCGTCCAAAAATATACTGAAGTAAGGCTGCCAAGAGGACTTGAAAGCGGGGCAGAATTGCAGGAAACCGATTTCAGGAGGTAGACTGGAATTGCAGTGAAAGCATAGGAAAAGAGGCAGAACGTCCACAATGATGCACTTGGCCAAAAAGGGCGTATGCGTTTTTTCCTGAATATATTCAGGAAAAAACGCATACGCCCTTTTTGGCCAACCAAGCAAACTTGCAAAGGAAATCTGCACTACAATGAAGTCTCACTTCCCCCCAGTCAAAAGGGCCATCTGAAAAATGTGTAAAATCCAGAAAGTCAGGACAGGCCATGGAGAAATGGGAGCCTTGTTATGCTGATGGGCGGGATGTAAATTGCCAACAGACACTCGGGAGAAATGTATGGTGTTTCCTGAAACATCTGAAAAACAAAGCAACAGAGCCTAGGGCACTTCCACTTATGGTCCTATAGCATAGGGAAATTAAAATCAAAAAGACACAGCCACCCCAAAGTTTGGGACGCCTCTGTTTACAAGAACCTCATTTACGGTACAAGCTCAATATCACAGAAAGTGAAAAATGGATAAAGAACTTGTGGTACTTACGTACAATGCAGTATCACTCAGCAATGAAATCTATGTCATCAGGCCCGTAGCAGCATAATGAGTGGATTCAGGTACGATGATTCTAACTGAAATAAGTCACACAGAAAAAGAAACATAATAAGATATCACTAATACACGGAATGTAAACTTGGCTACACAGGAACTGAATTCCAAAACAGAACAGGGTCTCAAATTTAGAAAACCAACTTATGCTTGCTTAAGGGGAAAGGTGAGTTGGGGTGCTGCATAAAACCAGAGATTGAAATGAGCACAGATAAAGTTCCTTAAGCCAAATATGGAATAGACAAGAGCTACTCCTTGCTCAACGAAATGGACGCAACACCCCATATTAAACGCCTAAGAATGTACCGGACTAGTAAGTATCTCAAAACCTACGGATTGCTATGTCTCCAAAAGAGAATCAAGCGTGTGTACAGGGGCATAAACGCAGCAGTGATAGGATTGGAGAGGTTCGGTGAGCAAATGAAGACCCTTTGAAGTCATATTGCATGGTACCCATTACACGGGTCTCAACTCTCCAGGTTTAAGGTATTCTTCCTTCAGGTAAAACATGCATGTGGAACCCAGAGTATGATCAACCGTGTGAACGGGAGACGTGTTCAAATATGTCTCAGTTTTCGTACCCTGGTACTCGGGTGCAACATTCCAGACGCTTTGCTAACACTCTCCCGACTTGGAGAGTCAGTCCCTTTAACCTCCTGTTTGGCCCAGTTTGCAATTTCTGTGGAAGATGAACAGGAATAGCGAGAACCAATGAGAGACTAGCTGGAGGTGTCTGGACGGGCAAATTTAACTCTCATTTCCCACCAGGAAGAGGAAATAAACAAAGGCTCAGCGTGTCGTGCCGGAACCAGATTAGGGCCTGAAGCCATCCTGCGGTGTTGCGGCCAGGTCACAAGAAAGCGAGTTGAAGAAAGGAGCTCAGGGGCACTGTAATTCACAAACCTACAGAGTTATAAATGACAGCTATCGTCCAAAAATATACTGAAGTAAGGCTGCCAAGAGGACTTGAAAGCGGGGCAGAATTGCAGGAAACCGATTTCAGGAGGTAGACTGGAATTGCATTGAAAGCATAGGAAAAGAGGCAGAACGTCCACAATGATGCACTTGGCCAAAAAGGGCGTATGCGTTTTTTCCTGAATATATTCAGGAAAAAACGCATACGCCCTTTTTGGCCAACCAAGCAAACTTGCAAAGGAAATCTGCACTACAATGAAGTCTCACTTCCCCCGGTCAAAAGGGCCATCTGAAAAATGTGTAAAATCCAGAAAGGCAGGACAGGCCATGGAGAACTGGGAGCCTTGTTATGCTGATGGGCGGGATGTAAATTGCCAACAGCCACTCGGGAGAAGTGTATGGTGTTTCCTGAAACATCTAAAAAACAAAGCAACAGAGCCTAGGGCACTTCCACTTATGGTCCTATAGCATAGGGAAATTAAAATCAAAAAGACACAGCCACCCCAAAGTTTGGGACGCCTCTGTTTACAAGAACCTCGTTTACCGTACAAGTTCAATATCACAGAAAGTGAAAAATGGATAAAAAACTTGTGGTACTTACGTACAATGCAGTATCACTCAGCAATGAAATCTATGTCATCAGGCCCGTAGCAGCATAATGAGTGGATTCAGGTACGATGATTCTAACTGAAATAAGTCACACAGAAAAAGAAACATCATAAGATATCACTAATACACGGAATGTAAACTTGGCTACACAGGAACTGAATTCCAAAACAGAACAGGGTCTCAAATTTAGAACACCAACTTATGCTTGCTTAAGGGGAAAGGTGAGTTGGGGTGCTGCATAAAACCAGAGATTGAAATGAGCACAGATAAAGTTCCTTAAGCCAAATATGGAATAGACAAGAGCTACTCCTTGCTCAACGAAATGGACGCAACACCCCATATTAAACGCCTAAGAATGTACCTGACTAGTAAGTATCTCAAAACCTATGGATTGCTATGTCTCCAAAAGAGAATCAAGCGTGTGTACAGGGGCATAAACGCAGCAGTGATAGGATTGGAGAGGTTCGGTGAGCAAATGAAGACCCTTTGAAGTCATATTGCATGGTACCCATTACACGGGTGTCAACTCTCCAGGTTTAAGGTATTCTTCCTTCAGCTAAAACATGCATGTGGAACCCAGAGTATGATCAACCGTGTGAACGGGAGACGTGTTCAAATATGTCTCAGTTTTCCTCCCCTGGTACTCGGGCGCAACATTCCAGACGCTTTAATAACACTCTCCCCACTTGGAGAGTCAGCGCCTTTAACCTCCTGTTTGGCCCAGTTTGCAATTTCTGCGGAAGATGAACAGGAATAGCGAGAACCAATGAGAGACTAGCTGGAGGTGTCTCGACGGGCAAATTTAACTCTCATTTCCCACCAGGAAGAGGAAATAACCAAAGGCTCAGCGTGCCGTGCCGGAACCAGATTAGGGCCTGAAGCCATCCTGCGGTGTTGCGGCCAGCTCAAAAGAAAGCGAGTTGAAGAAAGGAGCTCAGGGGCACTGTAATTCACAAACCTGCAGAGTTATAAATGACAGCTATCGTCCAAAAATATACTGAAGTAAGGCTGCCAAGAGGACTTGAAAGCGGGGCAGAATTGCAGGAAACCGATTTCAGGAGGTAGACTGGAATTGCATTGAAAGCATAGGAAAAGAGGCAGAACGTCCACAATGATGCACTTGGCCAAAAAGGGCGTATGCGTTTTTTCCTGAATATATTCAGGAAAAAACGCATACGCCCTTTTTGGCCAACCAAGCAAACTTGCAAAGGAAATCTGCACTACAATGAAGTCTCACTTCCCCCCAGTCAAAAGGGCCATCTGAAAAATGTGTAAAATCCAGAAAGTCAGGACAGGCCATGGAGAACTGGGAGCCTTGTTATGCTGATGGGCGGGATGTAAATTGCCAACAGATACTCGGGAGAAATGTATGGTGTTTCCTGAAACATCTGAAAAACAAAGCAACAGAGCCTAGGGCACTTCCACTTATGGTCCTATAGCATAGGGAAATTAAAATCAAAAAGACACAGCCACCCCAAAGTTTGGGACGCCTCTGTTTACAAGAACCTCGTTTACCGTACAAGTTCAATATCACAGAAAGTGAAAAATGGATAAAGAACTTGTGGTACTTACGTACAATGCAGTATCACTCAGCAATGAAATCTATGTCATCAGGCCCGTAGCAGCATAATGAGTGGATTCAGGTACGATGATTCTAACTGAAATAAGTCACACAGAAAAAGAAACATCATAAGATATCACTAATACACGGAATGTAAACTTGGCTACACAGGAACTGAATTCCAAAACAGAACAGGGTCTCAAATTTAGAACACCAACTTATGCTTGCTTAAGGGGAAAGGTGAGTTGGGGTGCTGCATAAAACCAGAGATTGAAATGAGCACAGATAAAGTTCCTTAAGCCAAATATGGAATAGACAAGAGCTACTCCTTGCTCAACGAAATGGACGCAACACCCCATATTAAACGCCTAAGAATGTACCGGACTAGTAAGTATCTCAAAACCTATGGATTGCTATGTCTCCAAAAGAGAATCAAGCGTATGTACAGGGGCATAAACGCAGCAGTGATAGGATTGGAGAGGTTCGGTGAGCAAATGAAGACCCTTTGAAGTCATATTGCATGGTACCCATTACACGGGTGTCAACTCTCCAGGTTTAAGGTATTCTTCCTTCAGCTAAAACATGCATGTGGAACCCAGAGTATGATCAACCGTGTGAACGGGAGACGTGTTCAAATATGTCTCAGTTTTCCTCCCCTGGTACTCGGGCGCAACATTCCAGACGCTTTAATAACACTCTCCCCACTTGGAGAGTCAGCGCCTTTAACCTCCTGTTTGGCCCAGTTTGCAATTTCTGCGGAAGATGAACAGGAATAGCGAGAACCAATGAGAGACTAGCTGGAGGTGTCTCGACGGGCAAATTTAACTCTCATTTCCCACCAGGAAGAGGAAATAACCAAAGGCTCAGCGTGCCGTGCCGGAACCAGATTAGGGCCTGAAGCCATCCTGCGGTGTTGCGGCCAGCTCAAAAGAAAGCGAGTTGAAGAAAGGAGCTCAGGGGCACTGTAATTCACAAACCTGCAGAGTTATAAATGACAGCTATCGTCCAAAAATATACTGAAGTAAGGCTGCCAAGAGGACTTGAAAGCGGGGCAGAATTGCAGGAAACCGATTTCAGGAGGTAGACTGGAATTGCATTGAAAGCATAGGAAAAGAGGCAGAACGTCCACAATGATGCACTTGGCCAAAAAGGGCGTATGCGTTTTTTCCTGAATATATTCAGGAAAAAACGCATACGCCCTTTTTGGCCAACCAAGCAAACTTGCAAAGGAAATCTGCACTATAATGAAGTTTCACTTCCCCCCGGTCAAAAGGGCCATCTGAAAAAAGTGTAAAATCCAGAAAGGCAGGACAGGCCATGGAGAACTGGGAGCCTTGTTATGCTGATGGGCGGGATGTAAATTGCCAACAGACACTCAGGAGAAGTGTATGGTGTTTCCTGAAACATCTAAAAAACAAAGCAACAGAGCCTAGGGCACTTCCACTTATGGTCCTATAGCTTAGGGAAATTAAAATCAAAAAGACACAGCCACCCCAAAGTTTGGGACGCCTCTGTTTACAAGAACCTCGTTTACCGTACAAGTTCAATATCACAGAAAGTGAAAAATGGATAAAGAACTTGTGGTACTTACGTACAATGCAGTATCACTCAGCAATGAAATCTATGTCATCAGGCCCGTAGCAGCATAATGAGTGGATTCAGGTACGATGATTCTAACTGAAATAAGTCACACAGAAAAAGAAACATCATAAGATATCACTAATACACGGAATGTAAACTTGGCTACACAGGAACTGAATTCCAAAACAGAACAGGGTCTCAAATTTAGAAAACCAACTTATGCTTGCTTAAGGGGAAAGGTGAGTTGGGGTGCTACATAAAACCAGAGATTGAAATGAGCACAGATAAAGTTCCTTAAGCCAAATATGGAATAGACAAGAGCTACTCCTTGCTCAACGAAATGGACTCAACACCCCATATTAAACGCCTAAGAATGTACCTGACTAGTAAGTATCTTAAAACCTATGGATTGCTATGTCGCCAAAAGAGAATCAAGCATGTGTACAGGGGCATAAACGCAGCAGTGATAGGATTGGAGAGGTTCGGTGAGCAAATGAAGACCCTTTGAAGTCATATTGCATGGTACCCATTCCACGGGTATCAACTTTCCAGGTTTAAGGTATTCTTCCTTCAGCTAAAACATGCATGTGGAACCCAGAGTATGATCAACCGTGTGAACGGGAGACGTGTTCAAATATGTCTCAGTTTTCCTCCCCTGGTACTCGGGTGCAACATTCCAGACGCTTTACTAACACTCTCCCGACTTGGAGAGTCAGTCCCTTTAACCTCCTGTTTGGCCCAGTTTGCAATTTCTGCGGAAGATGAACAGGAATAGCGAGAACCAATGAGAGACTAGCTGGAGGTGTCTGGACGGGCAAATTTAACTCTCATTTCCCACCAGGAAGAGGAATTAACCAAAGGCTCAGCGTGCCGTGCCGGAACCAGATTAGGGCCTGAAGCCATCCTGCGGTGTTGCGGCCAGCTCAAAAGAAAGCGAGTTGAAGAAAGGAGCTCAGGGGCACTGTAATTCACAAACCTGCAGAGTTATAAATGACAGCTATCGTCCAAAAATATACTGAAGTAAGGCTGCCAAGAGGACTTGAAAGCGGGGCAGAATTGCAGGAAACCGATTTCAGGAGGTAGACTGGAATTGCATTGAAAGCATAGGAAAAGAGGCAGAACGTCCACAATGATGCACTTGGCCAAAAAGGGCGTATGCGTTTTTTCCTGAATATATTCAGGAAAAAACGCATACGCCCTTTTTGGCCAACCAAGCAAACTTGCAAAGGAAATCTGCACTACAATGAAGTCTCACTTCCCCCCGGTCAAAAGGGCCATCTGAAAAATGTGTAAAATCCAGAAAGGCAGGACAGGCCATGGAGAACTGGGAGCCTTGTTATGCTGATGGGCGGGATGTAAATTGCCAACAGACACTCGGGAGAAGTGTATGGTGTTTCCTGAAACATCTAAAAAACAAAGCAACAGAGCCTAGGGCACTTCCACTTATGGTCCTATAGCTTAGGGAAATTAAAATCAAAAAGACACAGCCACCCCAAAGTTTGGGACGCCTCTGTTTACAAGAACCTCATTTACGGTACAAGCTCAATATCACAGAAAGTGAAAAATGGATAAAGAACTTGTGGTACTTACGTACAATGCAGTATCACTCAGCAATGAAATCTATGTCATCAGGCCCGTAGCAGCATAATGAGTGGATTCAGGTACGATGATTCTAACTGAAATAAGTCACACAGAAAAAGAAACATCATAAGATATCACTAATACACGGAATGTAAACTTGGCTACACAGGAACTGAATTCCAAAACAGAACAGGGTCTCAAATTTAGAAAACCAACTTATGCTTGCTTAAGGGGAAAGGTGAGTTGGGGTGCTGCATAAAACCAGAGATTGAAATGAGCACAGATAAAGTTCCTTAAGCCAAATATGGAATAGACAAGAGCTACTCCTTGCTCAACGAAATGGACGCAACACCCCATATTAAACGCCTAAGAATGTACCGGACTAGTAAGTATCTCAAAACCTATGGATTGCTATGTCTCCAAAAGAGAATCAAGCGTGTGTACAGGGGCATAAACGCAGCAGTGATAGGATTGGAGAGGTTCGGTGAGCAAATGAAGACCCTTTGAAGTCATATTGCATGGTACCCATTACACGGGTGTCAACTCTCCAGGTTTAAGGTATTCTTCCTTCAGCTAAAACATGCATGTGGAACCCAGAGTATGATCAACCGTGTGAACGGGAGACGTGTTCAAATATGTCTCAGGTTTCCTCCCCTGGTACTCGGGCGCAACATTCCAGACGCTTTAATAACACTCTCCCCACTTGGAGAGTCAGCGCCTTTAACCTCCTGTTTGGCCCAGTTTGCAATTTCTGCGGAAGATGAACAGGAATAGCGAGAACCAATGAGAGACTAGCTGGAGGTGTCTCGACGGGCAAATTTAACTCTCATTTCCCACCAGGAAGAGGAAATAACCAAAGGCTCAGCGTGCCGTGCTGGAATCAGATTAGGGCCTGAAGCCATCCTGCAGGTTTGCGGCCAGCTCAAAAGAAAGCGAGTTGAAGAAAGGAGCTCAGGGGCACTGTAATTCACAAACCTGCAGAGTTATAAATGACAGCTATCATCCAAAAATAAACTGAAGTAAGGCTGACAAGAGGACGTGAAAGCGGTGCAGAATTGCAGGAAAACGATTTCAGGAGGTAGACTGGAATTGCATTGAAAGCATAGGAAAAGAGGCAGAACGTCCACAATGATGCACTTGGCCAAAAAGGGCGTATGCGTTTTTTCCTGAATATATTCAGGAAAAAACGCATACGCCCTTTTTGGCCAACCAAGCAAACTTGCAAAGGAAATCTGCACTACAATGAAGTCTCAGTTCCCCCCGGTCAAAAGGGCCATCTGAAAAAAGTGTAAAATCCAGAAAGGCAGGACAGGCCATGGAGAACTGGGAGCCTTGTTATGCTGATGGGCGGGATGTAAATTGCCAACAGACACTGGGGAGAAGTGTATGGTGTTTCCTGAAACATCTAAAAAACAAAGCAACAGAGCCTAGGGCACTTCCACTTATGGTCCTATAGCTTAGGGAAATTAAAATCAAAAAGACACAGCCACCCCAAAGTTTGGGACGCCTCTGTTTACAAGAACCTCATTTACGGTACAAGCTCAATATCACAGAAAGTGAAAAATGGATAAAGAACTTGTGGTACTTACGTACAATGCAGTATCACTCAGCAATGAAATCTATGTCATCAGGCCCGTAGCAGCATAATGAGTGGATTCAGGTACGATGATTCTAACTGAAATAAGTCACACAGAAAAAGAAACATCATAAGATATCACTAATACACGGAATGTAAACTTGGCTACACAGGAACTGAATTCCAAAACAGAACAGGGTCTCAAATTTAGAAAACCAACTTATGCTTGCTTAAGGGGAAAGGTGAGTTGGGGTGCTGCATAAAACCAGAGATTGAAATGAGCACAGATAAAGTTCCTTAAGCCAAATATGGAATAGACAAGAGCTACTCCTTGCTCAACGAAATGGACGCAACACCCCATATTAAACGCCTAAGAATGTACCGGACTAGTAAGTATCTCAAAACCTATGGATTGCTATGTCTCCAAAAGAGAATCAAGCGTGTGTACAGGGGCATAAACGCAGCAGTGATAGGATTGGAGAGGTTCGGTGAGCAAATGAAGACCCTTTGAAGTCATATTGCATGGTACCCATTACACGGGTGTCAACTCTCCAGGTTTAAGGTATTCTTCCTTCAGCTAAAACATGCATGTGGAACCCAGAGTATGATCAACCGTGTGAACGGGAGACGTGTTCAAATATGTCTCAGGTTTCCTCCCCTGGTACTCGGGCGCAACATTCCAGACGCTTTAATAACACTCTCCCCACTTGGAGAGTCAGCGCCTTTAACCTCCTGTTTGGCCCAGTTTGCAATTTCTGCGGAAGATGAACAGGAATAGCGAGAACCAATGAGAGACTAGCTGGAGGTGTCTCGACGGGCAAATTTAACTCTCATTTCCCACCAGGAAGAGGAAATAACCAAAGGCTCAGCGTGCCGTGCTGGAACCAGATTAGGGCCTGAAGCCATCCTGCAGGTTTGCGGCCAGCTCAAAAGAAAGCGAGTTGAAGAAAGGAGCTCAGGGGCACTGTAATTCACAAACCTGCAGAGTTATAAATGACAGCTATCATCCAAAAATAAACTGAAGTAAGGCTGACAAGAGAACGTGAAAGCGGTGCAGAATTGCAGGAAAACGATTTCAGGAGGTAGACTGGAATTGCATTGAAAGCATAGGAAAAGAGGCAGAACGTCCACAATGATGCACTTGGCCAAAAAGGGCGTATGCGTTTTTTCCTGAATATATTCAGGAAAAAACGCATACGCCC
Organism: Pseudorca crassidens; assembly: GCF_039906515.1. Lineage (NCBI taxonomy): Eukaryota > Metazoa > Chordata > Mammalia > Artiodactyla > Delphinidae > Pseudorca > Pseudorca crassidens. The sequence goes on along the minus strand of NW_027136302.1, from coordinate 352,646 downwards.
TTTTTGGCCAACCAAGCAAACTTGCAAAGGAAATCTGCACTACAATGAAGTCTCAGTTCCCCCCGGTCAAAAGGGCCATCTGAAAAAAGTGTAAAATCCAGAAAGGCAGGACAGGCCATGGAGAACTGGGAGCCTTGTTATGCTGATGGGCGGGATGTAAATTGCCAACAGACACTCGGGAGAAGTGTATGGTGTTTCCTGAAACATCTAAAAAACAAAGCAACAGAGCCTAGGGCACTTCCACTTATGGTCCTATAGCTTAGGGAAATTAAAATCAAAAAGACACAGCCACCCCAAAGTTTGGGACGCCTCTGTTTACAAAAACCTCGTTTACCGTACAAGTTCAATATCACAGAAAGTGAAAAATGGATAAAGAACTTGTGGTACTTACGTACAATGCAGTATCACTCAGCAATGAAATCTATGTCATCAGGCCCGTAGCAGCATAATGAGTGGATTCAGGTATGATGATTCTAACTGAAATAAGTCACACAGAAAAAGAAACATCATAAGATATCACTAATACACGGAATGTAAACTTGGCTACACAGGAACTGAATTCCAAAACAGAACAGGGTCTCAAATTTAGAAAACCAACTTATGCTTGCTTAAGGGGAAAGGTGAGTTGGGGTGCTACATAAAACCAGAGATTGAAATGAGCACAGATAAAGTTCCTTAAGCCAAATATGGAATAGACAAGAGCTACTCCTTGCTCAACGAAATGGACTCAACACCCCATATTAAACGCCTAAGAATGTACCTGACTAGTAAGTATCTTAAAACCTATGGATTGCTATGTCGCCAAAAGAGAATCAAGCATGTGTACAGGGGCATAAACGCAGCAGTGATAGGATTGGAGAGGTTCGGTGAGCAAATGAAGACCCTTTGAAGTCATATTGCATGGTACCCATTCCACGGGTGTCAACTTTCCAGGTTTAAGGTATTCTTCCTTCAGCTAAAACATGCATGTGGAACCCAGAGTATGATCAACCGTGTGAACGGGAGACGTGTTCAAATATGTCTCAGTTTTCCTCCCCTGGTACTCGGGTGCAACATTCCAGACGCTTTACTAACACTCTCCCGACTTGGAGAGTCAGTCCCTTTAACCTCCCGTTTGGCCCAGTTTGCAATTTCTGCGGAAGATGAACAGGAATAGCGAGAACCAATGAGAGACTAGCTGGAGGTGTCTGGACGGGCAAATTTAACTCTCATTTCCCACCAGGAAGAGGAATTAACCAAAGGCTCAGCGTGCCGTGCCGGAACCAGATTAGGGCCTGAAGCCATCCTGCGGTGTTGCGGCCAGCTCAAAAGAAAGCGAGTTGAAGAAAGGAGCTCAGGGGCACTGTAATTCACAAACCTGCAGAGTTATAAATGACAGCTATCGTCCAAAAATATACTGAAGTAAGGCTGCCAAGAGGACTTGAAAGCGGGGCAGAATTGCAGGAAACCGATTTCAGGAGGTAGACTGGAATTGCATTGAAAGCATAGGAAAAGAGGCAGAACGTCCACAATGATGCACTTGGCCAAAAAGGGCGTATGCGTTTTTTCCTGAATATATTCAGGAAAAAACGCATACGCCCTTTTTGGCCAACCAAGCAAACTTGCAAAGGAAATCTGCACTACAATGAAGTCTCACTTCCCCCCGGTCAAAAGGGCCATTTGAAAAATGTGTAAAATCCAGAAAGGCAGGACAGGCCATGGAGAACTGGGAGCCTTGTTATGCTGATGGGCGGGATGTAAATTGCCAACAGACACTCGGGAGAAGTGTATGGTGTTTCCTGAAACATCTAAAAAACAAAGCAACAGAGCCTAGGGCACTTCCACTTATGGTCCTATAGCATAGGGAAATTAAAATCAAAAAGACACAGCCACCCCAAAGTTTGGGACGCCTCTGTTTACAAGAACCTCATTTACGGTACAAGCTCAGTATCACAGAAAGTGAAAAATGGATAAAGAACTTGTGGTACTTACGTACAATGCAGTATCACTCAGCAATGAAATCTATGTCATCAGGCCCGTAGCAGCATAATGAGTGGATTCAGGTACGATGATTCTAACTGAAATAAGTCACACAGAAAAAGAAACATCATAAGATATCACTAATACACGGAATGTAAACTTGGCTACACAGGAACTGAATTCCAAAACAGAACAGGGTCTCAAATTTAGAAAACCAACTTATGCTTGCTTAAGGGGAAAGGTGAGTTGGGGTGCTGCATAAAACCAGAGATTGAAATGAGCACAGATAAAGTTCCTTAAGCCAAATATGGAATAGACAAGAGCTACTCCTTGCTCAACGAAATGGACGCAACACCCCATATTAAACGCCTAAGAATGTACCGGACTAGTAAGTATCTCAAAACCTATGGATTGCTATGTCTCCAAAAGAGAATCAAGCGTGTGTACAGGGGCATAAACGCAGCAGTGATAGGATTGGAGAGGTTCGGTGAGCAAATGAAGACCCTTTGAAGTCATATTGCATGGTACCCATTACACGGGTGTCAACTCTCCAGGTTTAAGGTATTCTTCCTTCAGCTAAAACATGCATGTGGAACCCAGAGTATGATCAACCGTGTGAACGGGAGACATGTTCAAATATGTCTCAGTTTTCCTCCCCTGGTACTCGGGCGCAACATTCCAGACGCTTTAATAACACTCTCCCCACTTGGAGAGTCAGCGCCTTTAACCTCCTGTTTGGCCCAGTTTGCAATTTCTGCGGAAGATGAACAGGAATAGCGAGAACCAATGAGAGACTAGCTGGAGGTGTCTCGACGGGCAAATTTAACTCTCATTTCCCACCAGGAAGAGGAAATAACCAAAGGCTCAGCGTGCCGTGCCGGAACCAGATTAGGGCCTGAAGCCATCCTGCGGTGTTGCGGCCAGCTCAAAAGAAAGCGAGTTGAAGAAAGGAGCTCAGGGGCACTGTAATTCACAAACCTGCAGAGTTATAAATGACAGCTATCGTCCAAAAATATACTGAAGTAAGGCTGCCAAGAGGACTTGAAAGCGGGGCAGAATTGCAGGAAACCGATTTCAGGAGGTAGACTGGAATTGCATTGAAAGCATAGGAAAAGAGGCAGAACGTCCACAATGATCCACTTGGCCAAAAAGGGCGTATGCGTTTTTTCCTGAATATATTCAGGAAAAAACGCATACGCCCTTTTTGGCCAACCAAGCAAGCTTGCAAAGGAAATCTGCACTACAATGAAGTCTCACTTCCCCCCGGTCAAAAGGGCCATCTGAAAAAAGTTTAAAATCCAGAAAGGCAGGACAGGCCATGGAGAACTGGGAGCCTTGTTATGCTGATGGGCGGGATGTAAATTGCCAACAGACACTCAGGAGAAGTGTATGGTGTTTCCTGAAACATCTAAAAAACAAAGCAACAGAGCCTAGGGCACTTCCACTTATGGTCCTATAGCTTAGGGAAATTAAAATCAAAAAGACACAGCCACCCCAAAGTTTGGGACGCCTCTGTTTACAAAAACCTCGTTTACCGTACAAGTTCAATATCACAGAAAGTGAAAAATGGATAAAGAACTTGTGGTACTTACGTACAATGCAGTATCACTCAGCAATGAAATCTATGTCATCAGGCCCGTAGCAGCATAATGAGTGGATTCAGGTACGATGATTCTAACTGAAATAAGTCACACAGAAAAAGAAACATCATAAGATATCACTAATACACGGAATGTAAACTTGGCTACACAGGAACTGAATTCCAAAACAGAACAGGGTCTCAAATTTAGAAAACCAACTTATGCTTGCTTAAGGGGAAAGGTGAGTTGGGGTGCTACATAAAACCAGAGATTGAAATGAGCTCAGATAAAGTTCCTTAAGCCAAATATGGAATAGACAAGAGCTACTCCTTGCTCAACGAAATGGACTCAACACCCCATATTAAACGCCTAAGAATGTACCTGACTAGTAAGTATCTTAAAACCTATGGATTGCTATGTCGCCAAAAGAGAATCAAGCGTGTGTACAGGGGCATAAACGCAGCAGTGATAGGATTGGAGAGGTTCGGTGAGCAAATGAAGACCCTTTGAAGTCATATTGCATGGTACCCATTACACGGGTGTCAACTCTCCAGGTTTAAGGTATTCTTCCTTCAGCTAAAACATGCATGTGGAACCCAGAGTATGATCAACCGTGTGAACGGGAGACGTGTTCAAATATGTCTCAGTTTTCCTCCCCTGGTACTCGGGTGCAACATTCCAGACGCTTTACTAACACTCTCCCGACTTGGAGAGTCAGTCCCTTTAACCTCCTGTTTGGCCCAGTTTGCAATTTCTGCGGAAGATGAACAGGAATAGAGAGAACAAATGAGAGACTAGCTGGAGGTGTTTGGACGGGCAAATTTAACTCTCATTTCCCACCAGGAAGAGGAATTAACCAAAGGCTCAGCGTGCCATGCCGGAACCAGATTAGGGCCTGAAGCCATCCTGCGGTGTTGCGGCCAGGTCACAAGAAAGCGAGTTGAAGAAAGGAGTTCAGGGGCACTGTAATTCACAAACCTGCAGAGTTATAAATGACAGCTATCGTCCAAAAATATACTGAAGTAAGGCTGCCAAGAGGACTTGAAAGCGGGGCAGAATTGCAGGAAACCGATTTCAGGAGGTAGACTGGAATTGCATTGAAAGCATAGGAAAAGAGGCAGAACGTCCACAATGATGCACTTGGCCAAAAAGGGCGTATGCGTTTTTTCCTGAATATATTCAGGAAAAAACGCATACGCCCTTTTTGGCCAACCAAGCAAACTTGCAAAGGAAATCTGCACTACAATGAAGTCTCACTTCCCCCCAGTCAAAAGGGCCATCTGAAAAATGTGTAAAATCCAGAAAGTCAGGACAGGCCATGGAGAACTGGGAGCCTTGTTATGCTGATGGGCGGGATGTAAATTGCCAACAGACACTCCGGAGAAATGTATGGTGTTTCCTGAAACATCTAAAAAACAAAGCAACAGAGCCTAGGGCACTTCCACTTATGGTCCTATAGCTTAGGGAAATTAAAATCAAAAAGACACAGCCACCCCAAAGTTTGGGACGCCTCTGTTTACAAGAACCTCATTTACGGTACAAGCTCAATATCACAGAAAGTGAAAAATGGATAAAGAACTTGTGGTACTTACGTACAATGCAGTATCACTCAGCAATGAAATCTATGTCATCAGGCCCGTAGCAGCATAATGAGTGGATTCAGGTACGATGATTCTAACTGAAATAAGTCACACAGAAAAAGAAACATCATAAGATATCACTAATACACGGAATGTAAACTTGGCTACACAGGAACTGAATTCCAAAACAGAACAGGGTCTCAAATTTAGAAAACCAACTTATGCTTGCTTAAGGGGAAAGGTGAGTTGGGGTGCTGCATAAAACCAGAGATTGAAATGAGCACAGATAAAGTTCCTTAAGCCAAATATGGAATAGACAAGAGCTACTCCTTGCTCAACGAAATGGACGCAACACCCCATATTAAACGCCTAAGAATGTACCGGACTAGTAAGTATCTCAAAACCTATGGATTGCTATGTCTCCAAAAGAGAATCAAGCGTGTGTACAGGGGCATAAACGCAGCAGTGATAGGATTGGAGAGGTTCGGTGAGCAAATGAAGACCCTTTGAAGTCATATTGCATGGTACCCATTACACGGGTGTCAACTCTCCAGGTTTAAGGTATTCTTCCTTCAGCTAAAACATGCATGTGGAACCCAGAGTATGATCAACCATGTGAACGGGAGACGTGTTCAAATATGTCTCAGTTTTCCTCCCCTGGTACTCGGGTGCAACATTCCAGACGCTTTACTAACACTCTCCCGACTTGGAGAGTCAGTCCCTTTAACCTCCTGTTTGGCCCAGTTTGCAATTTCTGTGGAAGATGAACAGGAATAGCGAGAACCAATGAGAGACTAGCTGGAGGTGTTTGGACGGGCAAATTTAACTCTCATTTCCCACCAGGAAGAGGAATTAAACAAAGGCTCAGCGTGCCGTGTTGGAACCAGATTAGGGCCTGAAGCCATCCTGCGGTGTTGCGGCCAGGTCACAAGAAAGCGAGTTGAAGAAAGCAGCTCAGGGGCACTGTAATTCACAAACCTGCAGAGTTATAAATGACAGCTATCGTCCAAAAATATACTGAAGTAAGGCTGCCAAGAGGACTTGAAAGCGGGGCAGAATTGCAGGAAACCGATTTCAGGAGGTAGACTGGAATTGCATTGAAAGCATAGGAAAAGAGGCAGAACGTCCACAATGATGCACTTGGCCAAAAAGGGCGTATGCGTTTTTTCCTGAATATATTCAGGAAAAAACGCATACGCCCTTTTTGGCCAACCAAGCAAACTTGCAAAGGAAATCTGCACTACAATGAAGTCTCAGTTCCCCCCGGTCAAAAGGGCCATCTGAAAAAAGTGTAAAATCCAGAAAGGCAGGACAGGCCATGGAGAACTGGGAGCCTTGTTATGCTGATGGGCGGGATGTAAATTGCCAACAGACACTCGGGAGAAGTGTATGGTGTTTCCTGAAACATCTAAAAAACAAAGCAACAGAGCCTAGGGCACTTCCACTTATGGTCCTATAGCTTAGGGAAATTAAAATCAAAAAGACACAGCCACCCCAAAGTTTGGGACGCCTCTGTTTACAAAAACCTCGTTTACCGTACAAGTTCAATATCACAGAAAGTGAAAAATGGATAAAGAACTTGTGGTACTTACGTACAATGCAGTATCACTCAGCAATGAAATCTATGTCATCAGGCCCGTAGCAGCATAATGAGTGGATTCAGGTATGATGATTCTAACTGAAATAAGTCACACAGAAAAAGAAACATCATAAGATATCACTAATACACGGAATGTAAACTTGGCTACACAGGAACTGAATTCCAAAACAGAACAGGGTCTCAAATTTAGAAAACCAACTTATGCTTGCTTAAGGGGAAAGGTGAGTTGGGGTGCTACATAAAACCAGAGATTGAAATGAGCACAGATAAAGTTCCTTAAGCCAAATATGGAATAGACAAGAGCTACTCCTTGCTCAACGAAATGGACTCAACACCCCATATTAAACGCCTAAGAATGTACCTGACTAGTAAGTATCTTAAAACCTATGGATTGCTATGTCGCCAAAAGAGAATCAAGCGTGTGTACAGGGGCATAAACGCAGCAGTGATAGGATTGGAGAGGTTCGGTGAGCAAATGAAGACCCTTTGAAGTCATATTGCATGGTACCCATTCCACGGGTGTCAACTCTCCAGGTTTAAGGTATTCTTCCTTCAGCTAAAACATGCATGTGGAACCCAGAGTATGATCAACCGTGTGAACGGGAGACGTGTTCAAATATGTCTCAGTTTTCCTCCCCTGGTACTCGGGTGCAACATTCCAGACGCTTTACTAACACTCTCCCGACTTGGAGAGTCAGTCCCTTTAACCTCCCGTTTGGCCCAGTTTGCAATTTCTGCGGAAGATGAACAGGAATAGCGAGAACCAATGAGAGACTAGCTGGAGGTGTCTGGACGGGCAAATTTAACTCTCATTTCCCACCAGGAAGAGGAATTAACCAAAGGCTCAGCGTGCCGTGCCGGAACCAGATTAGGGCCTGAAGCCATCCTGCGGTGTTGCGGCCAGCTCAAAAGAAAGCGAGTTGAAGAAAGGAGCTCAGGGGCACTGTAATTCACAAACCTGCAGAGTTATAAATGACAGCTATCGTCCAAAAATATACTGAAGTAAGGCTGACAAGAGAACGTGAAAGCGGGGCAGAATTGCAGGAAACCGATTTCAGGAGGTAGACTGGAATTGCATTGAAAGCATAGGAAAAGAGGCAGAACGTCCACAATGATGCACTTGGCCAAAAAGGGCGTATGCGTTTTTTCCTGAATATATTCAGGAAAAAACGCATACGCCCTTTTTGGCCAACCAAGCAAACTTGCAAAGGAAATCTGCACTACAATGAAGTCTCACTTCCCCCCGGTCAAAAGGGCCATTTGAAAAATGTGTAAAATCCAGAAAGGCAGGACAGGCCATGGAGAACTGGGAGCCTTGTTATGCTGATGGGCGGGATGTAAATTGCCAACAGACACTCCGGAGAAATGTATGGTGTTTCCTGAAACATCTAAAAAACAAAGCAACAGAGCCTAGGGCACTTCCACTTATGGTCCTATAGCTTAGGGAAATTAAAATCAAAAAGACACAGCCACCCCAAAGTTTGGGACGCCTCTGTTTACAAGAACCTCATTTACGGTACAAGCTCAATATCACAGAAAGTGAAAAATGGATAAAGAACTTGTGGTACTTACGTACAATGCAGTATCACTCAGCAATGAAATCTATGTCATCAGGCCCGTAGCAGCATAATGAGTGGATTCAGGTACGATGATTCTAACTGAAATAAGTCACACAGAAAAAGAAACATCATAAGATATCACTAATACACGGAATGTAAACTTGGCTACACAGGAACTGAATTCCAAAACAGAACAGGGTCTCAAATTTAGAAAACCAACTTATGCTTGCTTAAGGGGAAAGGTGAGTTGGGGTGCTGCATAAAACCAGAGATTGAAATGAGCACAGATAAAGTTCCTTAAGCCAAATATGGAATAGACAAGAGCTACTCCTTGCTCAACGAAATGGACGCAACACCCCATATTAAACGCCTAAGAATGTACCGGACTAGTAAGTATCTCAAAACCTATGGATTGCTATGTCACCAAAAGAGAATCAAGCGTGTGTACAGGGGCATAAACGCAGCAGTGATAGGATTGGAGAGGTTCGGTGAGCAAATGAAGACCCTTTGAAGTCATATTGCATGGTACCCATTACACGGGTGTCAACTCTCCAGGTTTAAGGTATTCTTCCTTCAGCTAAAACATGCATGTGGAACCCAGAGTATGATCAACCATGTGAACGGGAGACGTGTTCAAATATGTCTCAGTTTTCCTCCCCTGGTACTCGGGTGCAACATTCCAGACGCTTTACTAACACTCTCCCGACTTGGAGAGTCAGTCCCTTTAACCTCCTGTTTGGCCCAGTTTGCAATTTCTGTGGAAGATGAACAGGAATAGCGAGAACCAATGAGAGACTAGCTGGAGGTGTTTGGACGGGCAAATTTAACTCTCATTTCCCACCAGGAAGAGGAATTAAACAAAGGCTCAGCGTGCCGTGTTGGAACCAGATTAGGGCCTGAAGCCATCCTGCGGTGTTGCGGCCAGGTCACAAGAAAGCGAGTTGAAGAAAGCAGCTCAGGGGCACTGTAATTCACAAACCTGCAGAGTTATAAATGACAGCTATCGTCCAAAAATATACTGAAGTAAGGCTGCCAAGAGGACTTGAAAGCGGGGCAGAATTGCAGGAAACCGATTTCAGGAGGTAGACTGGAATTGCATTGAAAGCATAGGAAAAGAGGCAGAACGTCCACAATGATGCACTTGGCCAAAAAGGGCGTATGCGTTTTTTCCTGAATATATTCAGGAAAAAACGCATACGCCCCTTTTGGCCAACCAAGCAAACTTGCAAAGGAAATCTGCACTACAATGAAGTCTCACTTCCCCCCGGTCAATAGGGCCATCTGAAAAAAGTGTAAAATCCAGAAAGGCAGGACAGGCCATGGAGAACTGGGAGCCTTGTTATGCTGATGGGCGGGATGTAAATTGCCAACAGACACTCGGGAGAAGTGTATGGTGTTTCCTGAAACATCTAAAAAACAAAGCAACAGAGCCTAGGGCACTTCCACTTATGGTCCTATAGCATAGGGAAATTAAAATCAAAAAGACACAGCCACCCCAAAGTTTGGGACGCCTCTGTTTACAAGAACCTCATTTACGGTACAAGCTCAATATCACAGAAAGTGAAAAATGGATAAAGAACTTGTGGTACTTACGTACAATGCAGTATCACTCAGCAATGAAATCTATGTCATCAGGCCCGTAGCAGCATAATGAGTGGATTCAGGTACGATGATTCTAACTGAAATAAGTCACACAGAAAAAGAAACATCATAAGATATCACTAATACACGGAATGTAAACTTGGCTACACAGGAACTGAATTCCAAAACAGAACAGGGTCTCAAATTTAGAAAACCAACTTATGCTTGCTTAAGGGGAAAGGTGAGTTGGGGTGCTACATAAAACCAGAGATTGAAATGAGCACAGATAAAGTTCCTTAAGCCAAATATGGAATAGACAAGAGCTACTCCTTGCTCAACGAAATGGACGCAACACCCCATATTAAACGCCTAAGAATGTACCGGACTAGTAAGTATCTCAAAACCTATGGATTGCTATGTCTCCAAAAGAGAATCAAGCGTGTGTACAGGGGCATAAATGCAGCAGTGATAGGATTGGAGAGGTTCGGTGAGCAAATGAAGACCCTTTGAAGTCATATTGCATGGTACCCATTACACGGGTGTCAACTCTCCAGGTTTAAGGTATTCTTCCTTCAGCTAAAACATGCATGTGGAACCCAGAGTATGATCAACCGTGTGAACGGGAGACGTGTTCAAATATGTCTCAGTTTTCCTCCCCTGGTACTCGGGCGCAACATTCCAGACGCTTTAATAACACTCTCCCCACTTGGAGAGTCAGCGCCTTTAACCTCCTGTTTGGCCCAGTTTGCAATTTCTGCGGAAGATGAACAGGAATAGCGAGAACCAATGAGAGACTAGCTGGAGGTGTCTCGACGGGCAAATTTAACTCTCATTTCCCACCAGGAAGAGGAAATAACCAAAGGCTCAGCGTGCCGTGCCGGAACCAGATTAGGGCCTGAAGCCATCCTGCGGTGTTGCGGCCAGGTCACAAGAAAGTGAGTTGAAGAAAGGAGCTCAGGGGCACTGTAATTCACAAACCTGAAGAGTTATAAATGACAGCTATCGTCCAAAAATATACTGAAGTAAGGCTGCCAAGAGGACTTGAAAGCGAGGCAGAATTGCAGGAAACCGATTTCAGGAGGTAGACTGGAATTGCATTGAAAGCATAGGAAAAGAGGCAGAACGTCCACAATGATGCACTTGGCCAAAAAGGGCGTATGCGTTTTTTCCTGAATATATTCAGGAAAAAACGCATACGCCCTTTTTGGCCAACCAAGCAAACTTGCAAAGGAAATCTGCACTACAATGAAGTCTCACTTCCCCCCAGTCAAAAGGGCCATCTGAAAAAAGTGTAAAATCCAGAAAGGCAGGACAGGCCATGGAGAACTGGGAACCTTGTTATGCTGATGGGCGGGATTTAAATTGCCAACAGACACTAGGGAGAAGTGTATGGTGTTTCCTGAAACATCTAAAAAACAAAGCAACAGAGCCTAGGGCACTTCCACTTATGGTCCTATAGCTTAGGGAAATTAAAATCAAAAAGACACAGCCACCCCAAAGTTTGGGACGCCTCTGTTTACAAAAACCTCGTTTACCGTACAAGTTCAATATCACAGAAAGTGAAAAATGGATAAAGAACTTCTGGTACTTACGTACAATGCAGTATCACTCAGCAATGAAATCTATGTCATCAGGCCCGTAGCAGCATAATGAGTGGATTCAGGTACGATGATTCTAACTGAAATAAGTCACACAGAAAAAGAAACATCATAAGATATCACTAATACACGGAATGTAAACTTGGCTACACAGGAACTGAATTCCAAAACAGAACAGGGTCTCAAATTTAGAAAACCAACTTATGCTTGCTTAAGGGGAAAGGTGAGTTGGGGTGCTGCATAAAACCAGAGATTGAAATGAGCACAGATAAAGTTCCTTAAGCCAAATATGGAATAGACAAGAGCTACTCCTTGCTCAACGAAATGGACTCAACACCCCATATTAAACGCCTAAGAATGTACCTGACTAGTAAGTATCTTAAAACCTATGGATTGCTATGTCGCCAAAAGAGAATCAAGCGTGTGTACAGGGGCATAAACGCAGCAGTGATAGGATTGGAGAGGTTCGGTGAGCAAATGAAGACCCTTTGAAGTCATATTGCATGGTACCCATTACACGGGTCTCAACTCTCCAGGTTTAAGGTATTCTTCCTTCAGCTAAAACATGCATGTGGAACCCAGAGTATGATCAACCATGTGAACGGGAGACGTGTTCAAATATGTCTCAGTTTTCGTACCCTGGTACTCGGGTGCAACATTCCAGACGCTTTACTAACACTCTCCCGACTTGGAGAGTCAGTCCCTTTAACCTCCTGTTTGGCCCAGTTTGCAATTTCTGTGGAAGATGAACAGGAATAGCGAGAACCAATGAGAGACTAGCTGGAGGTGTCTGGACGGGCAAATTTAACTCTCATTTCCCACCAGGAAGAGGAAATAAACAAAGGCTCAGCGTGCCGTGCCGGAACCATATTAGGGCCTGAAGCCATCCTGCGGTGTTGCGGCCAGGTCACAAGAAAGCGAGTTGAAGAAAGGAGCTCAGGGGCACTGTAATTCACAAACCTACAGAGTTATAAATGACAGCTATCGTCCAAAAATATACTGAAGTAAGGCTGCCAAGAGGACTTGAAAGCGGGGCAGAATTGCAGGAAACCGATTTCAGGAGGTAGACTGGAATTGCATTGAAAGCATAGGAAAAGAGGCAGAACGTCCACAATGATGCACTTGGCCAAAAAGGGCGTATGCGTTTTTTCCTGAATATATTCAGGAAAAAACGCATACGCCCTTTTTGGCCAACCAAGCAAACTTGCAAAGGAAATCTGCACTACAATGAAGTCTCACTTCCCCCCAGTCAAAAGGGCCATCTGAAAAAAGTGTAAAATCCAGAAAGGCAGGACAGGCCATGGAGAACTGGGAGCCTTGTTATGCTGATGGGTGGGATGTAAATTGCCAACAGACACTCGGGAGAAGTGTATGGTGTTTCCTGAAACATCTAAAAAACAAAGCAACAGAGCCTAGGGCACTTCCACTTATGGTCCTATAGCTTAGGGAAATTAAAATCAAAAAGACACAGCCACCCCAAAGTTTGGGACGCCTCTGTTTACAAGAACCTCGTTTACCGTACAAGTTCAATATCACAGAAAGTGAAAAATGGATAAAGAACTTGTGGTACTTACGTACAATGCAGTATCACTCAGCAATGAAATCTATGTCATCAGGCCCGTAGCAGCATAATGAGTGGATTCAGGTACGATGATTCTAACTGAAATAAGTCACACAGAAAAAGAAACATCATAAGATATCACTAATACACGGAATGTAAACTTGGCTACACAGGAACTGAATTCCAAAACAGAACAGGGTCTCAAATTTAGAAAACCAACTTATGCTTGCTTAAGGGGAAAGGTGAGTTGGTGTGCTACATAAAACCAGAGATTGAAATGAGCACAGATAAAGTTCCTTAAGCCAAATATGGAATAGACAAGAGCTACTCCTTGCTCAACGAAATGGACTCAACACCCCATATTAAACGCCTAAGAATGTACCTGACTAGTAAGTATCTCAAAACCTATGGATTGCTATGTCGCCAAAAGAGAATCAAGCGTGTGTACAGGGGCATAAACGCAGCAGTGATAGGATTGGAGAGGTTCGGTGAGCAAATGAAGACCCTTTGAAGTCATATTGCATGGTACCCATTACACGGGTCTCAACTCTCCAGGTTTAAGGTATTCTTCCTTCAGCTAAAACATGCATGTGGAACCCAGAGTATGATCAACCGTGTGAACGGGAGACGTGTTCAAATATGTCTCAGTTTTCCTCCCCTGGTACTCGGGTGCAACATTCCAGACGCTTTACTAACACTCTCCCGACTTGGAGAGTCAGTCCCTTTAACCTCCTGTTTGGCCCAGTTTGCAATTTCTGCGGAAGATGAACAGGAATAGCGAGAACCAATGAGAGACTAGCTGGAGGTGTCTGGACGGGCAAATTTAACTCTCATTTCCCACCAGGAAGAGGAATTAAACAAAGGCTCAGCGTGCCGTGCCGGAACCAGATTAGGGCCTGAAGCCATCCTGCGGTGTTGCGGCCAGGTCACAAGAAAGCGAGTTGAAGAAAGCAGCTCAGGGGCAGTGTAATTCACAAACCTGCAGAGTTATAAATGACAGCTATCGTCCAAAAATATACTGAAGTAAGGCTGCCAAGAGGACTTGAAAGCGGGGCAGAATTGCAGGAAACCGATTTCAGGAGGTAGACTGGAATTGCATTGAAAGCATAGGAAAAGAGGCAGAACGTCCACAATGATGCACTTGGCCAAAAAGGGCGTATGCGTTTTTTCCTGAATATATTCAGGAAAAAACGCATACGCCCTTTTTGGCCAACCAAGCAAACTTGCAAAGGAAATCTGCACTACAATGAAGTCTCACTTCCCCCCAGTCAAAAGGGCCATCTGAAAAATGTGTAAAATCCAGAAAGTCAGGACAGGCCATGGAGAACTGGGAGCCTTGTTATGCTGATGGGCGGGATGTAAATTGCCAACAGACACTCGGGAGAAGTGTATGGTGTTTCCTGAAACATCTAAAAAACAAAGCAACAGAGCCTAGGGCACTTCCACTTATGGTCCTATAGCTTAGGGAAATTAAAATCAAAAAGACACAGCCACCCCAAAGTTTGGGACACCTCTGTTTACAAGAACCTCATTTACGGTACAAGCTCAATATCACAGAAAGTGAAAAATGGATAAAGAACTTGTGGTACTTACGTACAATGCAGTATCACTCAGCAATGAAATCTATGTCATCAGGCCCGTAGCAGCATAATGAGTGGATTCAGGTACGATGATTCTAACTGAAATAAGTCACACAGAAAAAGAAACATCATAAGATATCACTAATACACGGAATGTAAACTTGGCTACACAGGAACTGAATTCCAAAACAGAACAAGGTCTCAAATTTAGAAAACCAACTTATGCTTGCTTAAGGGGAAAGGTGAGTTGGGGTGCTGCATAAAACCAGAGATTGAAATGAGCACAGATAAAGTTCCTTAAGCCAAATATGGAATAGACAAGAGCTACTCCTTGCTCAACGAAATGGACGCAACACCCCATATTAAACGCCTAAGAATGTACCGGACTAGTAAGTATCTCAAAACCTATGGATTGCTATGTCTCCAAAAGAGAATCAAGCGTGTGTACAGGGGCATAAACGCAGCAGTGATAGGATTGGAGAGGTTCGGTGAGCAAATGAAGACCCTTTGAAGTCATATTGCATGGTACCCATTACACGGGTGTCAACTCTCCAGGTTTAAGGTATTCTTCCTTCAGCTAAAACATGCATGTGGAACCCAGAGTATGATCCACCATGTGAACGGGAGACGTGTTCAAATATGTCTCAGTTTTCCTCCCCTGGTACTCGGGTGCAACATTCCAGACGCTTTACTAACACTCTCCCGACTTGGAGAGTCAGTCCCTTTAACCTCCTGTTTGGCCCAGTTTGCAATTTCTGTGGAAGATGAACAGGAATAGCGAGAACCAATGAGAGACTAGCTGGAGGTGTTTGGACGGGCAAATTTAACTCTCATTTCCCACCAGGAAGAGGAATTAAACAAAGGCTCAGCGTGCCGTGTTGGAACCAGATTAGGGCCTGAAGCCATCCTGCGGTGTTGCGGCCAGGTCACAAGAAAGCGAGTTGAAGAAAGCAGCTCAGGGGCACTGTAATTCACAAACCTGCAGAGTTATAAATGACAGCTATCGTCCAAAAATATACTGAAGTAAGGCTGCCAAGAGGACTTGAAAGCGGGGCAGAATTGCAGGAAACCGATTTCAGGAGGTAGACTGGAATTGCATTGAAAGCATAGGAAAAGAGGCAGAACGTCCACAATGATGCACTTGGCCAAAAAGGGCGTATGCGTTTTTTCCTGAATATATTCAGGAAAAAACGCATACACCTCTTTTGGCCAACCAAGCAAACTTGCAAAGGAAATCTGCACTACAATGAAGTCTCACTTCCCCCCGGTCAAAAGGGCCATCTGAAAAAAGTGTAAAATCCAGAAAGGCAGGACAGGCCATGGAGAACTGGGAGCCTTGTTATGCTGATGGGCGGGATGTAAATTGCCAACAGACACTCGGGAGAAGTGTATGGTGTTTCCTGAAACATCTAAAAAACAAAGCAACAGAGCCTAGGGCACTTCCACTTATGGTCCTATAGCATAGGGAAATTAAAATCAAAAAGACACAGCCACCCCAAAGTTTGGGACGCCTCTGTTTACAAGAACCTCATTTACGGTACAAGCTCAATATCACAGAAAGTGAAAAATGGATAAAGAACTTGTGGTACTTACGTACAATGCAGTATCACTCAGCAATGAAATCTATGTCATCAGGCCCGTAGCAGCATAATGAGTGGATTCAGGTACGATGATTCTAACTGAAATAAGTCACACAGAAAAAGAAACATCATAAGATATCACTAATACACGGAATGTAAACTTGGCTACACAGGAACTGAATTCCAAAACAGAACAGGGTCTCAAATTTAGAAAACCAACTTATGCTTGCTTAAGGGGAAAGGTGAGTTGGGGTGCTGCATAAAACCAGAGATTGAAATGAGCACAGATAAAGTTCCTTAAGCCAAATATGGAATAGACAAGAGCTACTCCTTGCTCAACGAAATGGACGCAACACCCCATATTAAACGCCTAAGAATGTACCTGACTAGTAAGTATCTCAGAACCTATGGATTGCTATGTCTCCAAAAGAGAATCAAGCATGTGTACAGGGGCATAAACGCAGCAGTGATAGGATTGGAGAGGTTCGGTGAGCAAATGAAGACCCTTTGAAGTCATATTGCATGGTACCCATTCCACGGGTGTCAACTTTCCAGGTTTAAGGTATTCTTCCTTCAGCTAAAACATGCATGTGGAACCCAGAGTATGATCAACCGTGTGAACGGGAGACGTGTTCAAATATGTCTCAGTTTTCCTTCCCTGGTACTCGGGCGCAACATTCCAGACGCTTTAATAACACTCTCCCCACTTGGAGAGTCAGCGCCTTTAACCTCCTGTTTGGCCCAGTTTGCAATTTCTGCGGAAGATGAACAGGAATAGCGAGAACCAATGAGAGACTAGCTGGAGGTGTCTCGACGGGCATATTTAACTCTCATTTCCCACCAGGAAGAGGAAATAACCAAAGGCTCAGCGTGCCGTGCCGGAACCAGATTAGGGCCTGAAGCCATCCTGCGGTGTTGCGGCCAGGTCACAAGAAAGCGAGTTGAAGAAAGGAGCTCAGGGGCACTGTAATTCACAAACCTGAAGAGTTATAAATGACAGCTATCGTCCAAAAATATACTGAAGTAAGGCTGCCAAGAGGACTTGAAAGCGAGGCAGAATTGCAGGAAACCGATTTCAGGAGGTAGACTGGAATTGCATTGAAAGCATAGGAAAAGAGGCAGAACGTCCACAATGATGCACTTGGCCAAAAAGGGCGTATGCGTTTTTTCCTGAATATATTCAGGAAAAAACGCATACGCCCTTTTTGGCCAACCAAGCAAACTTGCAAAGGAAATCTGCACTACAATGAAGTCTCACTTCCCCCCAGTCAAAAGGGCCATCTGAAAAAAGTGTAAAATCCAGAAAGGCAGGACAGGCCATGGAGAACTGGGAGCCTTGTTATGCTGATGGGTGGGATGTAAATTCCCAACAGACACTAGGGAGAAGTGTATGGTGTTTCCTGAAACATCTAAAAAACAAAGCAACAGAGCCTAGGGCACTTCCACTTATGGTCCTATAGCTTAGGGAAATTAAAATCAAAAAGACACAGCCACCCCAAAGTTTGGGACGCCTCTGTTTACAAAAACCTCGTTTACCGTACAAGTTCAATATCACAGAAAGTGAAAAATGGATAAAGAACTTCTGGTACTTACGTACAATGCAGTATCACTCAGCAATGAAATCTATGTCATCAGGCCCGTAGCAGCATAATGAGTGGATTCAGGTACGATGATTCTAACTGAAATAAGTCACACAGAAAAAGAAACATCATAAGATATCACTAATACACGGAATGTAAACTTGGCTACACAGGAACTGAATTCCAAAACAGAACAGGGTCTCAAATTTAGAAAACCAACTTATGCTTGCTTAAGGGGAAAGGTGAGTTGGGGTGCTGCATAAAACCAGAGATTGAAATGAGCACAGATAAAGTTCCTTAAGCCAAATATGGAATAGACAAGAGCTACTCCTTGCTCAACGAAATGGACTCAACACCCCATATTAAACGCCTAAGAATGTACCGGACTAGTAAGTATCTCAAAACCTATGGATTGCTATGTCTCCAAAAGAGAATCAAGCGTGTGTACAGGGGCATAAACGCAGCAGTGATAGGATTGGAGAGGTTCGGTGAGCAAATGAAGACCCTTTGAAGTCATTTTGCATGGTACCCATTCCACGGGTCTCAACTCTCCAGGTTTAAGGTATTCTTCCTTCAGCTAAAACATGCATGTGGAACCCAGAGTATGATCAACCGTGTGAACGGGAGACGTGTTCAAATATGTCTCAGTTTTGGTCCCCTGGTACTCGGGTGCAACATTCCTGACGCTTTACTAACACTCTCCCCACTTGGAGAGTCAGCGCCTTTAACCTCCTGTTTGGCCCAGTTTGCAATTTCTGCGGAAGATGAACAGGAATAGGGAGAACCAATGAGAGACTAGCTGGAGGTGTCTCGACGGGCAAATTTAACTCTCATTTCCCACCAGGAAGAGGAAATAACCAAAGGCTCAGCGTGCCGTGCCGGAACCAGATTAGGGCCTGAAGCCATCCTGCGGTGTTGCGGCCAGCTCAAAAGAAAGCGAGTTGAAGAAAGGAGCTCAGGGGCACTGTAATTCACAAACCTGCAGAGTTATAAATGACAGCTATCGTCCAAAAATATACTGAAGTAAGGCTGCCAAGAGGACTTGAAAGCGGGGCAGAATTGCAGGAAACCGATTTCAGGAGGTAGACTGGAATTGCATTGAAAGCATAGGAAAAGAGGCAGAACGTCCACAATGATGCACTTGGCCAAAAAGGGCGTATGCGTTTTTTCCTGAATATATTCAGGAAAAAATGCATACGCCCTTTTTGGCCAACCAAGCAAACTTGCAAAGGAAATCTGCACTACAATGAAGTCTCACTTCCCCCCGGTCAAAAGGGCCATCTGAAAAATGTGTAAAATCCAGAAAGTCAGGACAGGCCATGGAGAACTGGGAGCCTTGTTATGCTGATGGGCGGGATGTAAATTGCCAACAGACACTCGGGAGAAATGTATGGTGTTTCCTGAAACATCTAAAAAACAAAGCAACAGAGCCTAGGGCACTTCCACTTATGGTCCTATAGCTTAGGGAAATTAAAATCAAAAAGACACAGCCACCCCAAAGTTTGGGACGCCTCTGTTTACAAGAACCTCATTTACGGTACAAGCTCAATATCACAGAAAGTGAAAAATGGATAAAGAACTTGTGGTACTTACGTACAATGCAGTATCACTCAGCAATGAAATCTATGTCATCAGGCCCGTAGCAGCATAATGAGTGGATTCAGGTACGATGATTCTAACTGAAATAAGTCACACAGAAAAAGAAACATCATAAGATATCACTAATACACGGAATGTAAACTTGGCTACACAGGAACTGAATTCCAAAACAGAACAGGGTCTCAAATTTAGAAAACCAACTTATGCTTGCTTAAGGGGAAAGGTGAGTTGGGGTGCTGCATAAAACCAGAGATTGAAATGAGCACAGATAAAGTTCCTTAAGCCAAATATGGAATAGACAAGAGCTACTCCTTGCTCAACGAAATGGACGCAACACCCCATATTAAACGCCTAAGAATGTACCGGACTAGTAAGTATCTCAAAACCTATGGATTGCTATGTCTCCAAAAGAGAATCAAGCGTGTGTACAGGGGCATAAACGCAGCAGTGATAGGATTGGAGAGGTTCGGTGAGCAAATGAAGACCCTTTGAAGTCATATTGCATGGTACCCATTACACGGGTGTCAACTCTCCAGGTTTAAGGTATTCTTCCTTCAGCTAAAACATGCATGTGGAACCCAGAGTATGATCCACCATGTGAACGGGAGACGTGTTCAAATATGTCTCAGTTTTCCTCCCCTGGTACTCGGGTGCAACATTCCAGACGCTTTACTAACACTCTCCCGACTTGGAGAGTCAGTCCCTTTAACCTCCTGTTTGGCCCAGTTTGCAATTTCTGCGGAAGATGAACAGGAATAGCGAGAACCAATGAGAGACTAGCTGGAGGTGTTTGGACGGGCAAATTTAACTCTCATTTCCCACCAGGAAGAGGAATTAAACAAAGGCTCAGCGTGCCGTGTTGGAACCAGATTAGGGCCTGAAGCCATCCTGCGGTGTTGCGGCCAGGTCACAAGAAAGCGAGTTGAAGAAAGCAGCTCAGGGGCACTGTAATTCACAAACCTGCAGAGTTATAAATGACAGCTATCGTCCAAAAATATACTGAAGTAAGGCTGCCAAGAGGATTTGAAAGCGGGGCAGAATTGCAGGAAACCGATTTCAGGAGGTAGACTGGAATTGCATTGAAAGCATAGGAAAAGAGGCAGAACGTCCACAATGATGCACTTGGCCAAAAAGGGCGTATGCGTTTTTTCCTGAATATATTCAGGAAAAAACGCATACACCCCTTTTGGCCAACCAAGCAAACTTGCAAAGGAAATCTGCACTACAATGAAGTCTCACTTCCCCCCGGTCAAAAGGGCCATCTGAAAAAAGTGTAAAATCCAGAAAGGCAGGACAGGCCATGGAGAACTGGGAGCCTTGTTATGCTGATGGGCGGGATGTAAATTGCCAACAGACACTTGGGAGAAGTGTATGGTGTTTCCTGAAACATCTAAAAAACAAAGCAACAGAGCCTAGGGCACTTCCACTTATGGTCCTATAGCATAGGGAAATTAAAATCAAAAAGACACAGCCACCCCAAAGTTTGGGACGCCTCTGTTTACAAGAACCTCATTTACGGTACAAGCTCAATATCACAGAAAGTGAAAAATGGATAAAGAACTTGTGGTACTTACGTACAATGCAGTATCACTCAGCAATGAAATCTATGTCATCAGGCCCGTAGCAGCATAATGAGTGGATTCAGGTACGATGATTCTAACTGAAATAAGTCACACAGAAAAAGAAACATCATAAGATATCACTAATACACGGAATGTAAACTTGGCTACACAGGAACTGAATTCCAAAACAGAACAGGGTCTCAAATTTAGAAAACCAACTTATGCTTGCTTAAGGGGAAAGGTGAGTTGGGGTGCTGCATAAAACCAGAGATTGAAATGAGCACAGATAAAGTTCCTTAAGCCAAATATGGAATAGACAAGAGCTACTCCTTGCTCAACGAAATGGACGCAACACCCCATATTAAACGCCTAAGAATGTACCGGACTAGTAAGTATCTCAAAACCTATGGATTGCTATGTCTCCAAAAGAGAATCAAGCGTGTGTACAGGGGCATAAACGCAGCAGTGATAGGATTGGAGAGGTTCGGTGAGCAAATGAAGACCCTTTGAAGTCATATTGCATGGTACCCATTACACGGGTGTCAACTCTCCAGGTTTAAGGTATTCTTCCTTCAGCTAAAACATGCATGTGGAACCCAGAGTATGATCCACCATGTGAACGGGAGACGTGTTCAAATATGTCTCAGTTTTCCTCCCCTGGTACTCGGGTGCAACATTCCAGACGCTTTACTAACACTCTCCCGACTTGGAGAGTCAGTCCCTTTAACCTCCTGTTTGGCCCAGTTTGCAATTTCTGCGGAAGATGAACAGGAATAGCGAGAACCAATGAGAGACTAGCTGGAGGTGTTTGGACGGGCAAATTTAACTCTCATTTCCCACCAGGAAGAGGAATTAAACAAAGGCTCAGCGTGCCGTGTTGGAACCAGATTAGGGCCTGAAGCCATCCTGCGGTGTTGCGGCCAGGTCACAAGAAAGCGAGTTGAAGAAAGCAGCTCAGGGGCACTGTAATTCACAAACCTGCAGAGTTATAAATGACAGCTATCGTCCAAAAATATACTGAAGTAAGGCTGCCAAGAGGACTTGAAAGCGGGGCAGAATTGCAGGAAACCGATTTCAGGAGGTAGACTGGAATTGCATTGAAAGCATAGGAAAAGAGGCAGAACGTCCACAATGATGCACTTGGCCAAAAAGGGCGTATGCGTTTTTTCCTGAATATATTCAGGAAAAAACGCATACACCCCTTTTGGCCAACCAAGCAAACTTGCAAAGGAAATCTGCACTACAATGAAGTCTCACTTCCCCCCGGTCAAAAGGGCCATCTGAAAAACCTGTAAAATCCAGAAAGGCAGGACAGGCCATGGAGAACTGGGAGCCTTGTTATGCTGATGGGCGGGATGTAAATTGCCAACAGACACTCGGGAGAAATGTATGGTGTTTCCTGAAACATCTAAAAAACAAAGCAACAGAGCCTAGGGCACTTCCACTTATGGTCCTATAGCATAGGGAAATTAAAATCAAAAAGACACAGCCACCCCAAAGTTTGGGACGCCTCTGTTTACAAGAACCTCATTTACGGTACAAGCTCAATATCACAGAAAGTGAAAAATGGATAAAGAACTTGTGGTACTTACGTACAATGCAGTATCACTCAGCAATGAAATCTATGTCATCAGGCCCGTAGCAGCATAATGAGTGGATTCAGGTACGATGATTCTAACTGAAATAAGTCACACAGAAAAAGAAACATCATAAGATATCACTAATACACGGAATGTAAACTTGGCTACACAGGAACTGAATTCCAAAACAGAACAGGGTCTCAAATTTAGAAAACCAACTTATGCTTGCTTAAGGGGAAAGGTGAGTTGGGGTGCTGCATAAAACCAGAGATTGAAATGAGCACAGATAAAGTTCCTTAAGCCAAATATGGAATAGACAAGAGCTACTCCTTGCTCAACGAAATGGACGCAACACCCCATATTAAACGCCTAAGAATGTACCGGACTAGTAAGTATCTCAGAACCTATGGATTGCTATGTCTCCAAAAGAGAATCAAGCATGTGTACAGGGGCATAAACGCAGCAGTGATAGGATTGGAGAGGTTCGGTGAGCAAATGAAGACCCTTTGAAGTCATATTGCATGGTACCCATTCCACGGGTGTCAACTTTCCAGGTTTAAGGTATTCTTCCTTCAGCTAAAACATGCATGTGGAACCCAGAGTATGATCAACCGTGTGAACGGGAGACGTGTTCAAATATGTCTCAGTTTTCCTCCCCTGGTACTCGGGCGCAACATTCCAGACGCTTTAATAACACTCTCCCCACTTGGAGAGTCAGCGCCTTTAACCTCCTGTTTGGCCCAGTTTGCAATTTCTGCGGAAGATGAACAGGAATAGCGAGAACCAATGAGAGACTAGCTGGAGGTGTCTCGACGGGCAAATTTAACTCTCATTTCCCACCAGGAAGAGGAAATAACCAAAGGCTCAGCGTGCCGTGCCGGAACCAGATTAGGGCCTGAAGCCATCCTGCGGTGTTGCGGCCAGGTCACAAGAAAGCGAGTTGAAGAAAGGAGCTCAGGGGCACTGTAATTCACAAACCTGAAGAGTTATAAATGACAGCTATCGTCCAAAAATATACTGAAGTAAGGCTGCCAAGAGGACTTGAAAGCGAGGCAGAATTGCAGGAAACCGATTTCAGGAGGTAGACTGGAATTGCATTGAAAGCATAGGAAAAGAGGCAGAACGTCCACAATGATGCACTTGGCCAAAAAGGGCGTATGCGTTTTTTCCTGAATATATTCAGGAAAAAACGCATACGCCCTTTTTGGCCAACCAAGCAAACTTGCAAAGGAAATCTGCACTACAATGAAGTCTCACTTCCCCCCAGTCAAAAGGGCCATCTGAAAAAAGTGTAAAATCCAGAAAGGCAGGACAGGCCATGGAGAACTGGGAGCCTTGTTATGCTGATGGGTGGGATGTAAATTCCCAACAGACACTAGGGAGAAGTGTATGGTGTTTCCTGAAACATCTAAAAAACAAAGCAACAGAGCCTAGGGCACTTCCACTTATGGTCCTATAGCTTAGGGAAATTAAAATCAAAAAGACACAGCCACCCCAAAGTTTGGGACGCCTCTGTTTACAAAAACCTCGTTTACCGTACAAGTTCAATATCACAGAAAGTGAAAAATGGATAAAGAACTTCTGGTACTTACGTACAATGCAGTATCACTCAGCAATGAAATCTATGTCATCAGGCCCGTAGCAGCATAATGAGTGGATTCAGGTACGATGATTCTAACTGAAATAAGTCACACAGAAAAAGAAACATCATAAGATATCACTAATACACGGAATGTAAACTTGGCTACACAGGAACTGAATTCCAAAACAGAACAGGGTCTCAAATTTAGAAAACCAACTTATGCTTGCTTAAGGGGAAAGGTGAGTTGGGGTGCTGCATAAAACCAGAGATTGAAATGAGCACAGATAAAGTTCCTTAAGCCAAATATGGAATAGACAAGAGCTACTCCTTGCTCAACGAAATGGACGCAACACCCCATATTAAACGCCTAAGAATGTACCGGACTAGTAAGTATCTCAAAACCTATGGATTGCTATGTCTCCAAAAGAGAATCAAGCGTGTGTACAGGGGCATAAACGCAGCAGTGATAGGATTGGAGAGGTTCGGTGAGCAAATGAAGACCCTTTGAAGTCATTTTGCATGGTACCCATTCCACGGGTCTCAACTCTCCAGGTTTAAGGTATTCTTCCTTCAGCTAAAACATGCATGTGGAACCCAGAGTATGATCAACCGTGTGAACGGGAGACGTGTTCAAATATGTCTCAGTTTTGGTCCCCTGGTACTCGGGTGCAACATTCCTGACGCTTTACTAACACTCTCCCCACTTGGAGAGTCAGCGCCTTTAACCTCCTGTTTGGCCCAGTTTGCAATTTCTGCGGAAGATGAACAGGAATAGCGAGAACCAATGAGAGACTAGCTGGAGGTGTCTCGACGGGCAAATTTAACTCTCATTTCCCACCAGGAAGAGGAAATAACCAAAGGCTCAGCGTGCCGTGCCGGAACCAGATTAGGGCCTGAAGCCATCCTGCGGTGTTGCGGCCAGCTCAAAAGAAAGCGAGTTGAAGAAAGGAGGTCAGGGGCACTGTAATTCACAAACCTGCAGAGTTATAAATGACAGCTATCGTCCAAAAATATACTGAAGTAAGGCTGCCAAGAGGACTTGAAAGCGGGGCAGAATTGCAGGAAACCGATTTCAGGAGGTAGACTGGAATTGCATTGAAAGCATAGGAAAAGAGGCAGAACGTCCACAATGATGCACTTGGCCAAAAAGGGCGTATGCGTTTTTTCCTGAATATATTCAGGAAAAAACGCATACGCCCTTTTTGGCCAACCAAGCAAACTTGCAAAGGAAATCTGCACTACAATGAAGTTTCACTTCCCCCCGGTCAAAAGTGCCATCTGAAAAAAGTGTAAAATCCAGAAAGGCAGGACAGGCCATGGAGAACTGGGAGCCTTGTTATGCTGATGGGCGGGATGTAAATTGCCAACAGACACTCGGGAGAAGTGTATGGTGTTTCCTGAAACATCTAAAAAACAAAGCAACAGAGCCTAGGGCACTTCCACTTATGGTCCTATAGCTTAGGGAAATTAAAATCAAAAAGACACAGCCACCCCAAAGTTTGGGACACCTCTGTTTACAAGAACCTCATTTACGGTACAAGCTCAATATCACAGAAAGTGAAAAATGGATAAAGAACTTGTGGTACTTACGTACAATGCAGTATCACTCAGCAATGAAATCTATGTCATCAGGCCCGTAGCAGCATAATGAGTGGATTCAGGTACGATGATTCTAACTGAAATAAGTCACACAGAAAAAGAAACATCATAAGATATCACTAATACACGGAATGTAAACTTGGCTACACAGGAACTGAATTCCAAAACAGAACAGGGTCTCAAATTTAGAAAACCAACTTATGCTTGCTTAAGGGGAAAGGTGAGTTGGGGTGCTACATAAAACCAGAGATTGAAATGAGCACAGATAAAGTTCCTTAAGCCAAATATGGAATAGACAAGAGCTACTCCTTGCTCAACGAAATGGACTCAACACCCCATATTAAACGCCTAAGAATGTACCTGACTAGTAAGTATCTTAAAACCTACGGATTGCTATGTCGCCAAAAGAGAATCAAGCAAGTGTACAGGGGCATAAACGCAGCAGTGATAGGATTGGAGAGGTTCGGTGAGCAAATGAAGACCCTTTGAAGTCATATTGCATGGTACCCATTCCACGGGTGTCAACTCTCCAGGTTTAAGGTATTCTTCCTTCAGCTAAAACATGCATGTGGAACCCAGAGTATGATCAACCGTGTGAACGGGAGACGTGTTCAAATATGTCTCAGTTTTCCTCCCCTGGTACTCGGGTGCAACATTCCAGACGCTTTACTAACACTCTCCCGACTTGGAGAGTCAGTCCCTTTAACCTCCTGTTTGGCCCAGTTTGCAATTTCTGCGGAAGATGAACAGGAATAGCGAGAACCAATGAGAGACTAGCTGGAGGTGTTTGGACGGGCAAATTTAACTCTCATTTCCCACCAGGAAGAGGAATTAACCAAAGGCTCAGCATGCCGTGCCAGAACCAGATTAGGGCCTGAAGCCATCCTGCGGTGTTGCGGCCAGGTCACAAGAAAGCGAGTTGAAGAAAGGAGTTCAGGGGCACTGTAATTCACAAACCTGCAGAGTTATAAATGACAGCTATCGTCCAAAAATATACTGAAGTAAGGCTGCCAAGAGGACTTGAAAGCGGGGCAGAATTGCAGGAAACCGATTTCAGGAGGTAGACTGGAATTGCATTGAAAGCATAGGAAAAGAGGCAGAACGTCCACAATGATGCACTTGGCCAAAAAGGGCGTATGCGTTTTTTCCTGAATATATTCAGGAAAAAACGCATACGCCCTTTTTGGCCAACCAAGCAAACTTGCAAAGGAAATCTGCACTACAATGAAGTCTCACTTCCCCCCGGTCAAAAGGGCCATCTGAAAAATGTGTAAAATCCAGAAAGGCAGGACAGGCCATGGAGAACTGGGAGCCTTGTTATGCTGATGGGCGGGATGTAAATTGCCAACAGCCACTCGGGAGAAGTGTATGGTGTTTCCTGAAACATCTAAAAAACAAAGCAACAGAGCCTAGGGCACTTCCACTTATGGTCCTATAGCATAGGGAAATTAAAATCAAAAAGACACAGCCACCCCAAAGTTTGGGACGCCTCTGTTTACAAGAACCTCATTTACGGTACAAGCTCAATATCACAGAAAGTGAAAAATGGATAAAGAACTTGTGGTACTTACGTACAATGCAGTATCACTCAGCAATGAAATCTATGTCATCAGGCCCGTAGCAGCATAATGAGTGGATTCAGGTACGATGATTCTAACTGAAATAAGTCACACAGAAAAAGAAACATCATAAGATATCACTAATACACGGAATGTAAACTTGGCTACACAGGAACTGAATTCCAAAACAGAACAGGGTCTCAAATTTAGAAAACCAACTTATGCTTGCTTAAGGGGAAAGGTGAGTTGGGGTGCTGCATAAAACCAGAGATTGAAATGAGCACAGATAAAGTTCCTTAAGCCAAATATGGAATAGACAAGAGCTACTCCTTGCTCAACGAAATGGACGCAACACCCCATATTAAACGCCTAAGAATGTACCGGACTAGTAAGTATCTCAAAACCTATGGATTGCTACGTCTCCAAAAGAGAATCAAGCGTGTGTACAGGGGCATAAACGCAGCAGTGATAGGATTGGAGAGGTTCGGTGAGCAAATGAAGACCCTTTGAAGTCATATTGCATGGTACCCATTACACGGGTGTCAACTCTCCAGGTTTAAGGTATTCTTCCTTCAGCTAAAACATGCATGTGGAACCCAGAGTATGATCAACCGTGTGAACGGGAGACGTGTTCAAATATATCTCAGTTTTCCTCCCCTGGTACTCGGGTGCAACATTCCAGACGCTTTAATAACACTCTCCCCACTTGGAGAGTCAGCGCCTTTAACCTCCTGTTTGGCCCAGTTTGCAATTTCTGCGGAAGATGAACAGGAATAGCGAGAACCAATGAGAGACTAGCTGGAGGTGTCTCGAGGGGCAAATTTAACTCTCATTTCCCACCAGGAAGAGGAAATAACCAAAGGCTCAGCGTGCCGTGCCGGAACAAGATTAGGGCCTGAAGCCATCCTGCGGTGTTGCGGCCAGCTCAAAAGAAAGCGAGTTGAAGAAAGGAGCTCAGGGGCACTGTAATTCACAAACCTGCAGAGTTATAAATGACAGCTATCGTCCAAAAATATACTGAAGTAAGGCTGCCAAGAGGACTTGAAAGCGGGGCAGAATTGCAGGAAACCGATTTCAGGAGGTAGACTGGAATTGCATTGAAAGCATAGGAAAAGAGGCAGAACGTCCACAATGATGCACTTGGCCAAAAAGGGCGTATGTGTTTTTTCCTGAATATATTCAGGAAAAAACGCATACGCCCTTTTTGGCCAACCAAGCAAACTTGCAAAGGAAATCTGCACTACAATGAAGTTTCACTTCCCCCCGGTCAAAAGTGCCATCTGAAAAAAGTGTAAAATCCAGAAAGGCAGGACAGGCCATGGAGAACTGGGAGCCTTGTTATGCTGATGGGCGGGATGTAAATTGCCAACAGCCACTCGGGAGAAGTGTATGGTGTTTCCTGAAACATCTAAAAAACAAAGCAACAGAGCCTAGGGCACTTCCACTTATGGTCCTATAGCTTAGGGAAATTAAAATCAAAAAGACACAGCCACCCCAAAGTTTGGGACGCCTCTGTTTACAAGAACATCATTTACGGTACAAGCTCAATATCACAG
This sequence comes from Pseudorca crassidens, assembly GCF_039906515.1. Classification (NCBI taxonomy): domain Eukaryota; kingdom Metazoa; phylum Chordata; class Mammalia; order Artiodactyla; family Delphinidae; genus Pseudorca; species Pseudorca crassidens. Next base: position 323,851 of record NW_027136302.1, on the reverse strand, counting down.
AAAGTGAAAAATGGATAAAGAACTTGTGGTACTTACGTACAATGCAGTATCACTCAGCAATGAAATCTATGTCATCAGGCCCGTAGCAGCATAATGAGTGGATTCAGGTACGATGATTCTAACTGAAATAAGTCACACAGAAAAAGAAACATCATAAGATATCACTAATACACGGAATGTAAACTTGGCTACACAGGAACTGAATTCCAAAACAGAACAGGGTCTCAAATTTAGAAAACCAACTTATGCTTGCTTAAGGGGAAAGGTGAGTTGGGGTGCTACATAAAACCAGAGATTGAAATGAGCACAGATAAAGTTCCTTAAGCCAAATATGGAATAGACAAGAGCTACTCCTTGCTCAACGAAATGGACTCAACACCCCATATTAAACGCCTAAGAATGTACCTGACTAGTAAGTATCTTAAAACCTACGGATTGCTATGTCGCCAAAAGAGAATCAAGCAAGTGTACAGGGGCATAAACGCAGCAGTGATAGGATTGGAGAGGTTCGGTGAGCAAATGAAGACCCTTTGAAGTCATATTGCATGGTACCCATTCCACGGGTGTCAACTCTCCAGGTTTAAGGTATTCTTTCTTCAGCTAAAACATGCATGTGGAACCCAGAGTATGATCAACCGTGTGAACGGGAGACGTGTTCAAATATGTCTCAGTTTTCCTCCCCTGGTACTCGGGTGCAACATTCCAGACGCTTTACTAACACTCTCCCGACTTGGAGAGTCAGTCCCTTTAACCTCCTGTTTGGCCCAGTTTGCAATTTCTGCGGAAGATGAACAGGAATAGCGAGAACCAATGAGAGACTAGCTGGAGGTGTTTGGACGGGCAAATTTAACTCTCATTTCCCACCAGGAAGAGGAATTAACCAAAGGCTCAGCGTGCCGTGCCAGAACCAGATTAGGGCCTGAAGCCATCCTGCGGTGTTGCGGCCAGGTCACAAGAAAGCGAGTTGAAGAAAGGAGTTCAGGGGCACTGTAATTCACAAACCTGCAGAGTTATAAATGACAGCTATCGTCCAAAAATATACTGAAGTAAGGCTGCCAAGAGGACTTGAAAGCGGGGCAGAATTGCAGGAAACCGATTTCAGGAGGTAGACTGGAATTGCATTGAAAGCATAGGAAAAGAGGCAGAACGTCCACAATGATGCACTTGGCCAAAAAGGGCGTATGCGTTTTTTCCTGAATATATTAAGGAAAAAACGCATACGCCCTTTTTGGCCAACCAAGCAAACTTGCAAAGGAAATCTGCACTACAATGAAGTCTCACTTCCCCCCGGTCAAAAGGGCCATCTGAAAAATGTGTAAAATCCAGAAAGGCAGGACAGGCCATGGAGAACTGGGAGCCTTGTTATGCTGATGGGCGGGATGTAAATTGCCAACAGACACTCGGGAGAAGTGTATGGTGTTTCCTGAAACATCTAAAAAACAAAGCAACAGAGCCTAGGGCACTTCCACTTATGGTCCTATAGCTTAGGGAAATTAAAATCAAAAAGACACAGCCACCCCAAAGTTTGGGACGCCTCTGTTTACAAGAACCTCGTTTACGGTACAAGCTCATTATCACAGAAAGTGAAAAATGGATAAAGAACTTGTGGTACTTACGTACAATGCAGTATCACTCAGCAATGAAATCTATGTCATCAGGCCCGTAGCAGCATAATGAGTGGATTCAGGTACGATGATTCTAACTGAAATAAGTCACACAGAAAAAGAAACATCATAAGATATCACTAATACACGGAATGTAAACTTGGCTACACAGGAACTGAATTCCAAAACAGAACAGGGTCTCAAATTTAGAAAACCAACTTATGCTTGCTTAAGGGGAAAGGTGAGTTGGGGTGCTGCATAAAACCAGAGATTGAAATGAGCACAGATAAAGTTCCTTAAGCCAAATATGGAATAGACAAGAGCTACTCCTTGCTCAACGAAATGGACGCAACACCCCATATTAAACGCCTAAGAATGTACCGGACTAGTAAGTATCTCAAAACCTACGGATTGCTATGTCTCCAAAAGAGAATCAAGCGTGTGTACAGGGACATAAACGCAGCAGTGATAGGATTGGAGAGGTTCGGTGAGCAAATGAAGACCCTTTGAAGTCATATTGCATGGTACCCATTCCACGGGTGTCAACTCTCCAGGTTTAAGGTATTCTTCCTTCAGCTAAAACATGCATGTGGAACCCAGAGTATGATCAACCATGTGAACGGGAGACGTGTTCAAATATGTCTCAGTTTTCCTCCCCTGGTACTCGGGTGCAACATTCCAGATGCTTTACTAACACTCTCCCGACTTGGAGAGTCAGTCCCTTTAACCTCCTGTTTGGCCCAGTTTGCAATTTCTGCGGAAGATGAACAGGAATAGCGAGAACCAATGAGAGACTAGCTGGAGGTGTTTGGACGGGCAAATTTAACTCTCATTTCCCACCAGGAAGAGGAATTAACCAAAGGCTCAGCGTGCCGTGCCGGAACCAGATTAGGGCCTGAAGCCATCCTGCGGTGTTGCGGCCAGGTCACAAGAAAGCGAGTTGAAGAAAGGAGCTCAGGGGCACTGTAATTCACAAACCTGCAGAGTTATAAATGACAGCTATCGTCCAAAAATATACTGAAGTAAGGCTGCCAAGAGGACTTGAAAGCGGGGCAGAATTGCAGGAAACCGATTTCAGGAGGTAGACTGGAATTGCATTGAAAGCATAGGAAAAGAGGCAGAACGTCCACAATGATGCACTTGGCCAAAAAGGGCGTATGCGTTTTTTCCTGAATATATTCAGGAAAAAACGCATACGCCCTTTTTGGCCAACCAAGCAAACTTGCAAAGGAAATCTGCACTACAATGAAGTCTCACTTCCCCCCGGTCAAAAGGGCCATCTGAAAAATGTGTAAAATCCAGAAAGGCAGGACAGGCCATGGAGAACTGGGAGCCTTGTTATGCTGATGGGCGGGATGTAAATTGCCAACAGACACTCGGGAGAAATGTATGGTGTTTCCTGAAACATCTAAAAAACAAAGCAACAGAGCCTAGGGCACTTCCACTTATGGTCCTATAGCATAGGGAAATTAAAATCAAAAAGACACAGCCACCCCAAAGTTTGGGACGCCTCTGTTTACAAGAACCTCATTTACGGTACAAGCTCAATATCACAGAAAGTGAAAAATGGATAAAGAACTTGTGGTACTTACGTACAATGCAGTATCACTCAGCAATGAAATCTATGTCATCAGGCCCGTAGCAGCATAATGAGTGGATTCAGGTACGATGATTCTAACTGAAATAAGTCACACAGAAAAAGAAACATCATAAGATATCACTAATACACGGAATGTAAACTTGGCTACACAGGAACTGAATTCCAAAACAGAACAGGGTCTCAAATTTAGAAAACCAACTTATGCTTGCTTAAGGGGAAAGGTGAGTTGGGGTGCTACATAAAACCAGAGATTGAAATGAGCACAGATAAAGTTCCTTAAGCCAAATATGGAATAGACAAGAGCTACTCCTTGCTCAACGAAATGGACTCAACACCCCATATTAAACGCCTAAGAATGTACCGGACTAGTAAGTATCTCAAAACCTATAGATTGCTATGTCGCCAAAAGAGAATCAAGCGTGTGTACAGGGGCATAAACGCAGCAGTGATAGGATTGGAGAGGTTCGGTGAGCAAATGAAGACCCTTTGAAGTCATATTGCATGGTACCCATTACACGGGTGTCAACTCTCCAGGTTTAAGGTATTCTTCCTTCAGCTAAAACATGCATGTGGAACCCAGAGTATGATCAACCGTGTGAACGGGAGACGTGTTCAAATATGTCTCAGGTTTCCTCCCCTGGTACTTGGGTGCAACATTCCAGACGCTTTACTAACACTCTCCCGAATTGGAGAGTCAGTCCCTTTAACCTCCTGTTTGGCCCAGTTTGCAATTTCTGTGGAAGATGAACAGGAATAGCGAGAACCAATGAGAGACTAGCTGGAGGTGTCTGGACGGGCAAATTTAACTCTCATTTCCCACCAGGAAGAGGAATTAAACAAAGGCTCAGCATGCCGTGCCGGAACCAGATTAGGGCCTGAAGCCATCCTGCGGTGTTGCGGCCAGCTCAAAAGAAAGCGAGTTGAAGAAAGGAGCTCAGGGGCACTGTAATTCACAAACCTGCAGAGTTATAAATGACAGCTATCGTCCAAAAATATACTGAAGTAAGGCTGCCAAGAGGACTTGAAAGCGGGGCAGAATTGCAGGAAACCGATTTCAGGAGGTAGACTGGAATTGCATTGAAAGCATAGGAAAAGAGGCAGAACGTCCACAATGATGCACTTGGCCAAAAAGGGCGTATGCGTTTTTTCCTGAATATATTCAGGAAAAAACGCATACGCCCTTTTTGGCCAACCAAGCAAACTTGCAAAGGAAATCTGCACTACAATGAAGTCTCACTTCCCCCGGTCAAAAGGGCCATCTGAAAAATGTGTAAAATCCAGAAAGGCAGGACAGGCCATGGAGAACTGGGAGCCTTGTTATGCTGATGGGCGGGATGTAAATTGCCAACAGACACTCGGGAGAAGTGTATGGTGTTTCCTGAAACATCTAAAAAACAAAGCAACAGAGCCTAGGGCACTTCCACTTATGGTCCTATAGCATAGGGAAATTAAAATCAAAAAGACACAGCCACCCCAAAGTTTGGGACGCCTCTGTTTACAAGAACCTCATTTACGGTACAAGCTCAATATCACAGAAAGTGAAAAATGGATAAAGAACTTGTGGTACTTACGTACAATGCAGTATCACTCAGCAATGAAATCTATGTCATCAGGCCCGTAGCAGCATAATGAGTGGATTCAGGTACGATGATTCTAACTGAAATAAGTCACACAGAAAAAGAAACATCATAAGATATCACTAATACACGGAATGTAAACTTGGCTACACAGGAACTGAATTCCAAAACAGAACAGGGTCTCAAATTTAGAAAACCAACTTATGCTTGCTTAAGGGGAAAGGTGAGTTGGGGTGCTGCATAAAACCAGAGATTGAAATGAGCACAGATAAAGTTCCTTAAGCCAAATATGGAATAGACAAGAGCTACTCCTTGCTCAACGAAATGGACTCAACACCCCATATTAAACGCCTAAGAATGTACCGGACTAGTAAGTATCTCAAAACCTATGGATTGCTATGTCTCCAAAAGAGAATCAAGCGTGTGTACAGGGGCATAAACGCAGCAGTGATAGGATTGGAGAGGTTCGGTGAGCAAATGAAGACCCTTTGAAGTCATATTGCATGGTACCCATTACACGGGTGTCAACTCTCCAGGTTTAAGGTATTCTTCCTTCAGCTAAAACATGCATGTGGAACCCAGAGTATGATCAACCGTGTGAACGGGAGACGTGTTCAAATATGTCTCAGTTTTCCTCCCCTGGTACTCGGGCGCAACATTCCAGACGCTTTAATAACACTCTCCCCACTTGGAGAGTCAGCGCCTTTAACCTCCTGTTTGGCCCAGTTTGCAATTTCTGCGGAAGATGAACAGGAATAGCGAGAACCAATGAGAGACTAGCTGGAGGTGTCTCGACGGGCAAATTTAACTCTCATTTCCCACCAGGAAGAGGAAATAACCAAAGGCTCAGCGTGCCGTGCCGGAACCAGATTAGGGCCTGAAGCCATCATGCGGTGTTGCGGCCAGCTCAAAAGAAAGCGAGTTGAAGAAAGGAGCTCAGGGGCACTGTAATTCACAAACCTGCAGAGTTATAAATGACAGCTATCGTCCAAAAATATACTGAAGTAAGGCTGCCAAGAGGACTTGAAAGCGGGGCAGAATTGCAGGAAACCGATTTCAGGAGGTAGACTGGAATTGCATTGAAAGCATAGGAAAAGAGGCAGAACGTCCACAATGATGCACTTGGCCAAAAAGGGCGTATGCGTTTTTCCTGAATATATTCAGGAAAAAACGCATACGCCCTTTTTGGCCAACCAAGCAAACTTGCAAAGGAAATCTGCACTACAATGAAGTTTCACTTCCCCCCGGTCAAAAGTGCCATCTGAAGAAAGTGTAAAATCCAGAAAGGCAGGACAGGCCATGGAGAACTGGGAGCCTTGTTATGCTGATGGGCGGGATGTAAATTGCCAACAGACACTCGGGAGAAGTGTATGGTGTTTCCTGAAACATCTAAAAAACAAAGCAACAGAGCCTAGGGCACTTCCACTTATGGTCCTATAGCTTAGGGAAATTAAAATCAAAAAGACACAGCCACCCCAAAGTTTGGGACGCCTCTGTTTACAAGAACCTCATTTACGGTACAAGCTCAATATCACAGAAAGTGAAAAATGGATAAAGAACTTGTGGTACTTACGTACAATGCAGTATCACTCAGCAATGAAATCTATGTCATCAGGCCCGTAGCAGCATAATGAGTGGATTCAGGTACGATGATTCTAACTGAAATAAGTCACACAGAAAAAGAAACATCATAAGATATCACTAATACACGGAATGTAAACTTGGCTACACAGGAACTGAATTCCAAAACAGAACAGGGTCTCAAATTTAGAAAACCAACTTATGCTTGCTTAAGGGGAAAGGTGAGTTGGGGTGCTGCATAAAACCAGAGATTGAAATGAGCACAGATAAAGTTCCTTAAGCCAAATATGGAATAGACAAGAGCTACTCCTTGCTCAACGAAATGGACTCAACACCCCATATTAAACGCCTAAGAATGTACCGGACTAGTAAGTATCTCAAAACCTATGGATTGCTATGTCTCCAAAAGAGAATCAAGCGTGTGTACAGGGGCATAAACGCAGCAGTGATAGGATTGGAGAGGTTCGGTGAGCAAATGAAGACCCTTTGAAGTCATATTGCATGGTACCCATTACACGGGTGTCAACTCTCCAGGTTTAAGGTATTCTTCCTTCAGCTAAAACATGCATGTGGAACCCAGAGTATGATCAACCGTGTGAACGGGAGACGTGTTCAAATATGTCTCAGTTTTCCTCCCCTGGTACTCGGGCGCAACATTCCAGACGCTTTAATAACACTCTCCCCACTTGGAGAGTCAGCGCCTTTAACCTCCTGTTTGGCCCAGTTTGCAATTTCTGCGGAAGATGAACAGGAATAGCGAGAACCAATGAGAGACTAGCTGGAGGTGTCTCGACGGGCAAATTTAACTCTCATTTCCCACCAGGAAGAGGAAATAACCAAAGGCTCAGCGTGCCGTGCCGGAACCAGATTAGGGCCTGAAGCCATCATGCGGTGTTGCGGCCAGCTCAAAAGAAAGCGAGTTGAAGAAAGGAGCTCAGGGGCACTGTAATTCACAAACCTGCAGAGTTATAAATGACAGCTATCGTCCAAAAATATACTGAAGTAAGGCTGCCAAGAGGACTTGAAAGCGGGGCAGAATTGCAGGAAACCGATTTCAGGAGGTAGACTGGAATTGCATTGAAAGCATAGGAAAAGAGGCAGAACGTCCACAATGATGCACTTGGCCAAAAAGGGCGTATGCGTTTTTCCTGAATATATTCAGGAAAAAACGCATACGCCCTTTTTGGCCAACCAAGCAAACTTGCAAAGGAAATCTGCACTACAATGAAGTTTCACTTCCCCCCGGTCAAAAGTGCCATCTGAAGAAAGTGTAAAATCCAGAAAGGCAGGACAGGCCATGGAGAACTGGGAGCCTTGTTATGCTGATGGGCGGGATGTAAATTGCCAACAGACACTCGGGAGAAGTGTATGGTGTTTCCTGAAACATCTAAAAAACAAAGCAACAGAGCCTAGGGCACTTCCACTTATGGTCCTATAGCTTAGGGAAATTAAAATCAAAAAGACACAGCCACCCCAAAGTTTGGGACGCCTCTGTTTACAAGAACCTCATTTACGGTACAAGCTCAATATCACAGAAAGTGAAAAATGGATAAAGAACTTGTGGTACTTACGTACAATGCAGTATCACTCAGCAATGAAATCTATGTCATCAGGCCCGTAGCAGCATAATGAGTGGATTCAGGTACGATGATTCTAACTGAAATAAGTCACACAGAAAAAGAAACATCATAAGATATCACTAATACACGGAATGTAAACTTGGCTACACAGGAACTGAATTCCAAAACAGAACAGGGTCTCAAATTTAGAAAACCAACTTATGCTTGCTTAAGGGGAAAGGTGAGTTGGGGTGCTGCATAAAACCAGAGATTGAAATGAGAACAGATAAAGTTCCTTAAGCCAAATATGGAATAGACAAGAGCTACTCCTTGCTCAACGAAATGGACTCAACACCCCATATTAAACGCCTAAGAATGTACCGGACTAGTAAGTATCTCAAAACCTATGGATTGCTATGTCTCCAAAAGAGAATCAAGCGTGTGTACAGGGGCATAAACGCAGCAGTGATAGGATTGGAGAGGTTCGGTGAGCAAATGAAGACCCTTTGAAGTCATATTGCATGGTACCCATTACACGGGTGTCAACTCTCCAGGTTTAAGGTATTCTTCCTTCAGCTAAAACATGCATGTGGAACCCAGAGTATGATCAACCGTGTGAACGGGAGACGTGTTCAAATATGTCTCAGTTTTCCTCCCCTGGTACTCGGGCGCAACATTCCAGACGCTTTAATAACACTCTCCCCACTTGGAGAGTCAGCGCCTTTAACCTCCTGTTTGGCCCAGTTTGCAATTTCTGCGGAAGATGAACAGGAATAGCGAGAACCAATGAGAGACTAGCTGGAGGTGTCTGGACGGGCAAATTTAACTCTCATTTCCCACCAGGAAGAGGAAATAACCAAAGGCTCAGCGTGCCGTGCCGGAACCAGATTAGGGCCTGAAGCCATCCTGCGGTGTTGCGGCCAGCTCAAAAGAAAGCGAGTTGAAGAAAGGAGCTCAGGGGCACTGTAATTCACAAACCTGCAGAGTTATAAATGACAGCTATCGTCCAAAAATATACTGAAGTAAGGCTGCCAAGAGGACTTGAAAGCGGGGCAGAATTGCAGGAAACCGATTTCAGGAGGTAGACTGGAATTGCATTGAAAGCATAGGAAAAGAGGCAGAACGTCCACAATGATGCACTTGGCCAAAAAGGGCGTATGCGTTTTTTCCTGAATATATTCAGGAAAAAACGCATACGCCCTTTTAGGCCAACCAAGCAAGCTTGCAAAGGAAATCTGCACTACAATGAAGTCTCACTTCCCCCCAGTCAAAAGGGCCATCTGAAAAAAGTGTAAAATCCAGAAAGGCAGGACAGGCCATGGAGAACTGGGAGCCTTGTTATGCTGATGGGCGGGATGTAAATTGCCAACAGCCACTCGGGAGAAGTGTATGGTGTTTCCTGAAACATCTAAAAAACAAAGCAACAGAGCCTAGGGCACTTCCACTTATGGTCCTATAGCTTAGGGAAATTAAAATCAAAAAGACACAGCCACCCCAAAGTTTGGGACGCCTCTGTTTACAAGAACCTCATTTACGGTACAAGCTCAATATCACA